>NW_013530970.1:4699313-4752490 GCF_000836235.2 Papilio xuthus | reverse complement strand
TCGGCAGTTTTGTGACGGGGCAAGTGCCGTTTGCACGCACGTGTCTCGATACACATCCGTAACAGAATACGAATCTGTAACAAATTACACTCACAGTAATACTCAGAGTTAACTCAGTAAGGGAGTACTTTAGCTTAGTTGGAATGGTACAAGAAATATTATTATAATAAATTAACCCAAATAAATCTGCTAATATTTATAAAAAAAAGAGTTCTATACGTTGACAAAGAGCGAATTTTCAGGCAAGTTTTTGACCTAATAAGAGCGTCGGTGGCTCAGTGGGCCACTTGACTTGCAATGTGCAGATCCTGGGTTCGAATCCCGCCATGTACCAATGTGTTTTTCCATTTCCGATTTACATATGTACATTTATCTGACGTTCTTACGGTGAAGGGAAACATCGTGATGCTGCACATATCTGAGAAGAAATTCAAAGATATGTGTGAAGTCAACCGGCACTTGACCAGCGTGGTAGACTATAGCCTAATCACCCTTAACTTAGTGGGACATATAGTGAGCTGATGATGAATGAATGAAAAAGTTGTAGTAATATTAATAGTGAAAATATTTACCCGGACACAGGTAAAACAGTGGGTACTTTCCATGGTTGCAAACATACAGGACATTTGTTCTTCCATCTAACCGCTTGATCACTTTTCTATAAAAAAAAAATCACTCAACAATCATCATTTCTCTAAAATTCTTGTGTCACAATTTTCGTTCCCATACTCCCCCGAAACGGCTTGACCGATTCTCATAAAATTTTCTGAGCATATTGAGTAGATCTGAGAATCGTCCAACATCTATTTTTCATCTCCCTAAATGTTAAAGGTAGTCCACGCCTAATTTTTTTTTTTACAAACACGGACGGAGTTGCGAGCGACAGCTAGTATTTTTATAAACAGTTGAATCAGAGAAGCGAGAATTCAGACCATGATTATGGTCTCGCTTATATAGGTTTCTTGCAAACCCGTGTTTCTCGCTTATAAAGGTTGTCCGTGGGGACTAGAGGATGACTATGACATAAAGAGGCTTCTCGCTTATCAAAATGTCATCTTATTCTTTTATATTAACTATTTGCAAATTTAATAAACAAATAAATCTTACTAATATTATAAATGCGAATAGATGGATGTTTGTTTGAAGTTATCTCCGGAACAGCTGTATTAAATTCGCTGAAATTTGGCAAAGATGTAGAATATAGTCTGGAAGAACACAGAGGCCACTTAAAAGTCTTTTAGACGGAGTCGTAGGCCACAGCTTATACGTATCTTACCTGTGGTGGTGTGGGCAAAGGTAGTGAAGTGATTGGTGAAGCTTTCGCCTCCCACCATCTCAGTAATTGAACACCAAATGCACCATACTGCACAACATTAAGTAACCCACGACCCAGTAATGGGAAAGTAAGTGTCACATCACTGGAAAAAAAAAGATATTTGATTATTAAAGTTGTTAAACAATTCAAATATACATAGTATTGGAGGCAAAGCGGGGATTTTTGGATTTACTCAAGCATAATAGTTAAACATAAGGAGGTAACCTTGCACCAAATTGTACCATATGGATCGCTTCTAGGGTAGCCAATCAAAATATTAGGCAAAAAAAAATGGTTAATATAGATACTAAAGCGCCTGACATTGGGGCAGTTAGAGTTAATTATATTCAGTTAAGTCTACATTTCAAATATTATTATAGACCGCTAACTATGGCTGGCTATTCTAAAAGTGGGATATGGACGCAGACATAGACAACGCAAATGCAATTGCGTATGTCTATGGGCAACGATCACTTCGCTATTTCAGCGATTTCAGGTGGCCGCTCGCTCGTTTGCCACCTTGTTATGTAAAAAAAATGGAACATTTGATTTATGGTAGGAGTACTTGATTGGGTGCAAGGTTACCCCCCCGTAAGTTAAACTGCCATGCTCAAATAAATCCAAAAATCCCCGCTTTGACTCCCTTACCAGAAATACATATACATATTCTCATACCTAATTTGTCCAGTCCGAAGACTTTTAAATAAATCAGACCAACAGTATTCTTCAGGTTCAGGAGTTGGTGCTTCCTTCACTGTAAGGCCAAGTAATGCAAAGTCCAATGCCGGAGATAATGTACTACCAGTCAAATAGCGAGCTAACTGGACAAACTTTGCTGCTTCTAATACGAAATGTGCTATTGAATATAACTTAATCGCTGATTTACGTGCTTGATGACTTATACTCTAGAAATTAAAAGACTTACTATAAAAAATTAGACTATATTTCAATCTTTAAACATAAATCAACATTTTAATACCATGAATAATATAGGTAAACTTTATTTTTCTCTATGAAAAGAAAATGCAATAGCAAATTTGGTGTTTCAGCTGTGGAATTTCACAGTTTTGGTTCAAAATGATATTTAAATTGTCAGCAACCAATGTGTCACTACCACTACACAGAATCTTACTCATATTAATATTATAAATGGGAATGTTTGGATGTTTGTTAGTAGGTAGGTATCTCAACAGCTCAACGAATTTCGATGAAATTTGCCATAGATGTAGAACATAGTCTGTAAGAACATATAGGCTACTTAATTTTTTTATTTTAATTCCACGCGGACGGAGTCACAGGCAACAGATAGTTTTAATATAACTTTTAAAACTGTCTGTAATTAAGTTTTGTTGTTAAATACTTATCAAACAAGCAAATCTGTACCTTGCCAAGTTTTCCATCTTCATAGTCTTCCCTCCATTTCTCAACAATTTTCTCAACTTTATCTTTGATATAGGGTACCAGAACAAGAAGTAATAAAGAACCTTTTTCCAATAGTTCAGGTAATCGAACACCGGAATGAAACTCATTGCTTGGACTTATAGGTACTCGTAATAAGCCATAGAAACACTCTGAGAACGAAGCAGCTGAAAATAAGAAATAATAAAAGTTTTAAATATATATCTTACTAATATTATAAATGTAAATATTTTGACATATGGATGGATGTTTGTTACGAGGTATCTCCAAAACAGCTGCATGGATGGACACTTATACTAACTATAATTACTAATGTAAAATATTCTCCTTTATTAATTTGGATCTACTTGTATATAAGTAGATCGTAGATTTCAAACTACAAAATATTTGTGGATATTAAGTTCAATAAATCTTACCATAATGTTTCAAATAATGATACTGCAAGCAGAAATCTAACAGTAAATACAACTCGTCGTACCATCTCTCACACCATGCATATCTTTGTGGATTGACAACTGCTAGGTACTGGAATTAAAAAAAAGTAATTGGGGTGTGGAAATAAATTTAAGAGTGCATATAATAATGCCCGAAAAATGTAGCGATTTCTAGTAATCAGTTAGTTTAGTAACATGTAATTTTGAGTAAGTGTAGTTCAAAAAGTTTTAAACAACACGTGCATAATAATCTTATCGGAAAGATATGATGTACGTGTTTATTTTTAGTTGTTTTTAGAAGTTATTTTATTTGTAATACTGGTTAATTAATTGACTGTTTGTTTTATAATTCATTTTACCTCTGCAAGTCTTTTCAACGCAGGTTTGACCGTTGCCCCCAAGGCTTCTTGAGCAGCAATTTGAAATACCGAAGGTGTACCTTGAAGAGTTCGTGTTAGATGAGCAGCGTAAACCGCCATGGTTACTATACGATTTTAGATCTTTAGAGTATTTTTTCAATTATTTTCTCTGACATTATCATAAATTCAGATAGATTTTTGTTTTTATTTATCATTTTTCGAGTTGACAATGACATATGACATTATGTGTAATATGTCGAGGTCAAAATGAATTGTTGCGTGTTTATGGAGAGGGCTACATTTTTTTTTGTTTTTGAAATCAACGTTTCAGAAATTGATTACAATTTTAACACCATTACATTAGCGTTTCCATTGCCCGTTTTGTAGTAGAAACTCGCGGTATGAACTCTATACGAGACATTCTGATCGAGGAGTTCTATTGGAAGTGGAAAAGTTTAAATTAAAAATATATAAATTACTAAAAAATCATTTATTAACTTCATATACAATATGATACAAATGTAAAAGCAATCAACAGCACTGTCGCATAGCCAGAAAATAAATCTTTAAGTAATTTAATTGGCAGGAAAACTATTTTCCTTTTTATTGAGCTGTCTAGCCTAAGTCAGGTGTTAGATTAGACTACAATTAAAAATTAACTTTTACAACTCTCTTGACAGTCCGTTACAAGCCATGGTCTAATTTAGCACCATTTACTTTAAAGCGAATTTAAAATAATTTACAAAGCGGGTCTATCATTATATTTTATAATGAACAATTTGGTCCTTTAAAACGAATAATATGTCGTCTATGCTATTAAAAAGATAGAAAATTTCAAAAACTTTATCAGTTGAGATGTGTTTTTGTTAATGCTGTTAAAAAATAAAATGCAGTCAAGATTAAGAATTAAAAACATAAACATACAACTAATTAGGTATTTGCGTTATTCTGTGATAAATAATTTTTATATTTTAGGTTATGTGGTCTTTCATCTGTCAAATTAATTCGAATAAACACAATTGAATTTATAATTTTTTTTATTAAGTATTCGAAATATATAATCGACAATAATTTAAAACAATTTATACTAAGTATATGAGTCCCGATTCCACATAGATCTTTTTAAGTTTGATTACAAAGCTTTATTCAATCTTCTTTTAGGCACATTAAAAGGAAGCTTATAGTTTTATCTCTAAATGTGATGATTGTTTAAGAGTGAAATTTATAAAACTAATATTTACATACAATTATTGTTATAATTATTACAACATATTTGTCATTTTACATATGAAATACATACGAGTGAGAATAATCGAGATTTTAACATATTTAAGTACTTATTTACCCTTTCTAGTTCTTAATACTTTTATTTGTTAAATAAGAAATATATTTTAAAAGGATATTTGTATTTAATTAAATATTAAAATGCCGATTACATAAATCATCATAAAATAAAAAACAAAAAGTTTATTTTAGAACATTCTAAATATAAATGAAATACAAGTTATAAATACATCATTGTTACATCTCCGAAGTTAGCAACGTGTACATATTTTGTCTCTTTCATACTGTGTACTAGTATCACTGACCTCTATAAATGGACTGGCTATAAGACAAGCTATTTTGTGCCAATTTCATTTTCCCCATTTTAGCGCTGATGGTAGAGACTGGTATCTGTGGTGTGGATTCGAACTAATAATATAGAATCAACTGTTACGTGACCTTCATCCATCCATTTATAGATTAGTATACATCCATCTCTCGTATAAGTGTAAACTAACTTCAGGGATATGAGCAGGCACATTTAAATAGTTAATAAAGCGTTAGTTATTAATAAAATTAAGAAAACAGTATTATTATTAATACAAAAATGTAATACATTCTTAATATACAATAGTACATAGGAATAAAAAAAAAGTAAATAATTTTATGCGCTTGCGAAACAAAATCTTCTACTGCAATAGTTCACACTATCTATACAGTTACATATTGTATCAAAGCTATTGAAAAACATCATTGATAAAAAGTGATCACAACATGTTTTCATACAAATTTTCGAAAGCACTTGTGAATAAGGAATGAATTTGTTGTAGTCAAAATGCTTTATGTCTTTTCGAGAACTCCCTTATTCCATTACTAACTACAACCAAAATAAAACAGATCCAATAAAAGCAAAACACATGAATAATTTTAAATAAAAGACAAAAATTCGACATTTTTGGTTTTTAAAAGATTTTTATATTTTCTCCTACTAGACTAGAAAGTTTGCGTTTTAATTATTGAACTAAATGAAGGCATTAGATTCAAATATTTCAATCTTAAAATCGTCAAAAAAATCTACTTCTTTTGACCAAAAATAAAGCGGCAAAAAGGCACTGACTTAGTCGATTTTTTTTTTAACCTTAAAATTATTTTAAGATCACTTAACAGTCCCTTATTTCTAAACACTTTTTTTTCGCATTCACTGCAGTACATCCCCTGACACTGCAATTTATTTCTATCTCAAGTATGGTCCAACTGACTGCAGTATGTTACAACTAACTTCAACGTGTCTAAACTAACTGCAGTACGTTCTTACTATCATCAGTATGCTTCAACTGTCTTTGTATGTTCCAACTGACTTTAGTATGTTCCAACCGACTTCGGAATGTTCCAACTGACTTCAGCAGGTTCCAACTGACTCCAGTCTGTTCCATCTATCTATTTGTGTTTGTGATGTACCGTTTCCCTAAGCTGCAGTGTTCTCCGGGGGCTGCAGTGTAAGATTACTAGCTTGCCGAAGTGTTGTATTGCGGTCTACCCGCCAGCTCTAATAGATATCTATCGGGATGTTCTATCCAATCAGCTGCGGATAGTTTGACCTGAAGAATTTTAAAATATAATTTAAATTATTGTGAAAAGATTGACAAAAAGTACAATTTCTGCCACAAAAAAATTGCTATCGTTGATTAGTACCAACAAAATCAAAATAGACAAAGTTAAAAATTTACTGTAAAAAAAACACTTCAAAAAATGAATGATAATTTAGTTTAAAACTTCTTGTCAATTTAAAATATATCCAATGAGATTATAAACTGATTTTTTTTTAACAAGCCTACTTACGTTTCTTTGCCTCTCTGCCTCGCGCACCTGCCATTTCTTAACTTCTAACTGGTTTTCTCTAGACGTTTGGTCACCACAGCCCCATACCTAAATAAATTTATAAAAATACATTTTTTCAACATATCTTGACATATTTTGACACGAGTATGTTCAGAAATGAATACAAAAATTAGCAATAACTTTTTTCACGTTAATTAAAGTATTTATTTAATATAGTCCACAAATTTACGAGAAGTCCGAAAAAATTACGTAATTTATCGACCCTGCGCAACTTACTCTATGATAATTTTTCTCTTTGACATAGACTATTAAAGCCACAGAGTATATCATTAACCGAAAACAATTTCGACCTTTACTATATTTTTAATATACTCTATGAAAAATTTATTATTTGCAATAAGAAATAGAGCAAAATATTTATATACGTTACTTCAGATATTAGCCAGTATGTAGTCTTAGAAAGAAAAGCGACACTGTGCCGGTGTGGCGCAACACTAGTCTTACTAAAATGTCAACGTCAATGTCCCCTCACTAATCAATCTGACACTTGACTTTGTAAAAGCGCGCCATTCACGTCAAATTATTCTAAATAATAATGTCTGAAAGTAAGTAATAGAATACCTCGATAGCCTGTATCGTGTAAGGCACGCCCTGGAAGGTGAAGGAGTCAAAGTCATCATTGACACACAACAGTGGTTTCCGCGGGTCACTACCAGCTCGTAAGCCGCGCGGATAGCCACGGATTGATGTGTTGAGGTAGAGCATCTTTGGTGCTTGCTCTATTACTGCGAATCTATGGATAGAGCACAAAACGAATTAATCTTTGACAGAAGTTTAAAAAGAAAGATGATAAAGCTTGTGACACTTTGCTTATTTTTAAGTTCATGGTTAAGAGCGTCGGTGGCTCAGGGGTTAAGCACTTGACTGTATTGTAGGTCCTGGGTTCGAATCTCCCCATGTACCACAAATTTTGTCGATTTCCAATTTACATATGTACATTAATCCGACGTTCTTACTGTGAAGGAAAACATCGTGATTTTCTGTGAAAAGATTCAAAGATATGTATAAAGTCAACCCGCACTGAGCCAGCGTTGAGTATGGTCTAGTCACCCTTAACTTAGTATAGGCTAGAAACTCGTCAGTGGGGACGTATAGTGAGCTGATGATGATGATTTAAAACTTACGTGGGATAGAGTTGTATAAGAGCGCAGTCTGGTCCGCCCCAGTACTGGTGTGTTTCTTTCCATTCTTGCGGACACGCTATCACAGCTGTTATCTCCTCTGCCGCAACCACCACTAGTGTTGGACCCCTGGTAAAACATTTCAACATACAACGTTTTGTGTGTAGACCATATCTGATCCGGATCAAAAGTTCGAGTCAAATAGACTTGAACCATTGAGCTGCTAAACAAATTAATTGACAGATCACAGCTCATCGCAATCTTACTAATGTTATAAATGCAAATGTTTAGATAGATGCTTGTTAGAAGGTATCTCAAAATTGCTGCATGGACCTCGCTGAAATTTGGTATAGATGTAGAACATAGCTTGGAAGAACATATAGGCTTCTAATTATTGTTTTAAATACCGCGTGGACATAGTCACGGTCGACAGCTAGTGTATTGTAATTTTGTTAGCTGACGAGTCGCGAGCTGCCTAACGACTCGCAGTTCCCACATGGAATCGCAAATCATCATCAATCTACGCATGTACAAATTGAGCTGAGCTGCGAGTCAGCTCACTGATCTGCAGGTCATCAATGACTAATTGTATGAATCTTTCGAGTTATTTAATTTAGAAACTCAAATACCTGTATGCGAGCGTGTGATGTAAGAATCGGTTAGCACCAAGGCCGTGTTCCCGCGAGGCGTAGAGGGGAGCCCAGTGTGAGGGCACCGCGCATACAAGCCGTGCCAGCCACAGCGCTGCTGCAGACCCACCACCTTACAAAATATAACTAGTGACTAACAAAAAAAACTAACTGCTACACTCAGAGTTGATGTTCCCTAAGAGAGTCCTTTCCTAAGAGAACTTGGTCCCTCACTAACAGGACTTGGATGACGCAGTTATTAAGTGCTTGACCGGATTGGGCTGAAATCTGCGCCTTGGTTCGAACCCTGACATATAGCAATGTATTTTTCAATTTTCGATTTACATATGTAAATTTATCTGTAGTTCATACAGTGAAGAAAAACATCGTGATGCCTGCAAATATCTACGAAGAAATCCAAATGTGAGAAGTCAATCAATGTCAATGTACTGGGCCACCATTGACTACGGAATAGTCACCCCTAACTTAGGGTAGGTTCTAAGCCCCTTGATGCGGATATGACTGACGACAACAGAATCCTTTAATGTAGATTTCTCATACTAAACCAAGGAAGTACACCAAGTCTATTTCCCTATTAAAAAGGTCCATTACTGACGTCAGTTCCCAGGGTGCACTTACCCGTGTGTTGTGCTGGAGGAGGCTTCGCCGGTCTGGAGTAGACCGGTGGTGCGGTGGCGGCTAGAAGCCAGGCGGCTGAGACGGGCAGGAGAGCACCGGAGCCCGCGTGCCACGCGCCGCGCTCCAACACCGGAGTCGCCAGTTCTAAGCCCGCACCAGAACCGTTTGATTCCACGTGCGCTTCGATGTCACGGTGACGTGTTGCTAGCATGTGGACGCAGTATCTTTAGAGAATCAAAATTTGCCGGTTTAAAAAAACGATTGACTGTAGGGTACACTGTATACGATAACCGTGGGTTTCTGAGATTAAAATCTCTGTATAAAACATGTCGTCCATGTCATTTTTGACAAAACAGAAATCACACATTTTGATCTCAGAAACCTACGGTAAGAGGAAAACTAATTAAATGGGAATTTACTCGCCAAAGCCGTTTAATTCGTAAGAATCCTTATTCTAGTATCATAACAACGTATTCTACAATACAAAAAACGCTTTGACAGAATATCCCGTTTACGCGGGACTTTGAAATTAACACAAAAAAAAAATTGTTTTTAAAATCTTACTAATCTTATTAATATTATAAATACGAATGTTTAGATGGATAGATGTTTATTTAAAGGTATCTCCACAACGGCTGCACGGATCTCGAAGCAATTTGGCATACAGAACATAATCTGGAAGAACACGTATACTACTCATCAAGTTTTCTTATATCCGCGCGGACGGAGTAAATCCTAAATTTCTAAAAAGTACATTTACGTATCAATTTTCAAACACAATCACTTACCTGTGAACTGGAAATATTAATCTATGACAATGCTCTCCCAACCAACGCACCACGAAACCAACACTATGCGTGTCTTTCTTATTAAAACATCCATTGATCACCGCTGATAAGGTTTTATTTATCTGTAATTATATCTTCGGTCAAAGATCAACTATGTGGTCTTAATCTTAAATGTTTAATTCACTCACCATTAGACACGTCTGTGGCCCTTCAGGATAATGGTCCATAGACAATTTGTAACTTATATAGAGTAGATTTTTTAAACCATCTGGAGTTACAATACTTTCATCCGAATCTGAAGTAAACATTCTGTGAAAAATAAGATTTTTGCCATAAATATGGAGCAACGATATCTTACTAATATTATAAACTAGGTGTCGCCCGCGACTCCGACCGCGTGGATATATAAAAAAAACTTAATTAGTGGAGCCCAACCATCCATCTATCCACATCACATCCATCTAAACATTCGCATTTATAATAGTAATAAGTTAAATAAAAAGCAGCTCTTCAAGGCATAAATTCGAAAAAAAAATGAATAAATAGTCCTAATCCTAATAAACCTATGTCCGTCTCCTGGCTCTAAGCTACCTCCTCACCAATTTTCAGGCATATCGGTAAAGCCGTTCTTGAGTTATAAATAGTGTAACTAACACGACTTTCTTTTATATATAGGTGCGAAAGCTTAGATGAATAGGTGTTTGTTAGAAGATATCTCCGGAAAGGATCAACGGATCTTATTAAAATTAGGTATAGATGTAGAACATAATTTTGAAGAACACATAGGCTACTTATTTTCGTTTTTAATACATCGCGGATGGAGTTGCGGGCGACAGCTAATATATTAATAATTATAAAAACTTAAATCTCAACTACCGATTACCAACTACAGGATGTCCAAAAAGTCTATAATTCCAAATTATCTGATCAACTAAATACATGATGTTTAATAAATAAGAAATTACAGAATACCGTGAATATTAAAAACAGGATGTTCTTAAATTAATAAATTTTACCTGACATAAGCCTCAATAATAGCATTGTCATCAAGCATGGCCATAATACGTTCGCATTGTTGTTTGAACGTCGACAGATTTATATGTTTGTTCTTGCATTTGCCTGTTTTGTGTAGATATTTGAAGAAGTGTCTCGCCAAATCCGGATACATTGGGAACAGGTATTTCTGCAAAAAAATACTACAATGAACATATCTAGATAGTATATTGTTTATATAAGATTATGTTTGGAGTATAGTCAAAAAAGGATATCTGTACCGGTGAGAGGCGCTGCTGTCGCGGTTGGTTCTATGAGAATATACAGGTTGTCCCAAAAGATTACGTACATAGGATGGAGGATGATGGGTCACAAGGGTCACCAGAAAAATAAAATAAAAATTCCCTCTCTGGGTATCAAAAAAAAATAAAGGACATTTTTTAAAAACTTAAAAATTTTACACCTTCTATAAAACCTACTTAGACATAATAGAAAAAATGACATGAAAACTACAGTACAAAAATCTTCTTATATTTTGATATAGCACCTCTATAAATTTGTATATATTAAAAGTAAAATGTTGTTTAAAAGAGAAAATATTTTCATACAAGTCCTTACAGTGGAAACTATAGTAACAACTGCAATTAATATATAACAATCCTTGTTATCATTCCGATCACTTATATATTAACAACATACCAATGTTAGTAGTTAAGATATCTACACAATTAATAAAATTGGAATGTCTATAATAAATAAAAAAAATCAAATTTTTCGAACATGATGTATATGGTGCTTGTAACGGTTTTTTTTTAATTTTCGTCCGTCTGCTGTGGGTTTTCAGTACCGAAATGTATATACAAAAACATATTCTTATCTCTTTCAGTTCCTTTATAAAAAGAGAGATAACAATATGATTTTATACGGGTATTTTGGCAATGAATAACATAGGAAAATTACTTACAGTGAAACAATTTTCCGTAACTCCATTGACGCCATCTTCTTTTTGTGAGCGTTGAACCAGCAACTGAAAAAGAATGTCATGTTCATAATTAAAAATAATACATTATTTAACATAAGATTTCAAATTACTTGGCGGCTCAAGGTCATTACGCCCCGACACAAAATTAAATCTAATCACACCTAAAGAGGGGTGGCCCATGGATTAAGCACTTGACCTGTAATCTTTTTTTTTATATCATAAAGTGGCAAACGAGCGAGCGGCCACCTGAAAGCGCTGAAATAGCGAAGTGACCGTTGCCCATAGACATACGCAATTGCATATTCGTTGCCAATCTTTAATCGACTCAGGAGAGGATGCACAGAGAGAAAATATATTCCCTTACCATACATCCTCTCATCCGGAAAGTCCACTTTCACTTCCCATACTTTCCTTCCTTTATAAGAAAAAGGGTGAGAAGGGAAAGAGGACTAAAATTAGGCATCCGGGACGCACATTCATCAGACGACAAACAGACACAGACAAAAATACAAATTTATTTATAAGATTATTTAAACAGAAATATTGCAAATCAATGTTAACACGTTAGCTGCCATGTCGGACTATATGTTCGACACGATAATGTTTCAATCAGTCCGTGTCGGACTATGTTTCCGACAAGCCATACTTCCATTCTTATTTAAATAATAAGTATATGGGCAATGTAAATAAGGTATTACTATATTATTAGGTGTTTTCAATTGGTTTTGGACAAAATTAAAAAAATGTTTTTTTTATTCTTTTTTCAAAAAATCATTCTGGCAGCTAACGTGTTAATTGCATACATCTGATATGTCGAAAACATTTTAGTTTTCAATTTGTTATATTTATTTTATATTTCGCGTCTTACCAATTTAATAGGTAAATAATAAGAGATAAATTTAACTGTGACCTACGTTACGGTACACAACTTATCACGCAAAATTAAGCCTTAATAGCACGCGATTAGAGTTAAATTCGAATAACAGACAAATTTATTTTTTATATTTTAACTTTCAATTACACTGCACATAGACGTTATAAAAATAACATAGTCTAGGACAAAGCTTCATATGGGCGGAAGCAAACATGCTTCTTCCATGTACGGATAGACAATCTAGATAAGGCACAGAAAAAATTTAAAAATATATGCCTCTAGCAGCTGTTTCTTTCTGCTAGAGAATTGTTTTTTTTAACTTACACGATAGGTAGTTCTTACATGTCCATGTTTGATGTTAACCTTTGAATAGCTATCAAAGTATGATGGTTAAATCGACCGACAACCCTAATATAGTCAAACCGATATTACAATTTTGCAATTGATTCATTAATATTATTCAAAATGAAATGTTTTTTAATTATTGTTACTAATTTTATCGGAAATTCCAAAAGATTTTACTAGATTATTGTTCAGCATAGATTCATTAATAAAGATTATACGATTACAGTCTTTGGTATTTTAGATAAATTCGATATAATCTTTGAGTTTTTAATCGTTCACACTTTACTTTGTTTTAAATTTAATTACGTACTTTTTAGACTGCTCCTTGACCCGACTTCGTTCCTTACAATGTCAAAACCAATATTCATGTTATCATTATCAAAACGCTTCGAAAACAGATTTAGTAGTCCATGCTCGACTCGGTCGGGGAGACTGCCATGCACTCATATATTTCTTAATATAGTTATTTTCAAATATTTTACCGGCACAAGGGAATTTGCGCGCTGCGCAGTGCTCTCCCTCCGCACCTATTGCGCATGCACGCGCGAAGTTACGAGCTGTCAAGATATCTGAAAACTACTATACTACGAATAAAGGCTTTGTTGTGATCTTGACAATAGGTCTTTAAACGATGACAATTGCTAATAATTGAGACTGTTAAATAAACAGGAAGTGATTATATAAATCAGTTGAATGCTATGAATGTTTTTAAAAACAATACAATTATATTTAAACTAAAAGTTAATGAATTTTGCACTTTTCTTTAACAAAAAAAAGTTTTGTTTTATGAATAAACTCAAAAACTACTGCGCCGATTTGAAAAATTCACTGAGTAATGGGCTATATTTTTTCTATATATTTTTTTAATTGCGCGCAGGTATAAAGGATGTTCAATATTTGAAATGTTGGACTAATTGACTCAATATATATTGTATTGTAAAAAGCTTTAACTTGTTTACGACATTCGGGACTGTACCTATTATTTTCAAGAACTGTCTCAATGGGTTATCAGTTTAACATACTATTATTATTTCTAAGATAACATGAAAGAAGACAGGCGTGAATTGAAAGCAATTCCGCGCTTCGTCTGATGAGTGTGCGTCCCGGAGGCCTAATTTAGTCCTCTTTCCCTTCCCACCCTTTTTCTTACAAGGAAAGGATGGGAAGTGGACTTTCCGGATGAGAGGATGCATGGAACGAGAAAATATTTTCTTTCTGTGCATCCTCTCCTCCGTCGATTAAAGGTAGGCAACGCTTATGCAACTGCGTATATCTATGGACAACGGTCACTTCGCTATTTCAGCGATTTCAGGTGGCCGCTCGCTCGTTTGTTACCATATGATATATATCTATCGACTATTTGTGAAGTTATTCCGATTTGAAAGACCGATAATATTTATTCACCTTACACGTAGGAGCCGCAGTCGTTTTCCTGACTTGTCTCACCTGTATACCAACTATAGTAAAACGCAAATCGTTTACAACAACTTTCCAACGATCCATTACTAATACACAATTAAAAATAAATGTATTGTTACGAAGAAAATCCGACACTGTTCCGGTGTGGTACAACACTAGTCTTATTAAAATGTCCACGTTTATGTCCCCTCACTAATCATTCTGACACTTGACTTTAAAGCGCGCATTTCGCGCCAAATGATTCTAATTAATAATGTATAAAAATATTTATAATATTAACAATCACTTAACTTTACAACAAACACCAATATAAAATTGATTTATATTAAAACTCCTACACTACACTACACTCGACTTAACGGTTGTGTTCTCGCGTTTACAACAATGGATATGAATAAAAACAAATCGGTTATATCTAATATGATAAGATAGGGGCTAGTTGATGTGATTTGTCGGATAAGAAACGCATTAGTCGTGTCGTTGACTAAAAAGGTTCCATTTAACATGTAACTCTTTCCGTAACGATGTATACTGGGTACTTGAACGCGAATGAATGAAATCAAAAACATAATGCGATGAATTGGTAGTCATTGACTAATTATAATTAATTAACTTTTATTAAACACTAATTGTCGCCCGCGACTGCGTCCGCGCAGAATTATTAAAATACACAATTAGATTATGTGTTCCCACAGATTATGTACATTAATGCTAAATTTCATCAAAATCAGTTAAGTCGTTCTGAAGATAAATAATAGCATTCGTCCATCTACACTTTCGCATTTGCAATACTAGCGGTCGCCTGCAACTCCGTCCGCGCGAAATTAAGAAAAAAACATTAATCGTAGTAGATAGTGTTGCCAAAAATTACAAAGAAATTATGCAAACTAGCTGTCGCCTGGGCCTCTGTCTGCACGGAATCTTATGGTGTCTTCCTATGTTCTACTTATATGCCAAATATCATCGAGATCCGTTAAGCCATTCTAACCACCTAAACATTTGCATTTATAACATTAGAAAGAAGAAAGATATATCTATATGTATAAAAGGAAGTCGTGTTAGTTACACTATTTATAACTCAAGAAAGGCTTTACCGATATGACTTAAAATTGGTGAGGAGGTAACTTAGAGCCAGGAGACGGACATAGGATACTATTTATTAATTTTACCTTTAGATGGATGTGATGTGGATGGGTGGATTGGTGTTTGAAGATATCTTAAGAACGGCTGAACAGATCTCGATTACATTTGAATAGAATATAGTCTGAAAGAACACATGGCTACACTAATTAAGTTTTTTATACATTCACGAGGACGGAATCGCGGGCGACAGCTAGTTTATAATATTATATTAAGTAAGATTAGTCAGATGATTTGTCGCAAATCTTAGGACGTTACGGTCGTTGTTTATATTTTTTCGTAGCGTAGCGTAGCTAAAGGTCAAAAGGAAATTAACTAAAGAATTGTGATCAATACGAAAATTATATTAATAAAAAACAACTAATCATATCTAAATATACTTTTATAATAACCCCACAGAAGACTGTTAAATAATGTTTTTTTTTTTAATTTCTTACGAATTGCAGTTCAATACTAAATTTTAAATCAAACTTATTAATTAGTTCATTGGTATACTTAATGGAACATCGAGGCACTAATGACGCAAAATTGTTGATTCATATCACGTATCATGGAGAAGTGCAAATAGATCTGACAAGTGTTTGCCGCACCATGTGATCATCTGCAAACATCGCACGTGACGTATTTAGGGTTGTCACTACTACATAAATAACGAGACTTTTAAAAATAACGTGAAGATTAGTGTGGTTTGGAAATGTTATGGATGATGATGATTTAAGCAAAAAAGTAATGAGATTGTGGATGGCTACAGAGGTAAAGGAAGACCAAAAAAAGTATGGAATGACTGTGTGAAAGAGGATATGCGTAGGAAGGGATAGATTCGGATATGACGGCTGATAGAGTAATATGGAGGAGTAAATACTGTACTGACCCTCTATAGGGATAAGGACAGGTTGTTGATGATGATGATAATGTGAAGTATGTAATGATTCATATAAAACTAATCGAAGAAGACAGGAAAGAAGTGTGGGTGTTGTTTTTTTTATATTGGAGTAATCAATGACCTGGCCTCACATAAATAGAAACGGAGTTGCAGAAACCTACTCCTAATACAAAATCAATAATTTTATTAAAAATTAGTCACTGGTTTCCGTATTATATCATGATGAGATAACATCTACTAAGGAATCTGTGTCATTTCCTATTAACTTTGAATCCTACTAATATTATAAATGCAAAAGTTTGAATGCATGGATGAACATTTGTTACAAATTATCTCTAGAAAGCTTAACGGATCTTGCTGGGATTTGGCATAAATTAAAACATAGTCTGGAAGACACCATAAGATTACTAGCAGACAGAGTCCCAGGCGATAGCTAGTTTGCATAATTATTTTTTAATGTTTGGCAACCCTATATCTAATATTAATTGACCCCATAATCAATGGACAAGTTGAATACAATCACAACTTGTTTTATTGAAACATATACCTTTTTATATCTAATGTACATGGCATGGTGTTCAGAATTATTAAAGAAGAATAATAATTTTAACTAACTATTGCCCGTGACTTCCTCAGCCTACGTTAAATAAATAGATAGTAGCCCATAAGCCCTCAGTATATGCATATAAAATTCCATTAAAATCTGTCAAACTGTATCAACAGAGTATAGTAACTAATATTGTGACCTGAGATGAACATACTATGATTTGTGATTTGTAAATATTTTTATATATTTTACTTATATAATATAAATAATTGCACCTTTATGTTTTTAAACACAAATTAGGCAATTATAAATAATTAATTAATTAAATAACAGGTAAACAGATCAAAAACAATGTATACACAATGTCTGATAAATAAAACAGTATTAACAAATAAACCTAATAATATTACAATAGTCACAAATAACTTGTTATCCCACCCAGAGTGGGTATAGGTCTGACTGAATAGGTCTTTTAATTTTCAGCACTTTTCAGCGAAATATACAAAAACTGCTTATCATTTTTAACATTAATTTAAGGGTCTTTCAAAGATATAAATTACAATTAAACACACATATTTTAAATACAATACTGCACACAAAATGCTTTTATTATTTTGAAATTTGACATTTGTAAGAGTCAATTTAATCTCAGTAATTGCTTAATATACTACATAACTCACTTATGTATTATGAGTCATTCACAAATGTTAGATGTAATAAAACCAATAATTTTATAATCTTTTACCCCTTTTACACATATAAATTGTGTATTTCTGTTGCAAATTATTTTGTTATCAGTAGCTTTATCTTGATATTGTTACGTTGTTTCAGCCGCTATAATACTGATAGTGAATATGGTTAAATAAAATTTTACTTTTAATAGTTGCATTTCGTAATTATACTTCTTTATAAAACAAAATTTTTGAATTATGTTACCATGAAAATTACAACTTAATAGTTTAGCCAAAAAATCATACGCAATTTTTCGCAAGGTTAAATATTCATTAATTTAATGTACTATAACTTAAATAGGGAAGGAAACAATAACTAACCCTGACTACGACCTTGTTTGCATTAACATACCTTTGCAAGTTTTTCAACAGGTACCATTGATGTGGTTTGGGGAGGTTCTATCTTCTCGGGCAGTTCCCCACTTGATCCTGACCGTGTACCTCGCTGCGATCCCCGAGGAGTGCTGGAACCACTACCTCCTTCGCCTGAAGACTTTTCATGGCTATTATGACTTCCCATTTTGTTACTATTCTTTAAGCATTTAAAAACCTCGCTGCCTCGGAATTCACTTTAAAATCAAGAACTAAACTCTTTAAAGTAGTTATTATATAACCCTAAAACTTAAAACAAACAAAGTAATTGTAGTTTCGTGCAATTATTTGGCGATCGGTCAGACACAATTGGACAGATGGTCTTGGACAGATCATTGACAATTTGATTTGATAAAGACCACCACAGATTAAATAAAAATCACACAGACTGTGCAAAATCGTAAATCGCAATGTTCATCGTAGTGACGTAGCCAACTGAAATCGATTTCATTGTTGTACGAACAAATGTTTGTCGATTTAAAATATTAAGGCAATATTCAATTTTCCTTGTACCGGCAAAAGGCGATGGGTAAACTATAAAACTCTCTAATTACTATTCAATTTGGTTGACACAATAATACAAATACATTACTAAGAAAAACATATATTACCTAATTAAATAACAAGAATTTAAATTTTTCATAATTAATGGTCAATTAAGTAATTAAAGTCTTAAAATTACTGAACTGGTTTGAGTTTTTAACAAAGTTTAAAAATGTATATAGGGATATAAAAATCGATTTTCACGAGATGCAAATCGATATATTTTGTACATTATTGGTGGTTATTGGTTAATGTAGGGAAATCTTTATAAGTATTGAACATCTGAAGCGTGGACTCCATAAAGATAATAATGGGCAAGTTGTCTTCCGTTATGGGTAATTAAAGTTATTCTTGGAGTGACTCCTGTCAACAACACAGGTCGCACTGGTAGATCGGAAGTTACTTCTGCCGGTGATAAATTCGCCAAATGTTTTCTTAACTCGTCCCGCGAAGAAAACGTTTGGTCGCCATAAATTACTTCTCCCTGCATAGGATGAACCATTTCCCATGGTAAAGTTGTTTCGAAATATCCACCTTCGCCCTGAAATCGAATTCAAACAGTTATTTTGTCATGATATTTCTTTTTTCTTATTCTTTAAGATAATCAACTTACTTCAAAGTTAGAAACGGCGTAATGATTTCCTCTTTTAGCAGTGACAACCGATACTAAGGCACCTTCTTTGTTGACGATCGGTGTGCCAGCAATATAGTGATTAGCGGACTCGAATGTTGGTGCGCAACGCCATTGCGCTAAACGACCGTCGCTGGATACTATCAGGACACGCTTACTACGGTTGATAAATACCTAGAAAAATAAAATAAAATCCTTGGTTATTACGCCTAACAAAATGATATACACAAATTATCATGGTCAAATATGTTGCTATTAAGTTTTGACAGTACTTTCTTGCGGTTGAGTTTTTGACATGTTTGTCTCAACTAGCAGTTACTAACTTTATGTCCATTACGAAAAAAAACATTGTTATGTTTTAGGTATACCTTCTCAGCTGTATTTTCATCGAGTCGGACAAAGGCAAGTTCGCCGAGCGGCGCTAGAAGTTCCTCGGCGAACACATCGCAGTAATGATGAGTGTTGTTCACGCGTTCTTTAACCTGGCAACACAGATTTTAAATCACAAAGTTTTTTGACATAGCAACAATACCAGTGGCAAAATGTTTTTTTTTAACTTTTAAAGAACTCTTTTCTCCTTCTACATTCGTAATTCTACGTCGAAATGTTTATTAGCTACCATCCTTATAAATTCCGTACTATTTCTATCGCAATTTTAACCTTGCCAATTTCTTTTCGTTCCTTTCCAAATCTTACTAAAACTATCGTGTATGTAAACATTTTTACCTCCTCAGGGGTGCAGCAATGTATAGGTACTACTGTGCCAAAGCTGGCATACCTCTTGCCGTTCTTATGATGCAGCTCAGCTGGTATACATATGGACTCCACCAGTCCTTTGTAAATTTCATTCAGCACCGTGCGTTTAGACATAGTGGTATACTGTAAGAAAACAAAGAAGTATTCAAAGAAAATTTTAGGTTTAAAATCTTAATTCTTACTAATATTATAAATGCGAATGTTTAGATGGATGGATGGATGTTTGTTTGAAGGCATTTCTGGTATGGCTGAATGGACTTCGCTGAAATTTGGCATAGATGTAGAACATAATCTGGAAGAACACATAGGCTACTTAAGTTTTTTGGCGACACCTAGTACTTATATATAAAGAGAAAGCGTTCGTTTTACTCAAGAACAGTTTTAATGTCGTCGCCATTTTTATTATCTTTAATTTTTTGTATTGGATAGTCTAAGTCAGGGGTGGCCGAATTGACGAACTCGATTATTAGTCCAGACGAACATAACAAAGAGAAAAATAAAAATAACGTAACGGAAGATGCTCAGATGCTGATTCTAATTTAAATTGGTATCAGAATTATTGATTTTCTTTTTAATAAAATATAATAATTTAGTACTGTTTTATTTAAGATTTCAAAGGTTTCGTCAGCAAATAGCTCTCTGGTTTAATCAAGTTAACCACCCCTGGTCTAGTTCTTACCTTAGTCTTGTTTAGGAAATATTTATTAATAATCCTAATAAATCCTAACTAATCGAAGTAATTAATTGGAGCGACAACAAACAAAAACAGTTTTCGACACGCCCTGATAATCTTATCTCGCATTAATTAAATGATAAATTGTGAATTAATTTTAATTTTATATATTGTCTTCTATAAGGCCTTTATAATTTACCAACGAACTTTCTCTCTCTCTCTCTCTCTCTCTCTTTCTTAATAAAATGCACTTAAAAACATCGAACAAATGTTATTTAATATACTATAATTGAGTATAAAGCCAAAGCAAAAAAAAAAAACTTTCTGGCTATTGAGAATAAGACTTTTTCAATTCAATACAATATAAGAATGAATCTACTTATTAAAAATAACACCAAAATGCAACTGATTCTTGGAAAAAAATGTTTTGTAAAATTACGGCGAAAAATTCCAAAACCTGAATATTGATAAAAAAAAACAGCAAATCTGCCGCCAATTAACAATAGATAAAAAATAAATAATTGTATTAAAAATCAAGTATTGTCTATGCTAAAACAAAAAAAATATTGGTTAGAAAAAAGTATGTCGGCATTTTTTACCACGCAACAACTTATCGTAAACATTTAACAATATAATATTGAATCAACGTATGCGATTTGAAAAAAAATCAGCAAAAATTTTCATCAATTCAAACTTCGAAGCGGTAATTAATATTTTTTTACATTTAAGAGGTGTTAGAATAATATCTCACCTGTAAATTCACAAACAATAGCTCCTTCTAGACGTATAAACAAAACTGAATCAAAACAGATTGCGATATACCGACTTTGTTTTTGATAACGTATCTTATTTTTTTGATAAGATGTTACCAACTGATGGAGGAAAGATGCTAAGCCGTACGTCATGGACTTGATGACGACATCGAATTTGAGGCATCCCAAATATTTGTTTAAAAAATAATGAGGTAAACAGCAACAATAATCACTACCCGCAGGTTAGGTAAAAAAAACTATTCGATCGAAAAACATTGTCAAAATCGGAGCACCATGGGCGGAGTTACGCAAAAAATACTGACCAATTGATAACCTCCTTCTTTAAAAAAAAAATATTCCAGGTGTTTCTATAGTAAAAACAGACGTTTAAAAAAATTAGGTTATAAAATCTTTTGTTATATTTTGAAAGGCGCATTTCGGTGAAAGTTTTAACATTTCATCATTTTACTATATTACTAGCTGTCGCCCGCGACTCCGTCCGAGCGGGATTAAAGACAGATGTTTGCCGATTTTCAGACCTACTCAATATGCTCACAAAATTTCATGAGAATCGGTCAAGCCGTTTCGGAGGAGTATGGCAACGAAAATTGTGACACGAGAATTTTATATATAAGATATTCACATTATTAACCATATCGAAGTACTTAAAATTGATGTTACTTTATTAAGAATTTTAAAAATAATACGCAATAGTAAAATCTTATATACCGCCTAACATTGAATCTTATCTCTGGCACAATATTGTCTAACATTTAAAGAAAGAATCAGTAAATTTATAATTCTAAAACGCAAAAGAACATTAAAAAATACTTACCGAAAAAAAGCAGCATCAGATTGGCAAATAAGTAATAACCTAAAAGCCAAATGCTTTACAAATAATTTAATTATAAGCTCATAAAAGCAGGGACCAATGATTCAAGACGCTATACTCTCGTACCAGTCAACAGTGACTATGCAATCCATTTCACAGATGTATTTTATTCCTATTTTCAATAAAAATACCCGAATATCATGATCTTAATGTTGCCAGTGATTTTGGTATACTAAAGAAGAGATTTTTGTATCTTTATTTGTAAACCTATCAAAAATTGAAGACAAAATAAAATTATATTAAATTAACCCTTTAACATTGTTCGTTTAATTATGATGCATATAGAATAACTTACAGTTTTTCCGAGGGTAAAATGAGACAATTAATATAAAATAGAAACCACTTGATGAGAACCACAAAAACATTAATTAAAACTTCACAGCTTTTTGACATCGTACGTAGTTTTAAATTCTTCAGGCAACTTAGGCAACTATTTCCGATGTTTAGTCTGTTGAGTCGATTTTTTTTTTCCAAAAGTTTTTTATCTCTTTCCTATGATTTTGTCTCAAAATTCTAGCTTTCGCCATTAGAACGAACAAAGAAATTAGATGTCCATTCATTGTATTATCCCAGTTGAATACATAAGCATGAATAAAAACATGGTAATTTTATTACAAAGACTGACAATTGTAATGTATAATATTTTAGTAGTACATTAATTATCTATTTGTTACAGTAATTTTATGTATTTAAATGTTATACATCGTAAAACACATTAATGGTCTTTTCAGTATATTCATTTGTGTATAAAACACTTTGATATACGTATATCGTAGTTGTTTGTCAATAAATCTTAATATGCAGTTGTGATTTGTTGTGATTATAAATATCAGATTGTAATTTGAACCAACTGTAAACCGTTAAAATGTTGTATAATAAGCTTTATGATGTAGGTAACAAGAATCAAACGAACGTAAAAATAACTTTGCAAATGACAATCGGGGATTCCCCGTTCAAAACTTCGGAACGTTTCGTTTCATGTTCATCATTTTGACATATATTACATAGTCTTTGACATAACAAATGTACAAAAAAAATTGTAACATGAAGTTGGGATAATTTATAACAATTTATGAATATATATTTATTTAGTTAAAATTATTATAACTCGAAAAATAAAGTTCATAGAGTAATAAATCGGGTAAAGTAAAGATTAAGTTCTAGCAAAAGTAAGTAAAATAACAAAATAACATTTAGATTGTAGCATATATATTTTAAATTCGTTTATCACGTACTATAATCTCTGTTAATAAGTATAACATCAAAATCAGTGCCGGGGGCTCGTCTTGCTGCATGCAATCGGGCAGGACTGGTGGCACACAGTCGTGCGCTTAATGCTGGGTCACGATACAAAACCTTATTCCCGCTGCGACCCACAATTAGAACATAGTGACCTTTGTAACGACCACCGAACGCACGTCTGGAAATGCAAATACTAAATATTATTCGTGTGCCTTAATTATAGATTGAAACATAACGAAAAGTAATTAAAAACTTTTTACGATACGTCATAATTATGATTTACTAGCTGTCGCCCGCGCGGAATAAAAAAAAACTAAAGTAGCCTTTGTGTCCTTCCAGATTATGTTCTACATTTATGCCAAATTTCAGTCAAATCCTTGCAGCTGTTCTGGAGTTATCTTCTCAAAAACAATTTCTATGAGATGAAGCTTCAACAGATTTCGTGAACAAGAAGGAAAGAGAAGGGACTCATCAAACTTGGGAACATAAAAATCATACAACTATGTAGAGAACAAAAATTCATACCTGAACTCTGCTTTCATCTTGTTATGTTTGCACAAATCACATATTAATAAGGGGGAGTCGACTAAAACAATGGCCGGGCCATTACACTCTACATGAGACAAGAGCTCTTCCATTCTTAACTCTTTCTCTTTTATTGAAATTCCAACTTCTTCGGCATTAGAAATCCGAATTTGTACTCGTTTACATGCCTTATAAAATGTATAAAGTATTAATTTTTTAATCTCATTTATATGTCACATGTTGATGAAATTGATTACCTGATAATTTATTCCATCATTGATGGCTCGTCTACTATTGACACCCTTTATAATAGTGTACATACAATGCTCAATACCAAATCTGTACCAATTATAAATTAAATATTAACAGCCTAACCAAAAAAAATATAGAGCTCGGAAGTACAATCTTGACAAATAAATAACAAAGTGCTTATACACGAAGTTATTTTGGTGATACATTAAGTGTTAAACAAATTCTTTTATAACCACATCAATATCCATAATGCCACCAGTGGTTAATGGGTACAACAAGAGTTTAACTAAACAGAGTCTAACTATAATTGTTGGTGTAATTTAGTAAGTATTTGAAATAATTAAAACATTCATTGCTATTACAATTTTTTGTACAAAACTGAGAATGCTATTTAATCAAAATTAATTTATATTATGTTAACTTTTTGAAAGTAACATTCTTAGAAATATATTGGCCAATTTATACCAAGTATAAGATCTTATAATATTTTCGTGCGCCAAATAATCTATAATTTTTACCTTTTTAATAAAAAACAAAGGTCAATAGTCCATGTTGACTGTAGGAATCCTTCGTCATGGCATATCTTTGTGAAATGCTTTTTTAAATAGTCTCTTTGTTCTAATGAAAGTAACATCATAACACATGCAATGCCACAGTCCCAATTAAAACATTGTTGGTAATGATGTACTTTATGCTCAATATACTTAGGTTTTGTAGGAACTGGAAATAAGAAAATCTGTTTATTTAGTATGTATTTTACTTTTTATTAAACTCTACTCAATTTCATTACTTTAAAAATAGGAAATTATACATTTATAAGAATTAACTTATCACAAAAGATATCGTCGAAGACGAGTACCTATAGTTTTATAAGTTTGCTTACTGTTATCTCTTGTAGACATTCTTTCCAACTCTCGTAATGTGTGTTAATATTCCCCTTTTTTATTATCTACCTTTTTTAATTATCTTCCTGCTTAGAAATATAGAAATATTATTATTCGATTATTAATAAAAAGGAAATGATACAATATTTTGAACGAAGATAAAAGTATTGTTTTGAATCTCGTATCAAAACAGCTCAATGACATTAGACATTGACATTTTCAGTTTTTTAAATCCAAATTCGACAGGAATTGCAAAGCAAGTTGAGGATAACTACTGCATTCACTTTTGCTCATGTACTTTTTAGTGTATTGTAAAGTTTCTAGTTCTCGGGCTACCTATAGTTGTTAGGTTCGTCAAATTTCTTAAAAATGACAACAGATTCTGGCCAAGGTTCTCTTTTGGGTAGGTTCACAATACAAAACCAATATAGCAACATTTCAGATTTTCAATTTGACATTGACAAACAGCTGATCATTTTGTTGACAACTTACCGTATAAATATAAAAAAATAGTATTAAATAAAAAATAGAAAGAAAATGTCTTTTATAACAAGAAAAACATTCAGATTATTACAACTGCGAAACTTAACTTATAGTGCATGTAAAATAAGACAGTATAGTACAAAAACGAAAGCGACATTCAGTGAAGAAGAATCCGATAAAAGTAAACAAACTCATTTTGGTTTCAAAACAGTTAATGAGGAAGAGAAATGGAAAAAAGGTCAGTCACTTTAACCATTAATAATAATGTAATTTAATACTTGTACTTCGAGGCCAGAATACTTTGTTAATTTATCAAAAAGAAATATAACCTTTACTGTAAGTACTAGAAAGTCGTGCTCTGATTAAAAACAATTATATATTTAGACGTGTACTATTGCATTTCTTTTTAACTAACATTTATTTTACTTTCAGTGCACGAAGTATTTGAAACAGTTGCTGAAAAGTATGATGTTATGAATGATGCAATGTCTCTTGGCATACATAGAATTTGGAAGGATATTTTCATTCATAGATTAGCACCCACACATGGGACAAAACTCCTAGATGTTGCCGGTGGAACTGGTATGAGATACTCTGTAATAATTATCCATAAATAAGAGTTACTAATTCATGTTAACACATTCCTAAGAATTTATTACCAATAATTTTTCAGGGGACATTTCATTTAGGTATATAGATTATTTAAAAAATTTAGGTCCAGCACCTGAAAATAAGCAAAGCTCTGTCACTGTTAGTGATATTAACCAAGCTATGCTTGATGTTGGAAAACTTCGAGCACAAAGGTAAATAGCATTAGTATTCAAAAACCTAAGCTAACCTGCTTTGATCTTGTTAACACATTCAGTGTTACCAACACACCCAAAGTTTATTGCTATGTGAAAATCCTTGAAGCAATGATGGCGTTAAAACATGTCTCAATAACAGCAATTCGTGAAAACATAGAGCATAAATCAGCTTGCAAAAGTTGTAATAAGTCCATTTGTCTGAGTAACTTACAAAGTTACATATGTAGGAAAAGCATCACATTGTTACTTAGATGAATCAATGGCATTGAAAGTGTTATTTATTTTTGTAGACAAGGATATACAAAAGAATTGAGCGGTGTTGATGTTCAATGGTTGTGTAGTGATGCAGAAAAACTGTCCTTACCGGATGAGAGCTTCACAGCATATACTATCGCATTTGGTATAAGAAACTGCACACATATTGATAAGGTTTGTGAACTTTGGCATATTACAGGGATCATGTCAACAGTATTTATTTTAATTATTGCAGCTGAAACACTTACATGAGAACAGCTGTCAAAGATCTCACTCTTTAAAAAAGCAGTAATAAATTTTCATATAGATCTTTTGGTGATGGACACCAATATTATAAATGCGAATGTTTGGATGGATGGATGTTTGAAGGTATCTCTATAACGGCTCTATGGATCTCGCTGAAATTTTGTTTAGTTGTAGAACATATTCTGGAAGAACACATAGGTTACTATAAAGTTTTTTTAATACCGGGTAGACGGAGTTGCGGGCGAAAGCTATATATATATATATGTTGAATAACACAGTTTTCTGACATGTACTGTTTTACAGGTATTAGAAGAGGCTTACCGCGTACTAGCTCCGGGCGGTCGTTTTATGTGCCTAGAATTCAGTCAGCTACCTAATTCTGGAATGCAATGGTATAAATTAAATTTATATTCGTTTAAATTTTTTAACAACATAGTTTGTGAACATAAATGAACATTTCTTTTTTTAGGTTATATGACCAGTATTCTTTTCAAGTAATACCAGTATTAGGACAGCTCATAGCCGGCCAATGGAAGCCATACCAATATTTAGTGGAAAGTATCAGACAATTTCCAGATCAAGTAAGTCTTCCTGACTTTAATTCCATTCTTTGTTCTTACTTTTCTAATTTTGTAGTTTTCTATTATTTTAATTCGAATTTTATTATTTCAGGAGAAGTTTAAAGGAATGATAGAGGACGCGGGATTTAGGCAGGTGACTTACGAGAATTTAACATTCGGCGTCGTCGCGATTCATTCAGGTTTTAAGATATAGTTATTAAAGATAATAATTTATTAAAATTAGTTAATTTATTTAGAAATTTCAACAAATAAATTTAAGTCAATACGACTACTAATTTAATCCATTAATACAACAGATTCAAAGATCAACTAAGACAACTCATTGTGTAACTAAAATACTACTAACTGTGGGTTTCCAAGTTCAAATTCACTGTTTAAAACATATTGTTATCTCTGTTTCGTCAGAGATGAAAGACAAGGATAACGATATCTATACTAATAAAGCGGAAGTTTGTTTAAAAGCGATAATCTCAGGAACTA
This sequence comes from Papilio xuthus, assembly GCF_000836235.2. Lineage (NCBI taxonomy): Eukaryota > Metazoa > Arthropoda > Insecta > Lepidoptera > Papilionidae > Papilio > Papilio xuthus. The sequence goes on along the minus strand of NW_013530970.1, from coordinate 4,724,337 downwards.
CTGGTCCTATTTGAAAAATTCTTTTTTTGTTGGATAGTCCATTTATATAGGAAAGCTTTATATAACATTACTCTGCGACACATAGTTTTTTAATTCCGCGCGGACGGAGTCACGGGCAACAGCTAGTATTTTATTCAGAAATTTTGGTGTCAGAAACCCACGGTTAATGAGTAACTAATTCACAAAGTGACGGACAGCAGTATCCTAAAAGAAAATGTGTCACTACTCTTAGCTAAATTAACATGGTTTACAAACTTACCTTTTATGTTCATAGTTTGATTTTTTAGCCGAGCCATCTTATCACATGTACAAGGATTGTCAAATAATTAAACATAATTTTTTTTAAGAGATATTTATTGAGTTCAAAGTATGTTGGTCTTTGGAATGCTGGTTCATTACCTAAATTACATTTCACACGCTATGATATCGTCAAAAATGGTTGACAAAAATAATCAGTCGAAATTCATAATAATTAAGTAACATTTTTTTTGGATTTTTAAAATTTGTAATTTACAATTCAATAATGTAAAACACAATCTCTGTTCTTTTGAAAACGTTCACACAGATAGAAAAATCAATGGAAAACAATGAACCGGCATACAATCTCTAGCACTCTCACTTTCGCACACGCCATAGATTTACTGTAAATATTGTATGAAAGCTCAATAAAGCATGCTAATTACATTTATGACATCGAATTGTTAGGGCTAAGACTAATGAGCAAAGCTAATGTATTCTCGCCTCAGGGCCGTGGCGCACCTACGAGTAGGATAATTACGCAGACATCGAGTAAAGCAAATAAAGTGTGAGTTAAGGATATCCAAAACAAACAATTAATATTCTCATATTATACCGAGCGTGCACTCAACATAAGTTATTTGGCAAAAATTTATATTAAAATCATACCCAAAGATCCATGATCCGGTGGTCCTGTGTTAAGAAGTGACGTCCGTATTCACAATCCAAAAAGTTAACAGTTCACGTCTACAAGCGATATCGAGCAGAATCCACAAGTGAGACCGCAGCCGTCCGAGATCCTTTGGTACGATCCGAAAATCCGAGTATTCCTGTGCGATGAGTGCGCGCGTCCTACCCGACGGTCCCATCCCATCCCATGCCATCCTATCCTACGGCATCCTGACTCACACCTCCAGCCAAGCACATCCAACGAGCCAAATCCACAGTGGATGAAACAAAAAAAAACGTACTTTTAATTATATCAACTCAATTACATACTACAATATCAATTTCAACTCGTTCTGTAAGCGACTCATTAAATACAAAATTCAGCATATTAGGGGTTTTTACATTTGTGACGAGAGGAGAGTGCACGTGACATGTCGCCTGCAAAACAAGTAGTATGGACATACATATGTTGATCTTATTATAAACATGGCATAGCGCTAAGTGGGCGCAGTCTCGGGGCTACGGGGTCGCGGCGCCCGGCCAGCCGCCGCTCCTCGCTCGCTCACACTGTCAAACAACATCACCTTCAGTCCGACACCCTCTACACATTGCCCTACACTTATCTCACACGGTCACCAAAAAAAGAGAAAGTTATCTGACCCGGTAAGCATACCAACAAAAAAAAAGGTCATGAAATCCACATTCTATAACTAGATCCCCGATTAATACAAAAAAAACAAAATCCTTGTTAAACCATAGCTACAAGAAAAAGAGTCATGAGTCTTCATCATCCGGTATAGTTTTTTTTTAAATAAGAGAAGAGGGCAAACAAGCAGCGGGAACACTGTGGTATTCCATAAATTAGTAACACTTACTAGCGCTTCGCTATCAATTTAAAAAACTGTTACAAGGTCCTTGGTAGACTGTAGCTTGCTACAAATTATTTTATGTCAAGATTTAAAAGGATATCTAACCTAAGTAATAAGTCAAACTAAATTTTGATATATAGACTGTCCTGTAGAGTTTGACAAAATGCATTCAAAAATGTATACTGTATATAATGTAATGTGTACTGACAATAACTTTTAATAAGTCATGTGTAGTGACTATCGTGCAATAGTTCCATACATTTTTGAAGTCCACTATGGAATCGCTTCAAAGCGCACTTTGTCTTTTCATAATGTAGCTGGCAAGTCTTTTATGTCTATGTAGGTTTTACATGATTTCTAACAGAACTTAGCAACATCTCTCACCGGGCCAGATAACTTTTTTTACTCTAAAACATTAGTAAAATAAACTAAGATAACAGATAATAAAATCTTATAATTTAAACTATGATGGACTCGGCAGGATTAAAAAGCACCCAACTAGACGGCCTGCTTATCATAAAAACTTTTTTTGACCAATAATAGATTACATACGAAACAGTAAATGTAAATAAAATGTAAAAAATACTATTAAAAACTTTGTAAAAATAATATGTTAACAGTAACCTCGTATACTTGAGGATAGCAAAAAAAAAAAGAAAAAAAAATAAAGTTATATGTAAAATAGTTTCTTATATCCTTTACGTGCCGCTGAAATAAAGTATTGATTAAATCACGTCAAATTAGGTATTTTCAAATATTGGAATTAGATTTTATTTTTCAATATTTTTTAAACTACTACATTTATGACACAGTTGATTTTTTTTTCAGCTTTCGCACTATCTTTTACATAGGATTGTGTGCATTTGTAAATGTAACGAATGTGTGTATTTTGTTATATGTATTTCATGTGTGTATAAAGATGAGTGTATATCAAGTGTGTAAAAAGCCTAGTGTTTTTGAAGTATGTACAAAGACGTTTATATTTCAAATTGTATAAAACCATTTCGTATATGTTTTTCAAGTGTGTACAAAGACGAGTGTATATCAAGTGTGTAAAGTCTAGTATTTTTCAAGTATGGTCAAAAACGTTTATATTTCAAAGTGTATAAAATCATGTTGTATGTGTATTTCAAGTGTGTAAAATAGTATATGTATTTCGAGTGTGTAATAATGTTTGTAAAGTGGTTAACGGTCTGACCTGCTCAGTAGTTGTGATCACGGCTGCGACTACGGCTGTAGCTGCGACGCACCGGCGAATAAGTCGGCGATCCGCGTCGCCGCGGTGAATACGACCGCGACCTGCCCGAAGCACCTCTATATACAAATATTCATAGTCCACGATACATGGTCCTAGATTTTGGACTATACTGCACAGGAAACCCAAAATAGGCAATCGGGATTCCTTGGAGTACACAGAAGACCCGGTATGTGATATAGTTAACGCATACTTAGAACAGATGAATTGACCCATGTTTGTAAGAATAAGGAAATATTTTTTTTGTGTATCAAAATGTAAAACGATAAAATTTCAATGTTGGTAATACACAAACATGTTTGAAAGACTGCGAGTAATCATTTACATATTAATGTTGTTTTTATTAAGAAACTAATAATTCGTTGCTAAATTCAAGGAGACTGCATAATGATAAAGTACTTTGATCTGAGGCTGTGATTTACACTTTAGCGGAAATAAATGTCTATGAAAGTAAATCATATAGGTATCTTACTAGTATTATAAAAGTGAGTGCTTGAATGGATGGATGGATGTTTGTTTGAAGGTATCCTGAGAACGGCTGAACAGATCTTGATTAAATTTGGCATACATATAGAACATAGTCTGGAAGAACATATAGACTACTAATTTTTAATTTCCTGCGGACGGAGTCGCGGCCGACATCTAGTTTAATATTACCTGTCACGATCACCACTGTATCTGTCACCACCACCACCGCCGCCGTAGTCCTCTTTCACCCGTATATATGATACTTCGCCCTGAAATTATACTTTTTTTACACATATGGCTAACTTAATTTGCATATTACTTTAAAAATGTACTCATTGTGTGGCATTAACATATGTAATGACATTAAAAAAGTAAGTTCCAATTTGCATGTACGATTACAATACGTCGCTACATTTTTTTAAATTGAAAGACTGGGTTAGTGTTAGATTTGAACTTGAACAAGAGAATTTTATATTCACCAAACAATTAATATTTCATCAAGTAATACAAGGTGACATATGTAGGTAATAAATTATATCTTACTTCATGGCTTCTAAACCGTGAGTCGTCAAGTTTTTTCACTGCATACTTCATATCTTCATGACGGAGAAACTCCACAACACCGGTGCCATCCTTGAAAGTGTCAGCAAAGCAAACATCGCCCGCTTCACGCATGTGGTCTTTAAGATCCTGGAAACAATTTTTATTTGACACTAGCTGTCACCCGCGTCTCCATCCGCACGGAATTTAAAAAAAACTTAATAAGTAGCCTTAATGTTCTTTCAGGACTATGTCCTGTATGTTAAATTTCATCAAAATCTGTTAAGCCATTTTGGAGATACATTCAAACAAACATCTATCCATCTAAACTTTCGTATTTATATTAGTAAGATTTAAAAAAATCTACACATTTGATTACTATCTAATTTAACGAAGTATGGTCTAAACCTTTTGAAGGTACTAATTTTTGAGGTACTAAGTTTTTCACATGTATGTATTATACTTTTAGACATTATTAGTTAGAATCATTTAGAATAAATGGCGAGCTTTCGTTACCAAGTCAAGTGTCAGATTGGTTAGTGATGGGACATAAATGTTGAGATTTTAATTGGGCATGTGATGCTATATTAAAATTATGTCCTGACTGATCTATTTACCAACCTGCCAAGATCCAGACGGTGGTAACCCAGTAACAAGCACTCTGTACTCTGAACGCCTAGCCGGAGGGCCTCTGGTTGCAGGTCTGGCACCGAAGCGGTCCCCTCCTCCGCGCCCGCCTCTTGCGCCACCTCCGCCACCGCCCCGAGGAAACTCCACTCGGAGACGATAACCATCATAATCATAGCCATCTCTTGCACGTACCGCATCATCTGCATCCCTGATGTGCAAAACTTATGTAGAAAAAATATTTTCAGCATTTAACCCTACCTAGCTCATATACCAAAGAAACATATGAACTGCTATTATGTAAAATATTAACCTAAAACAATTTCATAAGCAAAATATCAGTTCAAAATTCACCCACAATTTACATTAAAACTAGGCCAATAAATTGATAATGAAATTCAACTGCCATTACAATATCATCATCATCAGATCACTATATGTCCCCACCGAAGAGCTCGGAGCCTACCCTAAGTTAGGGGTGACTAGGCCATAGTCAACCACGCTGGCCCACTGCGGGTTGGTTGACTTCACACATATCTTTGATTTTCTTCTCAGATATGTGCAGGCTGCATCACGATGTTTTTCTTCACCGTAAGAACGTCGGATAAATGTACATATGTAAATCAGAAATCGAAAGACACATTGGTACATGGCGGGATTCGAACCCAGGACCTGCAGATTGCAAGTCAAGCATTAGACCACTGAGCCACCAATGCTCCATTACAATATAGAAAGGGAAAACAATATGTATTTATACAAACATATAATTAGATAGACATAAAGTTGTTGTGTGTAAAGTAAATTATCAATTTCTTATCTGTATTCAGTTTCAAAGCCCACTTAAACACTCTGAAGACCTTATCATTCTTATAATAAATAAGATACTTTGATAACATTTGTGATAATGCAAAATAAAAATGTAAGATTATATATTTTACATAATGATCTGACATGTATTGTTAGACATATGGCTGGTGGTCACACTAATTATTAGCGCTGACAGTCAAAATGTATTTCTAGACAGCGTTCATGCTGATTGTTATGCATTAAAGTATAAATCAGCTCTGAACTGGTTCTAATTCAGCATATAAGCTTGAACCAATGAGCTGCGGTTTATATAACTTGGTGACAAACTACCAGTTGCCTGGTGACCAGCAGTTTGCAGCTTGAAATGCAAATCATGACTCTATGCTGGTACAAATTAAGCTGTCTGCTATGTTACTATATAGGATTATAGATAAAAATCATGCGAGATTTAAAGATACTACTCTAACATGAGGTTACAAAGCGACTTATAAAGTTCGTAGCAAAATTGATCACCAAAAAACTGTTTCTGGTCAAATAAACGACACATGCTGAAATTATTTTAAAAAAGAAATGAATTGTAATCATATCAATAGATTATGATATGACATTATGACACGTTAAATTTTATAAGAAATCTTTAACCGCCAAAAATATTATGTTAACCAACATATTCTCACCTCGGATCCTCGAATTCCACGAATGCGAATGGTGGACCTTTTCTGTTTTTCAGATCGACAAATGTAACTTTGCCAAATTTGTAAAATAAATCTTGAATGTCCTTTGTTCTTATGTCCGGCGGTAGGTTCCCTACGTATATTCTGCACTCATTTCGGTTGCTGCTACTTCCTCCTGACATTGTTATAGGTTTTGAAAAATGTAAACTTTTAAATAACTATTTCCTTAACTTTAAAGTATTTATGTACTAAGTTACGAAGTTTTTTAATATATCTAGAATAAAATAGATATTTCAGCTGAAGCGTTTGTGTCAAATACAAGATGGCGGTAAACAGCAAACGACAACGATACGAATAGATCGGATATTCGTATAGAATGGCAACAAACAATCTTTTGAAGTCAACATTTATGACTTGCTTCTTGCTTACGCACGCGCTTTTATAATCATGACTCTTTATTTTGTTTCAAAATTAAAATTAATATACAACCTAAATAAACAATTTTTAAAACATTACCTAAAAATACATTTCAATGAAAAATATGTCGTTTCAAGAATATCAATCAATACTGAATAAAATGTGTGATCACTTTTAATTTGTATACGTTAGAATTAATCAAGGAAATACATAATTTTTTATAGAAATTCATTCTTCAAAGTGTCCTTCTTGGCCATATATATAACACGACATAACCGAGTTTTGTGTTTCGAATCGTTTTGAATTTCGAACGCCCTCTGCCGCAATTGGACAAAATCCGCACTGAAAGAAGCCTGTGAAAGAATCCTCTGGAAAGTAGGCATACGATCTCCGGTATCTAAATCATTACGTGAGAATTTGTTCTTTAGCCCGAAGTAAACGTGAGTATTTTAGTTTTAATAATATTCTTAGCTTTACTATTAATTCTAGTTCTTAAAATGGGTACATAATTTTAAGTTTTTCTTGATTTTCTCAAAAATTCTTGACTTCTAACGTGGGTGAAATTAATCTCTAGTCTCAACCTTTGGGTATCTAGCAAAATGTTTTATTGATTAAATTTCGTGAGTTTCTATGGGGATAAATTACACTGTGTCATATTCCTTTTTTAACGAAATCAAATTCATACTTTGAGCTCCAAACTAGTTCCTTTAATTCTATTATCTTGATGACTGGTATAACTGCTAAAGCTAAGATTAGGATAGCAAGAAAAAATCATCAGCAGTCGTTTACTAGCGCCAGGTAAAAATAATTCATTTTTTGTTGAACGCCTGAATTTTCTCCACTTTTGAAAATACCTTTTCATAAAAGGCGCGCTGATGTCCCGATTTTCGCGCCTGACCTTTACAGCATTCTATAAATAGTTTTGCTGTTATTGAACGTAAACAATCAATGGGGCTGTTATACGCATGTGGTGAAAATCTAGGTGTGAACACGGGATCGAAACAGGGTGGGTGTGAAGTTAGAACGTTTTATTGAAACTGCTGTAAGAACACCTATGGTTTTTATTTTGACGATTTCATGAAATTCAATTGTTATTTTTGACATATGTAAATTCATTGATTACATGACATATTCGGTTTTAATTAGCTCTTACATAAAATAAATTAAAACTAAAATACAAATATTAAATTTAAAAAAAATACAACTCACCAAATGCTAATTGTTGACATGGATCAGTTGTACAAAACATTACATTACAAGACATGCAATTGCATTGAACGGAATCACAGAACAATCATGATACTTATCCTCCCCCTCCCAATAAGATCTAAGTCAATAATAATACTAACTTCCTGTAAGCCCCCCTATATATTAGTACAGAAATATTGACAGTTCCCAGTCTTGTCTTATAATTGCAAAGAGTTTTTCTTTACCAAACACAAGTATGTCTTGGCGTGATCAAAAATCTGGGGATTTTGCCTCAAATACTGAACCATGGCGTAATTGGTAATCACAAGATTTTTTAAAACTTTTCTTTGTTTTAAAATTGTACCTGTCTTTCTACTTGCTGTTTATTTGTATATTCCAAATTTACTTAGGAAACTGTTGATGCAATAGTAAATTTAAAATAATTTTTGTGAACATCCTTTGAGTATATTTTATTACAAAAAAATGTACAACTGAACATGTTGATCCAGTTTTGAGACAATTCTATTCATCTATATCTAAATTTGTTAAACATTGTTGCAGCTATAAACCTGACAACATGTGCGACCGCAAGGCGGTGATCAAGAATGCTGACATGAGCGAGGAGATGCAGCAAGATGCAGTGGACTGTGCAACACAGGCCCTTGAGAAGTTCAACATCGAAAAGGTGATTATGAATTTTGATGTTATTTTTGTATTACATGTTTTTGTTAATTTACGAATATTCTTGTACCATTCCAACTGAGCTTTAGGTTTGTTAGTTTATGATAATATTAAAAAAGGATATGAACTCTCAACCTCAAGATCGGATATCCATACATTAAGCCAAAATCCTATTGGTGCTTAATATTTCTGATGATTCCAATGTGTGACTTTTAAAAATAAAGACTAATGCCATATATAAGCAAACTCTGTCGGCAAGAACTTGGCACTATGTTATTTGGTTTATCTAACAGAATTTGTTTACTGAAATAAAACATAAATTGACTTAAGGTAGAACACTATAAGCTTATAACTTAATAAAAGCAATATGGTCAATAAGATAAAAGCAGATTATTTGTGGTAGAAACTTACACCATTGTATTATATCTAATTTTAAACTGGTTCTATCCATAGCTTTACAAAACTCTATGCCACTGCTTGGCCATGAATTTGTGAATACTAATTCAATTAAAACACTAGCAGTAATGGAAAGTGTTAAATTGTTGCGAGGCTGATATGGGTTTCTTATCAAATTTTGGTTGCCTGTGATAAATTTTGCGGTTAAAATTAGGCAATAGTTTTCTCATAGAAAAAATTGATAAACTAGTTTGTTGCTTATTTGACCCCTTTATAGGTCAACTTTAATATCATATTTATAACTTAAAAAAAATTATGAATAATTGCAATGAAATATTGGAACTAAAGCTTGAATTTGAGTAAACTATCTTTATTGAAGCATCTCAAATGTCTAGCTGGATTTAAGAAATAATTAACACCAAATGATTGTCTTAGTATTCTACTATACTAATAAAATTTATTCATTTAAAAAAAAGGGTCTTCACCAAACTGATGGGCAGACAATAAAGTGGTCCTTTAAGGGGTTTGTTTTTTTTCCTCAAGGTATGGACCCCTAAAAAGGTCTGAATGCTTATGTATGTGTATACTTGCAGGACATTGCTGCCTTCATCAAGAAGGAGTTTGACAAGAAGTACAACCCAACATGGCATTGCATAGTCGGCCGCAACTTCGGCTCGTATGTCACGCACGAGACGCGTCACTTCATATACTTCTACCTTGGCCAGGTCGCCATTCTCCTGTTCAAGAGCGGTTAATCCCCTACTCTGCACCTTTGCTCTAAATTTTATGTTGTTAGCGATGGACATAGTATAACCGGGTTCGAGGTCCACCTCTCGAACAATCTGCCAACTCATCCCATGCACCGTGACAGGACACGACACTTTACATTCCTACCTGTAGGTAGCATTTACCTAGTTAATGTCTCCTATCTGACTCTTGGGGTGTGTTGACTTCGGGAGGTGTTGTATGTGTACATGTAGTGCGGTTGTGTGAGTGAATGGGTAGTGTGCGGTCACCATGCCTCTTCACCCCCTCCTTGTTATAGACGGTGTTTCTCACGCGTCGAATCTCCAACACTTTAGTACCCGGCGCACTTGATGTATGTTTCTGTGTTAGCTTTATGTTAAGGTTCAATCGACTTGGAAAAACATTCACTTTTAGTGTATTTATATTATTAAAATTTTTAGTTTTATTCCTAGACTTTAACCTAGCATAGCTGAAGTCATATGTTAGTACTTATCTAAATTTATTGTTTATTTCTTTGTTTTTACATACACTGGAGATATTTTCACTACTTCTATAATAAATTAAACTTTCTTACAAACCCATTTTGATGTTTTATTTCATATTTCATACATTACAATTTTCGAAGAAAAATCAGCAAGAAAAGGTTCCCTGATGCAAGTCGAAAGCTGCTTGTGACCAATTTCATCACTTTAACATCCGCAACCAGTAACTATTACAGTTAAGCTAGTGCCTTCGACGAGATTGCAAAAGGCGGCAAAATAGCAATTGGATACTTCGCCAAAATAGCGAAATGGCCTTTGCCTGTAGGACGTTTGCAGATACGTTGCCTACCTATCGACAAAGTAGAAGACGCCCAGAAAAGTTATTTCCCCTTCCTCTGTCAAATACAACTCTTCGAGTCCGTTCCTTTTAAGAAAATGGAAAGAGGAATAGAACAAATTAGGCCTTCGGGACGTACTCATCCAGACTACACGGTATTGCTTCCACTTCACGCCTGTCTTCTGTTTGGTCGTAGTATTACACCGTTCGAACCACCTCATTCCAGCAAAAGATGTTACTGCAGATTCTACCATATCTTTTTGTTACTGCCGAGAACAGAAAATAGAAATCTCACTAAAGGACAATGAACAAGTCTGTCGGGTATGTGTCCCCACCCAACAACAGACGTAGGATTTTCAATATACTTATGACTACCCATGAAAGTACTAATAACCATTTTTCAACTGAGAAACAATGGGGTTTATAAAAAAAGGAGCCACAATTGTTTATAAAGCTAAACCTAAGAGCAAAGTGCAAATCTTGAGAAAAAGAACAAATACTTATAAATATTTTTCATACAAGTTGTGAGCAACATTGCATTCTTAAATTGTAACTATTGAAAATTCTATATGTAGACCATGGGCGTCGCTGTTTTCATAACTCAATACAAGCAGATTCATTGTCTATAGAACTTTTTAAAGCTAGCTTACGCCTGCGCACTGCCTGCGCGGAAGAAAAAAAAACTTATGCGTTCCTTTCTACCTATGTTTTCTCTCACATTACGTTCTAAATCCATGTCGATTATCGAGATTTGTTAAACCAGAACGGCTTCAAACATCCATCCATTCATCAAAATTTTTAATTTATAATATTTTAGTAAGAAATAAGATTAGTAAGCTTAATAAGAAATCGGTTGAATGTCATGCGGTGTGAGACTGAAAGTGTCAGAGGCCACGTATTGCAACAAACATAGTGCCTACTTTATAAGTTCTGATAAGAATTGCATATAACAAATAAATATGCTAATAAATATTGTGCAAATTTAACCGAATGACCGACTAGAGTATATTATTTCTATTTAATCATTTAAATGTAGTTACAGTAATTTATGTGACAGGTACTTTTCTGTATTCGTAAGGTTTTGTAAAAATAATGTAGAGATGTTCGAAATTTGAACTAAAAAAAAAGTAAATAGTAACGTCAATTGGCGCTTTTAAGCCAGAACCAAGCAATAACTGTCATTTCCAAAATGTCCAGTGTTTCTATAGATTTCTGTGATGTAGGCGGTGCATAATTCAGCCACCATAATTAATCTCACTGATGATTAGATGCTTCTGGGAAAGCAATATTATGAATTATTAGTTATTATCTTCATGTCAATACTAAGTTATTAGTAGTCGCATTATAAATCTTAATTCTTATCTTACTTGTATCTTACTAATGAGAATGTTTGGATTTATCGATGGATGTATGTTTATTAGAAGTTAACTCTAGAAGTAGTAAAGGCAAAGGAAACTTTGACTATGGAATATTTTGCATTACGGTCGTTTTTAGCTGACTTCTAAGGATAGATTTCTCATAATAAAGTATACCCTGAGCGACCATTACGACTGCGAGTATGACAGTTATAGACCCAAAACGTTGAGAATAATATGAACGAAGTATTTCGTTATTGTTATATTTATAAAATTAGATAACATAACCGCAGTTTCTATCTTGTTTTGGCTGTCCAGGATTGAAGTTCATGCTATTTTAGCCCTTATCTCATTGACATATGAGCTTTAGTCCTTGTTCTGATTGTGGTCAGGACTTCTATTCGTTCCTGATATTTGATGCACACGTTTTTACGAAAAAATAATATAAATTGGTCAATTTTTGTTTATCATATCAGTCGAGAACAAGGCTTTCCGACTGACTGTCTTTCGGAAGTTTGGCAACTTTTTTTGTTTTTTTTTTTTAATAATTCATCCAAGAGTCAGGTAAGAGTTATAATTATATTTATTTAAAATAATGTACCGTGAACGAATTTACATTTATTATTATTAACAGATTTTAGCGAATCAAAATGGCCGATTCAAAAGAAAATCTATTACTTTTCTTCGACCGTCCCACGGAGCCATGCTTCATGCAAAAGGGGGAGGAAAGATCTACCTTTCAGATACCTGACAATTTCTACGTAAGTTTATAAATATACTAGCTCTCGTCTGTTACTCCGTCTGCGCGGAATTAAACTTAGTAGCCTATGTGTTCTTCTAGGCTATGTTCTACATTTGTACCAAATTCCAGCAATATCCATGTAGCCGTTTTGGAGATACCTTCAAACAAATATTCATCCATTCATTTAAACATTCGCGTTTATAATATATAAGTAAGGTTTCTGAGATCAAAATCCCTGTTTAAAATACATCGTCATCACTGTCATTACCTTTGACAAAAGAAATTGGGGATTTTGGTCTCAGAAACCCACGGTAAATAGTATAAATGGAAACTATTTAGTTTTGCACAATATGTTTTTACTTTTACATATATTTTCTATCGCGACTAAGAAAACTTAATTCACCTCTACCATACTTTCGGTCTTCTTTATGAAGCCATCTTCTTTCCCTTTCTTGTTATTTCCTATCTCTCCTGTATTTTTAGACATTATTAGTTAGAATCCTTTGTCATGAATGGCGTGCTTTTGTTACAAAGTCAAGTGTCAGAATGATTAGTGAGGGGACATAAACGTCGACATTTTAGTAAGGCTAGTGTTGCGCTACTCCGGCAAACTGTCGGATTTTCTTCCTAATAGTATATACCAAACTAACCTAATTCAATTACAGCCAGATAAATACAAGGCAGTAAGCAACACCTTGGCTAATCGCTTCGGTGCTGATTCTAAGTCTATCCCGGTGAACGAGATAGCTCTTCCGAATCTACAACTGCCGATGGAGCTGCCGTTCAACAACCAATTCTCTCTGTTCGTGCCTAAGCATAGGAAAATGGCGGGCAAACTTATTGACATATTCATGGGTAAGGAACGATTACATGCATGAAGCTATAAAATGTAAAAATCCACTAAAATGTCGATTGTTCATCCATAATTTTAATCTATTTGGTTCAAATTCAAATATTGTTTAGAGGGTGAACAATTATGTACTGTATTTATATTTTGTACTATACCGTTGGTTTCTGAGACTAATCTCTGTATAAAACATATCGTCATTCCTGTCTTTGACAAAACAGAGATAAAAGTAAGTTTTAAACGGAGATTTAAGTCTCAGAAACGCAACATTAATACAAAGCAATTAAGATAATTATCAGACTGATCTCAAGGAATATTGATGTCAGTCGGGTGTGTAAAAGTAATAAATAAGATCTCACGCCCTTAATCCGAAGTTACGCAGAAATCGTCAACCTTCAACTTTCTTTTAAGATTTATTTTTTTCTAGGTATGAGAAACGTTAAAGATTTGATATCGATATGTTCGTACTGCCAACTACGCATCAACCCTTATATGTTTAACTATTGTCTGTCGGTTGCTATTTTACACAGGTAAATATATTTTTTTTTACAAATTTTTATAGCTTTCATTCAGTCAAGTTTCTTTGACCAAAAACAAATATAATTTTTTCTTTCTAAACTATTAACTACACATTACTTCTTACTTTGTTTTCATCCTAGACCTGATACTAAGGGATTAGACATCCCTACGTTTGCTGAAACATTTCCTGACAAATTTATGGACCCTAAGGTATTCCGCCGCGCACGAGAAGTCAGCACCGTGGTTACTGCAGGCGTGAAGGTATGTAGAGTCAAACGAAGCTGTGTAAAATTAAAAAAAAATCTTATAAATAACAGTATGCTATTGTAACTTTGTGTCTCTAATGCCATTTATGTTTAGTGCTAATTAGCAAAGAGGTTGAATGATCGGCCTTCAAATGTAAGAAACTCTTAGATTGGAATATAACAGCCATTCCAAACTAACTAAAGAGAAAAGACTTTAGGCATAATTCGCCATTAACTTATCAACTTTAAAAAAAACAAGAGAGTTCTCATTTTTTTTCCGAATTCGAAATTCAAAAAGTTAACCGACACAAACTTCATTTATCAGATGCCGATAACAATACCATTGAATTACACCGCGTCACCATCTGAACCGGAGCAGCGTGTGGCATACTTCCGTGAAGATATGGGCATCAATCTTCACCATTGGCACTGGCATTTGGTCTACCCGTTTGATGCCGCAGACCGCGCTGTAGTCAACAAGGACAGGAGAGGAGAACTCTTTTATTACATGCACGAGCAGATCATTGCCAGGTATAATCACAGTTTGTTTCTTTTTTTATATTATAAGGTTGCAAACGAGCTACCGACCACCTTACTTCGCCGGAATAGCGAAGTCACCGCTGCCCATAGACATCCGTAATTGCACATGCGTTGCCTACCTTAATAGCCAGAGGACTTTATATTTTTTTCCATTATAAGAAAAGGGATGGAAGGGAATCGGGATAGGCATCTGCTCTCTTTTCTCAAGGAAGCGGAGAGGGATCACCATATGATCGTAGATTGATATTTCAAATATGCTTATTAATTAACTTCAATTAATTTAAATGTTTCTCTTCTAGATACAATACAGAACGATTGTGCAATAATTTGGGAAGAGTAAAACGCTTCAACAACTTCCGAGAGCCAATAGAAGAGGGTTACTTCCCCAAACTGGACTCGCAAGTGGCCAGTCGAGCTTGGCCTCCCAGGTAATTAATTATTACTTTACTTTACTAATCACTTTTAGACATTATTCATTAGAATCCTTTGTCGCAAATGGCTCGCTTTTATTACAAAGTCAAGTGTCAGAATGATTAGTGAGGGGACATAAACGTCGACATTTTAGTAAGGCTAGTGTTGCGCCACACCGGCACAGTGTCGGATTTTCTTCCTAACATTACTAATATTATAAATGCGAAAGTTTAGATGGATGTTTGTTTGAAAGTATCTCTTGATGAAATTTTGCACAGATATAGAACATAATCCGGAAGTACTTATAGGCTACTCTACTCTCTACTAATAGGCTACTCATTCAGTTTTTTATTTATTCCGCGTGGACGGAGTTACGGTCGACGACTAGTTACTAATAAAATATATTAAATGCGAAAGTTTTTACTTTCGAGTTTTTACTCGAAAACAGTTGAATCGGGATGTAATTTAGAACAAATATCTGTTTACTAAGTCAGTTTTTCAACGCTATGCGGACGAAGTTGTGATAGCTTTGATATAATTTTCTTGATATATTTTCCTTATAATAAATACGAGATAGCACTCTGAGTCATTGTTTGTCACTAGAGTTTGACGTCAGAATGGTTACACGTGGATATGTAGAGATAATATTTCTATTGAGTAGATTTTTTAGAACTAGAATTAGAACTGTACTCATTCCCTCTATTAAGTGATGATCAGGGCCAAAATGATATATCAACTGTCCACTTCATTCGACATAAATCATTTTAGAATAAATAAATTATTGGAAGTGGATGGTTACAAAGGTAGAGGAAAACAAAAGAAAGTATGGATTGTGTGACTCTTTCCCGCTGTCATATCGAAATAGATATGACGGCTCATAGAGATGTATGGAAGAGTAGGACATACTATGCTAATCGAATGATAGATTTATGATGATGTTAAATAGAAAATAGCTAAAATAACGCTTGGTCAAGTATCCCACGTGATGTTAAGCGTTGATTTGGTCGAAACGTTACGTTCGCAATATTAATATAGCGCAAGATTTATTTCTCTAGAAGCTTTCCATAACTTATTTGAATTTACGATTCTTGCTCGCGTGATTAAAACTCGTACTAGGAACAACCTAGTACGGAGTAAGTTTTTATTTCGTATTTGGATTTGTAAGTTCGATGCCCATAATCAAATTTAGTTGTATGCATAAACTTCGATAGGATTGAAAGAGGCAGATAAAGGAAGGTTTTTTGTAATGGGAGATAGATCTAACTTCTTACTAATATTATAAATATGAATATTTTGATGCATGGATGTTTGAAGGTATCACCAGAAGGGCTAAACGGATCTCGATTAAATTAGGCATACATATAAAATATAGTCTGGAAGACTGATGGAGTCTGGAAGAAGTATGGGCTACCAATTAGTTTTTTTTTTAATTCCGAGAAGACGGAGTCGGGCGACAGCTATACAATAAAATAAATTTTATTTTAAAGGACAATAATTAAATTCGATTACTACTTTTATGGTTTGATTTAAATGGAAAATCATCGTAAGACTCAATAAGCTTGAACTTTCTCGAAATACTTAGAATATTGACAAGCAAAATTAACCTAAAACAATATAGGGTTGTACCTAGTTGTCATTAAGTACTTTCCCTATGTCAATTACAGATTCGAAGGTTCATCAATTCGAGACTTGGACAGACCGGTCGATCAGATCAGGAGTGAAGTTGCAGAACTAGAGACTTGGAGAGATCGTTTCATTGAAGCTATACAGAACAATGCTGTTCTACTGGTAAATACAATATCTTGTTCCAATCCAAAGCTTTATTATTTCAACCATAGGCATACTATAATTTTTAAATAATAGTAGTTAATCTTACTTCCTTACTTGTAGACATTATTAGTTAGAATCATATGGCGCGAATGACACGCTTTTGTTACAAAGACAAGTGTCAGAATGATTAGTGAGGGAACATAAACGTCGACATTTTAATAAGGCTAGCGATGCGCCGATACACCGAAACAGTGTTGGATTTTTTCTCAACATTACTAATATTATAAATGCGAATGTTTGGATGTTTGTTTGAAGGTATCTCGTGAACGGCTACATGAATCTCGCTGAGATTTGGCATGCATACACAACATAGTTTGGAAGAAAACATAGGCTACTAATTATGTTTATTTTGATTTCGGACGGAGTCGCGCGCGACAGCTAGTTACACTATAATCTTGGTAAAAAGTAAAAATATTATTAGCTAAAAAATTGACAAGCGTAATTGCCGCCATTTGAAATATGACGTTTAGGTGTTTACATTTATGCGTTCAACAGAAATAAGATAATATAGGTTAGGATTATTATCACGTTGTTTACATGTGATCAGAGTTTCTAATGTTTTTACTTTTATAATTTATCTGTGGGGCTAGACGAACATTCGATAAGCGAAGTCATTAATTGAAAAGTCAAAAATATAAAAAATAAAAAACATACAGATGAATTGAGAACCTCCTCCTTTTTGTAGTACGTTAATAAGTTACAATATCTTTATATATGTCTTTTTCTATGTAAAAAAATATCGTGCATGTCAAGTATTTTCCTATACATTTTGACGATTTTACTAGCAATAGTAATAATCGAGCAAGTAATAAGAGCGTCGGTGGCTCAGGTGTCAAGCACTTGACTTGCAATCTGCAATTCCTGGGTTCGAATCCCGCCATGTACCAATGTGTTTTTCGATTACGATTTACATATGTACATTTATCCGACGTTCTTATCGTGATGAAGTCAACCAACCCGCACTTGCCAGCGTGGTTGACTATGGCCTAATCACCCTTAACTTAGAGTAGGCTCCGAGCCCCTCGATGGGGACGTATAGTGAGCTGATGATGAGTAATAATCGACTGTTATATTGTCTACACTCACTGCAAACGATGTTGTAAAATTAATTTAATTAGTAACTCTACTTATATCTAATCTTAATAATATTATAAATGTGAATGTTTGGATGGATGGATGTTTGTTTGATGTAGAAAGACTGAACGGATTTTAGCAGACATGTAGAACAAATTCTGGAAGAACACATAGCCTACTTAATTTTTTTTAATTCCGCGCGGACGGAGTCGTGGTCTGCCAGTCATATGTATGATTATTTTTAACCTATAAGCTACCAATTCCAAGAACAAAACACATTTCAAAATGTAGGTATCTATATATTTTTTTCTGATGAAAGATGGCTGCCCAATTTGCTCATTTAAAAACTATTGCGTAATGATGTTATTGTATGCAAAAGTACAAATTACAATTTGTATAAAGTGATTTATTTTTTTAATGCAGCCAAACGGCAGTCAAATGCCTTTAGACGAAGAAACAGGCATAGACGTGCTCGGTAACCTGATGGAATCCTCTATCATCAGCCGCAATAGGGTCTACTACGGGGATCTACATAACATGGGCCACGTGTTTATCTCTTATTGTCATGATCCTGACCATCGTAACTTGGTACGTGGATGTTTTTTTTATAGTTAGATGGTAAACGAGCATTCGGCCACTTCATTCGCCGAGATGGCAAAACGAACGCAAGAGACACCCGTAATTGCTGATGACCTTCCTCTTATCAATGGAGGAGAAGACCCATAGGAAGGGCAAATATTCTCTTTCTGTGCGTTCCATCATTTCCTTGGAACAAAATAGTTTGAAGGGGAAGAGGATTAAAATTAGGTCTCCTGAATGATATCCAAAATGATATTTTAAAAAAGTTTAATAAAAGTTTAGCATTATTGTTTTTAATTGACTGAAAAGGTGAAGGTCCTTAATACCTTTGTAAGTTTTTTTTTAAATTTATACAGGAACAATTTGGAGTGATGGGTGATTCGGCTACGGCCATGCGCGACCCTGTATTTTATCGCTGGCACGCGTATGTTGATGATCTGTTTACGATGTATAAGAGCAAATTACCACCTTATGGAGATGACAGGGTGAGTAGTGTTATATAACCTCTTTTTAGATCGAGTATTCGGCCAGTTACATTTGGTAAATACTTTGTAACCAAAGAAGAAAATAAAAAAAAATGTATATAATTGATTCATTTGTTAAATGACAACTGCAAAATAGTTGATTGTTCATGGGTTTTTGAGACCAAAAACGACGTTTAAAAATATTGTTATCACTGTTTTGTCAAAGAAGTTTTGGTTTCAAAAACCTACTGTTATTTATAAAAAGAATTTTCAACATAACTTATTAATATGCAAATTCAACTTCAACATAATTGACTTATTCCAGTTGGATTTCCCTGGTATTCGTGTGTCATCTATCAATATCGAGAGTCCTGCAGGCGCTAACACGTTTGCAACTCAATGGGAACAGAGCACGGTGGAACTGAGTCGTGGCATGGACTTCACGCCACGTGGAAGTGTGCTCGCTCGCTTTACACATCTACAGCATGATGAATTCGTCTATGTGTGAGTATTATTTTGTGTCAAAAAGAGACAAAATATACAGGAGTTTCAGTTCAATAAAAGTTTGATGAAATATACCAAAATGCAATATACGTTATTAATTGTGTCGTGAATATGATTTGAATCTAATCATATGCTAATAAAAATTATTATTGTTACAAAAAAGTTTAATTTAGAAGTGACTTGAATCGTTGAGCTGCTTTATAACTAAATTTGCAGTTCACGGCTCATCGCGATTTACTATAAATATGTGAGCTGCCCGGTGATTCGCTCATCACTTAAATCATAAGTCTATGCCAGTTGAGCTGCGAGCCGGTTCACTGATATGCTTCACACCGTAATGAACAGTGGTGAACCGTGAGCTGATCTGCGGGTCATCAATTTTATTTGAGTTACTCATAACTAGTATTGATTGTCTAGGATCGAAGTAAACAATACCCTCGCTCAAGCCGCTACGGGAACTGTACGTATATTCATGGCACCCACCGTTGACGAAAACGGTGCCCCGCTTACCTTTGAAGACCAGAGACGACTCATGATCGAATTGGACAAGTTTACCCAACCATGTAAGTATAATTGTTAAGTCGGGGAAAGTGGAGACTTTTGTTGGAGGCCAAAGCCTACTTCGGGTCGCTGCGTCACCCTACCTAGTTAATATTTTTAGGACTAAGATCCTACGATCATTTATATATTCTTCATGAGAACCGATATGATACAAATTCCAGTGAATGCGGGAACCAACACGATCCGACGTAGGAGTATCGAATCATCAGTGACAATCCCATACGAGCGTACGTTCAGGAATCAGTCTAACCGACCGGGGACCGCGGGCTCTGCACAAGCCGCACAGTTCGACTTCTGCGGCTGCGGCTGGCCTCACCACATGCTTATACCTAAAGGCACACCTGAAGGATATCCTGTGGTAGTCTTCGCTATGGTCACCAATTGGGATGAAGATAAGGTATGTCCCGTACTTCAGACACATATTTTGTTTTGACAATTCTTGTACACATATTGTCGTCTCTTTTTATTTAAAGAGAATTTGAGGGAACACAATATTGTGATAATATAAGTCTAAATGCAGTAGAAACCTACAGTAATATTATAATAACGCTTCTCTAAGCAATGTTCATATATAAAAATATTTGGGTTAGTTATTGGGTTAGAAAAGAAAAGGAACAAAAGAATGAGAATGAGAGAAAGAGATGCAAGAGTTATATAAACTAAAGAAACTCAATTAGTAGCATGTGTGTCCTTACAGGCTATCTTTTACATCTGTGCCAAATTTCATCAAGATCCGTTAAGCCGTTCCAGACTGTACCTTCTAACAAACATCCATTCTCTTTTATTGCATTTATAATACTAGTAAGATTTCATTAATTTCCCAGATCGAGCAAGATCTAGTAGGAACCTGCAATGATGCTGCGGCATATTGCGGCATCCGTGACCGTCGCTACCCGGACAAACGTCCCATGGGATTCCCCTTCGACCGTCCCGCGCCTGTTAGCATCTTAGAAGACTTCCTGAAACCAAACATGGCGATCAAACAATGTAACATTCGCTTCACCGACGCCACCCGAGTACGTACACAGCAAGGGTAGGTTATTTTGATAGTTAAAATTTAAGCCGTCTTTACAAAAACCATAAACATTTTTAAGATTTGTAACTGGCAACTTTTTTGTTTCTGATTTTTAAACGTGTTTTAATACGTGATCTTTGATATAATGATTGAATTTTGTAATAATCTAAAATCATCTATAAATATCAATAAAATATAAGTTTTTGTAAATATGGCTTTATATTTTACTAGCTTGACAGCTGTCATTATGACATTAAGGTATGCAGTCTAAAGAAACAGATAAAAAAAGTTATGTTTAAAAATATTTTGACCGGAATTTTTCACGAAAAGCCGTTTTTTTAATTTCATTTTGTTTAAATCTCTACCTGTCAAACGAGTGTATGTATACGATAACACTACAAAATAAAAATAGTGAATTTATCTTTGAATCTGTAATTATGTTAAATTGTCGTGTAATGTTGTTCGATTTAAAAATTATTAAAAAAAATATGTATTTTTTCATAATTACCGTAAACAAAAATAAAAATACAAAAGTAAGATTAATGATGATTCGATTCTAATAGAAAATTGATGTATTTGTCTAGATTTAAGGCAGTAAAATGTATTCTATACTATAGATCAAGACCAAGCAGTAACACGCAGCTGTGTGGATGCCAGATGGAATATACTGCGAAGGACATTGACAAAATAATAAGAAAGCCATATTATTTTAATAAAATAAAACAGAAAAAATATTGCCCAGATTACATATTTTCACAGATAAAAAATATTAAACCATAGTTTTTTTTTAATAATCTTTGAAGACATCGGTAAAAAATTTGCTAAAAAAATTAACCTATTAATATTTCTTTGTAGTGTTCTT
This sequence comes from Papilio xuthus, assembly GCF_000836235.2. Taxonomy (NCBI): domain Eukaryota; kingdom Metazoa; phylum Arthropoda; class Insecta; order Lepidoptera; family Papilionidae; genus Papilio; species Papilio xuthus. The sequence goes on along the minus strand of NW_013530970.1, from coordinate 4,702,395 downwards.
AATTTAAATTAAAATAAGATAAAATAATTCCTATGAAATATTATTGATAATTAATAATTTTAATTAAATACGGGTCATTTTATTTAGATTTAATTCTGTCAATATATTGTATTTTATTTATATCTATTTATAAGACTTAATAATTATTGTTTTTTCATATTTTGTTGTTTTATTCATGAACCGTTCTAATAGGTGTTTAGGCTAGTAAATATTTTTTCTCTATTATTAGGGAACGTACTCATACTACGTGACCCGTTTAGGGGGGGGGGGTCCTTAAAATACTAGTCAGGTTTTTGTCACGTAGTCGTTACTTGTTATTTTTCATAATACACAATTCACTAGTAATTTAAGTATGCATGAAGTCTTATGCTATAAAGGCGAGTATGAGACAATTTTTTTTTAATTTTTGCCTGTGCAATGATTAAAAATCATAATCATGAATTACTACGTAAAAACTAAAGGGGGGGGTCTTAGCTTGTACTACGAGTGGTCACCGAGGGGAGGGAGGGGTCGAAATGACTAAAAAATAGGTCACGCAGTATGGGTATGTTCCCTTTAGAAAAAAAAATAATATTAATATTTTTTAAATAATTTATTAACATTTTAATATACATACTTACTATTTCTGTTATTCTTAATTAAATGCACAATGAATTTAACTATATATAACCTTTCGTCACGCCCCCACTGGCATCATGTAGTAATCTTTATTTCTTTCAGCGTTAATTAATTCCATAGTTCTGTAATTCGGAGATTCCAAACCAGAATACGTCGGTATATATCTTATTTCTGGAATATTCGATCTTCTGAGCGGATATTCAGATCGATATGTGGGGAAATAGGGGTATCTGGGGTAGTTGGGTAGTTTGGGGTAGCTGGGATAATTGGGTCGATTAGGGTCATCGCGCTCATGTATCTCAATTCTTAACGGTGGGGTTTGTGTGGTTGTTACCGCGTTTGAACATCGGCATGATTCCGTTTGTGACTGGGGTTCGCATGGAGCTTGTGCGTTGGCGAATGCACAATATGCTGCCAGTATAATTGCCGCGATCTGAAAAATAATAATTTAATGAAAATTTATACAATAAAACCTTAGCGCACGTTTTAAAGATTCCCGAACTTGTACATTTTCAAATATACAAGTTACTTTATACAGGATGATTCTCAATTCTTAATAGCTTTTAAGCTTAAAGTATGTTCCGTGATTTTCTACAGAACTAAAGTTCATTTTTTTTATAAAATTTTTATGAAACATCCTGTACTATAAAGATTATACTTTTTGACAGAAAAAGCAAATCCTGAGATAATTTTATTTGAGTTTATAATTTTCAAAATAAAGTTAAATACGAAAGAAATTTTAAAAAATAAATACCTGCACTCCGAAGGCCATATTGAAAACTAGTAGTATAATAAGAAATTTGTATTCTTATATACTTATAATACAATGCAACTTAATGTGCGGTTACATCAACCAAAATTAATAAATAATAATTAAACAAAATTAACTTAATTATGACCTTATGTGCCGTTTTAATTATGTGGTTATCACGTCATTTTAATAATATTCAAAGAATTTTAATTACAATTACATTCGAATTAGAAATTATGAAACGCAATTTTCTGGTATCAATTATCATGGGATATGGCAACACTGGAACCAAAGACATTTAACATATACGTATCAACAGACAGGACATAACGAACCAAACCGTACGCTTAAAGTCTCGTCTACTTTGAAGCATGTTTTTTTTAAATATTATAAGGTGGCAAACGAACAAGCGGCCACCTGAAATCACTGAAATAGCGAAGTGACCGTTGCCCATAGATATTCGCCATTTCATATGCGTTGCCTACCTTTATTCGACGGAGGAGAGGATGCACAGAAAGAAAATACTTTCCCTTCCCATGCATCCTCTCATCCGGAAAGTCCACTTCCACTTCCTATCATTTCCTTATAAGAAATAGGATGGGAAGGGAAAGGGGAATAAATTAGGCCTCCGGGACGCACACTCATCAGACGAAATGCGGAATTGCTTCCACTTCACGCCTGTCTTCTGTGTGATATTTCACCAGGCGAGCCGGGCCAATTCGTGCGAAGATGTTACAGCGGGCGCTACCACTGTTAGAATTGTCTATTAGCGATTATGTGTGATTATGCTCAAGAAAAGAAAGCATTCGTAATGTCCGTTCTATAAGTAGTATATTTGAATCTCTTTGTAATACACGCTAGAATATGATAAAGGTTATCGCGCAGTCTGTCTTTGTATGACTATTTAGTACAAAGTGAAGAACCTTTAGTAATATAGCAACTTACCGATATCAGCAACTGGTAGATACAAAATTTACACGAGTATTTTATTTATCGAGCGTCGGTGGCTCAGAGGTCAAGGACTTGACTTGCAATCTGCAGGTCCTGGGTTCGAATCCCGCCATGTACCAATGTGTTTTTCGATTTCACATTTACATATGTACATTTATCCGACGTTCTTACGGTGAAAGAAAACATCGTGATGCAACCTGCACATATCTGAGAAGAAATTCAAAGATATGTGTGAAGTCAACTCGCACTGGGCAAGTGTAGTTGACTATGGCCTCGTCACCCGTGACTTTGGGTAGGCTCCGAGCCCCTCAGTGGGGACGTACAGTGAGCTGATGATGATGATTTTATTTCGATAATATTTATTAAGAGAAGTACTGTAGTATAAATTTTTCGCCTTTTAACTTAATGTTACCCATCTTCTGTCTGTTCCTCTCGTTATAATGAATGCGTTTTATGAAAGATTAAATTATTTCGATCATCATCATCATCAGCCTTTATTTGCCCATTCAGCCTGACCTCTATTAGAATGCTGGGAAAATTTCCACGACGCTCTCTTCTTTATCATGCCAATTGGGGGTTTAAAGAGTTATGCGAGACTCTGTAATTTGAACACTATGTGGCCTCTTTTTGTCTAGCGCCCTGAGCGACCACCCAGCCGCGTCCTACATTAGCGCAAGTACTGTGCCCAGCAGGACTACCAATGCCGTTGTTAAACAGTAATTTTAGTAAATTTTGTTAAGTTTTTTCTAGAGGTTTCTGAAG
>NW_013530970.1:4695397-4698822 GCF_000836235.2 Papilio xuthus | reverse complement strand
CATTTCGTTATAAGAAATAGGATGGGAAGGGAAGGAGGACTAAATTAGGCCTCCGGGACGCACGCACACTCATGAGACGAAAAGCGGAATTGCTTCCACTTCACGCTTGTCTTCTGTGTGGTATTTCACCAAGCGAGACGGGCCAATTCGTGCGAAGATGTTACAGCGGGCTCTACCACTGTTAGAATTGTCTATTAGCGATTATGTGTGATTATGCTCAAGAAAAGAAAGCATTCGTAATGTCCGTTCTATAAGTAGTATATTTGAATCTCTTTGTAACACACGCTAGAATATGATAAAGGTTATCGCGCAGTCTGTCTTTGTATGACTATTTAGTACAAAGTGAAGAACCTTTAGTAATATAGCAACTTACCGATATCAGCAACTGGTAGATACAAATTTTACACGAGTATTTTATTTATCGAGCGTCGGTGGCTCAGAGGTCAAGGACTTGACTTGCAATCTGCAGGTCCTGGGTTCGAATCCCGCCATGTACCAATGTGTTTTTCGATTTCACATTTACATATGTACATTTATCCGACGTTCTTACGGTGAAAGAAAACATCGTGATGCAACCTGCACATATCTGAGAAGAAATTCAAAGATATGTGTGAAGTCAACTCGCACTGGGCAAGTGTAGTTGACTATGGCCTCGTCACCCGTGACTTTGGGTAGGCTCCGAGCCCCTCAGTGGGGACGTACAGTGAGCTGATGATGATGATTTTATTTCGATAATATTTATTAAGAGAAGTACTGTAGTATAAATTTTTCGCCTTTTAACTTAATGTTACCCATCTTCTGTCTGTTCCTCTCGTTATAATGAATGCGTTTTATGAAAGATTAAATTATTTCGATCATCATCATCATCAGCCTTTATTTGCCCATTCTGCCTCTACTAGAATACTGGGAAAATTTCTACGACGCTCTCTTCTTTATCACGCCAATGGGGGGTTAAAAGAGTTATGCGAGACTCTGTAATTTGAACACTATGTGGCCTCTTTTTGTCTAGCGCCCTGAGCGACCACCCAGCCGCGTCCTACATTAGCGCAAGTACTGTGCCCAGCAGGACTGCCAATGCCGTTGTTAAACAGTAATTTTAGTAAACTTTGTTAAGTTTTTGCTAGAGGTTTCTGAAGCGTTCATACCATAGAGGTAGAACTTCTTTGAACAGCTACGACCAGTTTTATAGTCCGTTTTTACTGACACTGTTGAAAATATATTTTTATTCTGGTGTTAGTAGAAATTTGCTGTTATTTGGCATTCCCTTGGTGGACTAGATAAGTATAGTTGCAAATAATGTTTATGCCTCTACCCAGGCGTTACTTTGTTGTTCGTTTGTCTGTCTGCCTGTCAAGACACTTTTTTATTAATTTATTCTAAACTCCTACACAAATAAATCCTTTGCTAATCTTTGCATATAAAATGTTGGAATTAACATTATCAGGATTACGATGCAAAAGCAAAAAAGGGATTTAACCAGTAGTTTACCATTTTAGTAACTATAAATAAAATAAAATTTCTCCATATAATAGAATTATTTATTTTATTTCCAAATAATTTACTTAATTACTCATTTTATTTACTTTAATAATACATTTCAGATTTAATAAATAAGATTAAATAAGTTAATAAATAAATAAATAACACACATTTTTTTCGCTAGTTCTATGTTTCGGCGGGAGTCTTCTTGATAACCTTGCGACGTACAGCAACAGGCATCATGTAATAACCACCTCTATTATCTAGTGGATAAGAACTAGGATATCTGACAGATCGACTGTTCTGAGGGAAGACGAAGTATTTTTGTATAGTCGGTTGTAGTACAACTGGCTGACGTCTGTCTATGGTTTGCGGGTCGCGTCTTCTCTCTTGATCTCTGACTCTGACTATCTCTATGGTTCTTGGTGTTGTTGAAGTAGTAGGGTTGTTACAGCCGCATTGTTCTGTCGATCCTGCGCATTGCCCGTTGACATTGATGAAGAGAATTGCGAAGCAAATGAACACCTGGTGAATAAATAATTGATTAAAAATACGTCTATCTCCAGCTCTTCCATGTGGTTGAGTGTGTGCTTCCTTTATCTATCTCTTCCACTGATACTCTGTTCTTGAAAAAAATAAAAAATTAAGAACAAGACTACGGAAAATCTTTATTATTTTAGTCAAAATTGTTCAAGTTGCAGGCTACTTCACAATGGTTCGAATAAAAACAGTCAGTGGACTTTAAAAACACATTTATGATATAAAAAAAATTACTAATAACTATTAAATATTATCTTACCGTGTACAATGGAAGAGACATCTTGATAGAATCTTGATACAGTCTTTAAACTTTCTCTTTTATAGTTTCAAATAACATTTGCTAACCTCAAATTGATACACAATTAATGATACAACTTATTATACCTCATTAAGAAAGAATGTTGTAGAATTTTTGAGAAAAATTAAGCAGCAATCTTACTAATATTATAAATGTAAATATTTAGGTGGATGGATGGATGTTTGTTTGAAGGTATCTCCAGAACGGTATCATGGATCTCGCTGAAATTTGGTATATACGTAGGACATAGTCTGGAAGAACACATAGGCTACTAATTAAGCTTTTTTTATTTCCGTGAGGACGGAGTCGCAGGCTACAGCTAGTATTGAATAATGCCGATTAGTGTAAAATTATTTTAAAGTATTATAAACTTTTATGGAAGTATTTATTTGAAAATATAAGCAATGATAAGAACTATTTTATTATTGAACTAAACAAAATAAAACAACAGATGAACAGTTGTAATATTTTTTATTATATAACAAGATAACAATTTTTAGGTTTAAAAACGTCAGAATCCAACATCGATTGGCATTTTGTAGAAATAATTATTTTATTCAACATTAACTTCTTACTTTCTTTATTCAGTTTTACTTCTCTTTCTACTCACTCTTTTATCATTTCTAAAAAAGTTATTCAAATTACCAGAGAACCCTTTAGCTTGTTTCCTTCGATTCCCATTCTTATTGACTCTTCGTGTATTTCTAAGAAAGTCGATCAAATCACCAGAGAAATCTTTAGTTTGTTTATTTGAATTCCTATTGTTATTAATTTTCTTATTTTTAAAAAAATCGTTTAAGTCGCCAGCGAAATTTGTAGTTTGTTTCTGTCGATTCACAAATTTGGTGATTTCTGTGTCATTTCTAAAAAAGTCGTTCAATTCACCAGAGAAATCATTACTTTGTTTCTTTCGATTTCCATTTTTATTGACCTCTTTGTCATTTCTAGAAATATTGTTCAATTCACCAGAGAAATCTTTAGTTTGTTCCTTTCGGTTCTCATTTTTGTTGACTTCTGTGTCATTTCTAAAAAAGTCGCCCAATTCACCAGAGAAATCCTTAATTTGTTCCGTTTGATTACCACTCTTGTTGACTACAGTGTCATTTCT
>NW_013530970.1:4629143-4695270 GCF_000836235.2 Papilio xuthus | reverse complement strand
TAAAAAAGTCGTTTAAATCACCAGAGAAATCCCTAATTTGCTCCGTTTGATTACCACTCTTGTTGACTACAGTGTCATTTCTAAAAAAGTCGTTTAAATCACCAGAGAAATCCCTAATTTGTTCCGTTTGATTACCACTCTTGTTGACTACAGTGTCATTTCTAAAAAAGTCGTTTAAATCACCAGAGAAATCCTTAATTTGTTCCGTTTGATTACCCCTCTTGTTGACTACTGTGTCATTTCTAAAAAAATCGTTTAATTCACCAGAGAAATCTTTATTTTGTTCATTTTGATTCCTATTGTTGTTGACTACAGTGTCATTTCTAAAAAAGTCATCCAATTCACCAGAGAAATCCTTTATTTGTTCCGTTTGATTACCACTCTTGTTGACTACAGTGTCATTTCTAAAAAAATCGTTCAATTCACCAGAGAAATTGTTACTTTCTGTCTCCGGATTAGTGTCATTATTGTTAGATGTTACAGAGTCTTTAACTTTAATTAATTCTTTATCATCTGTAAAAAAGTCATCTAAATCGCCTGTGTAATTTCTATTTATTACCGAATTATCATTGAAAAAGTCATCCAAATCACCGGCGTATGTTTGATTACTAATAGAATCTTTCATATAATAGGTGTCATTTCCTATTCCAAGAATTTCCCATTGTCCTTCATCATTTCTAGGATCTGTATTATCAAAAAAATCTTGATCTGGAATTTTTCGTTCTATTATTGGTTTTGTATTTAAATAATTATTGTTTTCTTTCTCTTTTTCTTGTCCTTTATACGAATTTACAATACTTATCACGGTTTTATTTGAATCACATTTATTTGTCCTGTTATGATTTACTCTATATTTTACCAAGTACTGGTAACCAGTTTCTACCCCTTTGTAGTTCTTAAAATTAGAATCATAGTGAATAGGTGACGTCCAACCTAAGACTGTAAATGTAGACAGCATCTGTTTAATCAAAGGAGGAATTTTGGATTAATTTACTTATATCATAAGGTGACAAATGTGCTAAACGACCACTACCCATAGACATAAATGCGTTGTCCTTCAAGACGGAAGAGATATCCTCTTTCTATGCCAGCGTGTGTCATATGAACTACCCCTTCCCATCTTTTCCTTATAAGAAGGATTACTGCGATATACCTTTCATTTTTTATATCATAAAGTGGCAACGAGCAAGCGGCCAACTGAAATCGCTGAAAGAGCGAAGTGACCGTTGCCCAACGACGTGCAATTGCATATGCTATGCCTACCTTTAATTAACGGAAGAGAGAATGCACAGAAAGAAAATATTTTTCCTTTCCATGCATCCTCTCATCCAGAAAGTCCACTTCCCATCCTTTCCTTTTAAGAAAAAGGGTAGGAAGGGAAAGAGGACTAAATTAGGCCTCCGGGATGCACATTCATCGTAGGAAACGCGGAATTGCTTTCACTTGACGCCTGTCTTCTGTGTGGTCGTGGTATTTCACCGGGCGTATGGGCTAATACGTGCGAAGATGTTAAAGCGTGCTCTACCACTGTTAAATTCGCCATTTATTACTACTCACCAATATTGTTAGCTGGTACATTTTTAAATCTAAACTTAAGTAAGGGCACTGGTAATTATTTTAAAAGCATTTGATATTTTAGTGGTTAATGAATCCTTTAATTTATAACGTTTCGTGAGTACTGCTATGTACAGTTTTGCAACTCCAAATAACGAATGAAAACTTTTAATAATTCGTATAATATCTTATGATCGATAGTTTTTGTTGCCCCGTCGTATAACAATTAGAAACTGTTGATTATTAAACAAACTATACTAAAACAATCAAAACTCGTACATCTATAATGAACATCCTGTATTTGAAAGGAAATTGCTTATTTTACGTGTAAAACGATACGAGAATTTCTAACAGTCCGTTGGTTTATTAGACCTAAATACCTGTATCAAACATATCGTCATCTCTATCATTATCTTTGACAAAACAGAGATAGCAGTATGGTTTAAAGAGAAATTTTGGTTTTAGAATTTCACGGTGATACAGGTTGTTTTTTTTTATGTAATTTTGTATTTAATTGTGGTTTTTAGTAGACTTTGAGTCAATTACTCCTCTATGCTAATATTGTAAATAGAAATGTTTAAATCTAGGTTATTTTGGTACAAACATTGATCAATTTTCACATGGATAGAATGACATTCTATTAATAAAAGCTTTCTTTTTTATTGGTTAGCAGTAAAAAATCTCTAAAGTTCTTCTTTTTAGTGAAAAATGTATTTACAATTTTCCGCCTATTTAATTCTATTAGGTTTTATATATGCGTCCTGGTGGCCGAATTTAGTCCCCTTTCCCTTCACACCCTTTTTCTTATAAGAAAAGGAAGTCCACTTCCACTTCCCAAGTGGAAGTGGACTTTCCGGATCAGAGGATGCATGGGAAGGGAAAATACTCTCCTTCTGTGCATCCTCTCGTCCGTCGATTAAAGGTAGGCAACGAATATGCAATTGTGTATATCTATGGGCAACGGTCACTTCGCTATTACAGCGATTTCAGGTGGCCGTTAGCTCGTTTGCCACCTTATGATAAAAAAAATATATATATCTAATTTTTAATACTAAAATATGTATTCCTACAATTGTCTCTAATTAGATCGTTTACCACTATATCGTTTTATACAATTATAGTTTAATTACTTTGAATAATCAATAATGAATCAAGTTTCCATTCATTGAGTAATGCCAAGATGTCCGGCCGCTAACTACTCGAATACCACAATTTAATTTGTAAATGTTGTCAATTATAATTTAAAATACTATTTTGCCACGCTCTTTTAAATAGAATATTGTTGGAAAAATATTTGAAAAATAAAATTTAGACATACGAATATTAAATATATATAAAAACGGCTAAACACTCACGTATATTCGTCCGGTGGCGGCACCGGGTAGTTTCGAGTTCATCGGGGGCCCTTCATCAGGGTGAGTGGGACTGGTATCACCCTAATGAAAGGCCCTCGATGGGCTCGAAACTAGTCGGTGCCGCCACCAAACGAATATACGTGAGTTTTTATATAATTTTTTATATAATGTCTCATGAAAGTTGGAATAATTTTATTCGATTAAGTTTCCACTATCAAACATCTATATAAAACGTGTTTCTATCTCTGCTTTTTCAAACAGAATCATAGGGATGGTATTTTTTATTGTATATTTGTTTCCGCCGTGTAAAGCCACGGTGAAACAATAACCGTCATTCGATATGTATTGGTAGATAATGCCTTTCTGTTTTTCTTTAAATACAACGAGAGTCAAATCAAGAAACAAGAGTCACTGCAGTTGAAACCCAAAGTCACATATTCGAAACAAATTCCTACACACATCAGATTCCAAGCAATTCAAAATCGTCAAATCGGGTCAGCCGTTTCGGAGATTACCTGAAAAATGTGCTTGGCGGACAGACAGATAAATTTATAAGTAAAGCATCTTGTACAAGAATTATATATTTTTAGGATATTAAAATAAAAATCAAACTAATTAAAAAGCATACATTTAATTCAGTCTTATAAATTATAAAGGATATGTACAAAATATATTTTACACAGCTAAACTAAATCTATTGACCCGTTTATTTACATACAAAAACATTAATACAACTTTAAACATGCGAATTATTGTTTGCGATCTCTTATTTCATCGGTAAAACGAATCGTACAGTCAGTAATAGCCATGTTCTCTGTTATGAAGTTTTGCAGATTTTTTACATCAGGCGCTGCGGGACGGTCGAAGGGATATCCCATAGCTCTCTTGTCAGGGTACTGACGGTCCCGAATACCGCAGTACGATGCAGCGTCATTGCAACTTCCCACCAAATCTTGCGCGACCTGTCAGGTAAAGTTTAAAATATCAAAGAGTATAAAGGATAACAGATTGATGTATTATCAAAGATTAATTGTATATTGGTGCCAAAGTGCCACATTTCAAGAAGGTTAAAAGTAAGTGACCTAACCGTTACTTTCTGAGACCAAAACCTCTCTATAAAACATATTATCATCGCCGTCGTTATCTTTGACTAAGCAGAGGTAACGATATGTTTTAAACGGAGATATTGGTCTCAGAAACCCATGATAAGTGATTTGACACAGACGAGTAAAAAAAACTTATAATGATACAAGGAGACTTAAATATTATACGTAACTTTTTGGTTATATTCGGTTCTTTTAAAGAGCTAAAAGGTGTGGACATACAGAAAAAAATAAAAAAGTTATATTGAAGATCTGTTCTGAGTAATTGTTTCGCGAAATCATTTGACTTTGACTTTCATCTTTGACTTACCCTATCGTCATTCCAGTTAGAGAACATAACGAAGAGGGTGACAGGATAGCCTCTAGTGGTTCCTTTAGGTATGAGCAAGTGATGAGGCCAGCCACAGCCGCAGAAGTCAAATTCTGCAACGCTCTGGTTACCGGCGGTGCCTTGCCTGTTCAACTGGTTTCGGAATGACCGCTCGTAAGGAATGGTCACTGATGAATCCAAACTTCTGCGACGGATCGTGTTTACTCCTTGTTTTACTGTTGATATGAAAAAAAATGTTAGTATTGAATGAATACTGTTAGGAAGAAAATGTGGTAGTGTATTGACCCAACACTAGCCTTAATAAAATGTCGACCCTTATGTCCCCTCACTAATCATTCTGACACTTGACTTTGTAACGAAAGCACGTCATTCGCGCCAAAGGATTCTAACTAATAATGATTAAAAATACGTACTAACCATAATTAAAACAGTAGTGGATTTAATATTGTTATCAAGGGATTTTAATCTTCCAAAATGGTTTACAATTCTAATTACTTATTTGAGGAAACACAAAAGAGAAATAAAAAAGAGCAACGCAGAGATAAAGGGAGAAAGAGAATCATTTATTTGTCAGTAAAATTGATATTTGATTAATTTGAAAACTTATTGTGTGTCATAAAATTAATTACTTACAGCCATGAGTGAATTTGTCAAGCTCAATCATGAGTTTCCTTTGAACGTCGAATGTCATTCTGTTGCCATTGTCATCGAATACAGGGGCCATGAAAATACGAACTGTGCCCATCGCATAGTTTCCACTTGTGTTGTTCACTTCGATACTGTAGAAAAGAAAAACCATTTTATCATTTAAGATCAATATTTTACATAACATCAGTTAAATTATTCAAAATTTCGTGAGACATTAAAACAAACTTATATAAAAATGGACGCGAAACTAGTCGGTGCCGTCACCTCACGAATATACATACGTGTGTGTTTTAGACGATGTTATGTAAGTTCAACATAACAGCAGCTTTGTATGAGAGAGAGAGAGAGAGAAAGCGAGAGAGAGGGAGTAGTTTTAGAGTTCAAAAATAGAAACTGTCTCTTCTCACATCTTTATCTCGATTGACTTTTCCTTATTCTATATTGTCTACTCTCTCTTATCTATACTGTATTCTAGTGTTGTAGTTTTTGAGTGACTGATTTTTTATTGTTTTGATTTTAAAGTACTATGACTCGATTCAAATTTAACGTAATTGTTAATAAAAAAATAATACTGACACATAGTTGAATTCTTCGTGCTGTAGGTGAGTGAAGCGAGCCAGTACGCTACCACGAGGCGTGAAGTCCAAGCCTCGACCCAGTTCCACGGTGCTGCGCTCCCAGTGTGTTCCAAACACATTGGTGCCAGCGGGACCTTCCACTTTTATTGAAGTCACATTGATATTATTGTACACGATCTGTAAAACAAAACAATAGGAGTCATGAAGTCTACCAATTTTAGATTGGAATAGCTGTCGTCTGCGGCTCCGTCCGCGCGGTATTAAAAATAGATGTTGGCCGATTCTCAGACCTACTCAATATGCTCACAAAATTTCATGAGAATCGGAAAATTGTGACACGAGAATTTTATATATAGGATAATAAGAACTTACCTTGTCTTGTGGGTAGGGAGGAAGTTTATTTTTATACATCTGGAAGATGTCGTCGATATGAGCGTGCCAGCGGTAGAAAATTGGATCACGCATCGCTGTCGCGGAGTCGCCTATTACTCCAGGTCGTTCCTGTTAAAAATAACGCAAAACATATTCAGTAGAATTATCTTTAAGACTGTTTTTTATCTAAGCCATTGAAGAAAAGAAAGAAGAGATATCGTTTAAAGGTAGGCAATGCAATTGTGGATTTCTGTGGACAGCGGTCGCTCCGATATTTCGGCGATTTAGTCGCTAATCTAGCAGTCGCCCGCGACTACGTTCGATTTAAAAAAAACATAATTAGTGCCTATGTGTTCTTCCAGACTATTATTTGTATGTCAAATTTCAACGTTATCCATTAAGCCGTTTTGGGAATATCTTTAAACAAACGTCCATCCATCTAAACATTCGCATTTATAATATTAGTAAGAAGTAGGGATACAATAGCGTGTCATTGTGGAATTAAATTCTTAAACGAACTGCGCCCCAATTCCATAAGAAACTGTTTAGTATTCATATAAAACAAAACCTTACCAAATGGCGATGATCTGGGTCGTGTACGTATGAGATGAAAACATGCCCCATATTATGATAATCGCCATAGTAGCCCCTGTTGACGCTGAGGATGGAGGACTCCATGATGTTGCCCAAAATATCGATGCCAGTTTCAGGGTTTAATGGCATTTTATAACCAGTAGTTCCTGGCTGGAGAGATAATTGACAATGGTATTATTTCTATAATTTATATAATAACAATTTCAACGTTTGAAAATTAATCTTTATGAATCCTTTTAAAAAAAAAATAGCAATTCATCTTGTTGTACACTTTAATGTAAGATAAGCATAAGTTAAAAATTGTTGGTATTTTTTAATATTTGTTATATCGATGAAAAGAATATATTGTAATGAACATCTATTACTTTTAAAGGGAGTATTTGCAATTGACGTAAAGGGTATATTTAAGGCTAGGCTTAAGGTATAGACTATATTCTATAATAACTATTAGTTTAAAGTGGTTTAAGATTGCTTACAACTTACATGTAAAAAGTACTTACCATAAGCACAGCATTTTCTTCAATAGCTTGTAAAATATTATCTCTCCATCTCTCCATTTCTGAGACATCTATTCTGATTTGTTCGACTGGTCTATCCAAATCGGTTATAATGGACCCAGGAAATCTAAAATAAAAATGCATGTTATGGCAAAGCCTAGCTAAAAAACTTCGTAAAATTTTTAAGATTAAATGTAAATTAATAAATATAAGTATAAGTAAGGATAAAATGCAAAACATACGAGTATGAGATGATTTTAGAAAACCATGAATTTTTAACGTTTTAAATTGTGCATAATTAAACTATCCATTTAAGTAGAAGTACATATTGTAATCTAACTCAAAGGCAGGAATAATAGTGTAAGTGCTTATTTGCTTATTTTTTATTTTACCTTGGCGGCCAAGCACGGCTGGCAACTTTAGAGTCCAGTTTGGGGAAGTAAGCTTCCTCAATGGGAGCTCTGAAATCTTTGTACATAACTACCCGAGGCAAGTCGTTGCAGAAACGTTCAGTATTGTATCTGGAACATCAAAGTAAGATAAAGAAGTAAGAACAGTATTTTAATAAGTCAGCGTAAAGGACAGCGTAGCTGGATTACCGTCTCCTTGTGAATCCAAAATTCCCGCAATAACTATTATATTTTCTGTTGCATCAAAGATACAGATAGGGATGACGATATGTTTTATACAGAGATATCGGTCTCAGAAACTCACCGTACATGAGTTTGCTTATAAGAAGAATAACATACCGTCTGATGTTACTTAGAGTCGTTAATCTTACTTGCTTCATCCATTTTCACATACCATTTCTTAAAAAGTATGAGTTGCCGTACATTATAAAAAGAATAAAAATATTTACCTTGCTACAATTTGTTGATGCATGTAGTAAAAGAGTTCACCACGCCTATCTTTATCAACTATACCCCCAGTTGTCAGGTCGAAGGGGTAGACGAGATGCCAATGCCAATGGTGGAGATTGATCGCGATGTCCTCACGGAAATATGCCACACGTTGCTCCGGCTCTCGATCTGATGCCGTCAAGTTTTGTGATATTGTTACTGGTATCTGGAAAGGGAACCAAATTGTGGTATATAAGGTGGATGATGTATCAACTTCAAAATTGATCTGATATCAAATTAATCAAACTTATATAAAAACGGCTAAACACTCACGTAGTTTCTGAGTGAGCTAAGGGCCGCGTCCGCGACATAATACCAGTCCCACTCACCCTGATGAAGGGCCCGAAAGTAGTCGGTGCTACCACCGGATGAATTTACGTGAGTGTTTAGCCGTTTTATATAAGTTGATCTGATAGCTTTGAACCATTGAATGACAGTAGTAATGTAGCAGTCACAGACGTGCTATTGGTCTCAGACTTCTGGTGGTTAAGTGGAAAAAGGAGTCTGAATATAGCAAGAGAATGATCTTCCTACATTGACTTTGGATAAAGTGAACAGTGAGCATCATTTAATTGATGACATTAACGGAGGAACTAAAGATTATGGGGAACCAAAAATAGTTTAAATTTACCCTCGGGCCAGTCTTAGCAACACTCGTCGCTTCTCGGGCTCTTCGGAACACTTTTGGGTCCATAAATTTATCGGGAAATGTTTCCGTAAGAGTTGGAATATTCAAACCTTTCGTGTCATCTCTGGAACAGATAATTTAACTTACGTCAATATTACTTAAAAAATGATTACGAAATGAGTTCATGTTTAATAGTTTAAAGAAATATTTGAATCTTTCTATGGTTATCATTGATAATACAGAGACGCGATGTGTCTTTAAAGACTTTCTTATCAAAATATTTTCCTTCTCTGTGTTAACGGTAAAGAATCACCATGTACAACTAACTGTAAATATAATGTGTAACATATTTTTTTTAAATTCATTTAAAAAGGCAAATATTTGATTTTAATTTCTCTCCCAAGTAGGGTTGGCGAGAGGCAGGCGGCCGGCTGTAATAAGACCAAAACATTAAGATTTATAAAACCTTGTGCGCCATACCAAGAGTTGGATGGTGACATCAGCTCAATATATGTCCCCACTGAGGGGTTTTGAGCCTACCCTAAGTTAAGGGTGACTAGGGCATAGTCAACCACGCTGGCCAAGAGCGGCTTGGTTGACTTCACACATATCTTGGAATTTATTCTCAGATATGTGCAGGTTGCATCACGATGTTTTCCTTCACCGTAAGAAAGTCGCATATGTAAATTGCAAACACATTGGTACATGGCGGGATTCGAACCCAGGACCTGCAGATTGCAAGTCAACTGCTTGATCACTGAGCCACCGACGCTCAATGATGATATGTAGATTTATAAATAACCTGTGTAGTAACGCGACGGAGAGGCAGTAGTTAAACATGTACGGGTTGATATGAAGCTGGCAGTACGACAATATAGAAGTCAAATCGTCTATGTCACGCATTCCTGAAACAAAGAAATTGGTAATTTTATCATCAGGCAACAACTATCCAAAACTAAAGATGGTTTAGTCTGGTATCACAAATTTATAAAACTTTCATAAACAGGGTGTTAGCAACAGTTAAATACTAGCTGTCGCCCGTGTTCCGCGAGGAATTAAAAAACTTTATGTTCTACATCTGTACCAATTGCAATTAGATCCATGCATCCGTTCCGGCTTCTAACGTACATCCATCCAAACATTCGTATTTATATATATATATATATATTTTTTATATCATAAGGTGGCAAACGAGCGAACGGCCACCTGAAATCGCTGAAATAGCGAAGTGACCGTTGCTCATAGACATACGCAATTGCATATGCGTTGCCTACCTTTAATCGACGGAGGAGAGGATGCACAGAAAAAAAATATTTTCCCTTCCCATGCATCCTCTCATCCGGAAAGTCCACTTCCACTTCCCATCCTTTCCTTATAAGAAAAAGGATGGGAAGGAAAAGAGGACTAAATTAGGCCTCCGGGACACACACTCATCAGACGAAACGCGGAATTGCTTCCACTTGACGCCTGTCTTCTGTGTGATCGTGGTATTTCACCGGGCGAGCCGGGACAATTCGTGCGAAGATGTTAAAGCTGGCTCTACCACTGTTAATAATGTTAATAATAATATTAATAGTTGTTGAATTAAATTAAGTTGGCTATTTTTGATTGTCTTCTTGCTCCTTTCTCGTGCAAGAGGTTGATAGTTTGATTTCATTATCCCTTGATTTTGGAAAACGAATACAACTTAAAACACTGAGTGAAGTTCTTCATTTGTTTTCTTACCCAAAAATATATCAATCAATCTGCCAGCCATTTCTCTATGTGTAGGCAAGAAGACGGAAAACTGATCGTTGTAGGGCAGTTGCTTTGGGACGTCTAAGTTCGGCAAGGCGATGTTTCGAATTGGTATACTTCGACTAGCATCGTTACCGAATCTGTTCGAAAGACTATTCGACAGAGACTGGTATTTTTCCGGCTGAAATTAAAAAAAAGAAATGGAGTGCTTATCAAAAGGACTATGTATTAAAATGACCAACTTTGTCGCGGTCAGCTTACAAATGTCCCAATTGATTTTGTTCATCGTTTTCGATTTACTCCCAACAAATTAAATTTTAAACATAACCTAAATTAGTAACTCATGTCTTGTCACACATTACGATATATTGACATTTTTTATTATGTGACTGTTATATTGATTACTAGCTGTCGCCCGTGACTCCTTCCGTGTGCTATTAAAAAAAACTTAATTAGTAGTAGGTTCTCTTCCAGACTATGTTCTAAATCTATGTCAAATTTCAGCAAGATCCATGCAGCCTTTCCGGAGATATCTTCAAACATCCATCCATCTAAACATTCGCATTTATAATATTAGTATGAAGTTTTAAATATTTTCTGATTTACAATATTTATTTATAAATAGAATATTAAATTAAATACTTACATAATAGTGGTCCGGAATTTCGAAGACTGCTTTTTCATCACCTTTTTGCATAAAGCATGGTTCAGTTGGACGGTCAAAGAATAATAAAAGATTCTTCTTTTTCGTATCCGCCATTTTGATTTTTTTATTGAGATATCAAATTGATTATTCGAAACGAATTTTTTTTATTTTTTTTTTATATTTTTTAATAATGGAATTATTTTATATTATGTAAATAAAAAATATAAGTATAGTTAACCGTGAAATACACGGTTAAACTGTAAATGTTAAAAAATTTCTAGCTGTTTATATACTAAAATTTAGGAAATTCCCAAATGTGACTAATTAATAAAAAAATACAGTGGGTTCCGTACATTTCGGACTACGTTAAAATTAAGGGAGCGCAAAAACCTAATCGTAGTCAGAATTACGTTATTTGTTTTATTACTAGCTATCGCCCGCGACTTTACCCGCGCGGAAAAAAACGTAATAAGTAGCCTAAAATGTCATTAAGATCTGTTGATTCGTTCCGGAGATACCTTCAAACAAACATCCATCTAAACTTTCGCATTTATAATATTAGTAAGGTAGTAGCTACGAAAGTTTAAAATTAAAATTACTGGTGTTCGTTCATTGGTCGAAATTCGTCCACAAGTCATAGTAAAATATACATTTCTTTTATTAAAATATCTTTAATTCATTTGTTTTGTAGTGGTTAGTTATTTAGTAAGATTATATTTGAATTATTTAGTTTCCTAGAACTAAGATTGTTAATAAACAGTTGTCTTTACGTATATTAGCCAAATTAAGTGTAACTTTCACGTATCAGTATACGAAATTTCCTTAAAAAGGGGTAAAAATATCCTGTATTAAAACGATACGTTTTAGTTTCATGAACAAAGAACCCTACTTGCCTATTTGTATGCGTGTGAAATTTCGGGGCTTGTTAAGAATTATTTATCTATAGGAAACTGTGGTAAGTTTATCATTCGTAAAAGCCCACGTAACGTAGATTGACAATTCTTTTTTTTTTTTTTTAAATAGTTCATTGCCATTATGAGTATTATCTGTCATATTTATTATACTAGTAATTTATTATGGACGAAAAAGTTTTTATGATTTACAATATTTTATTATATTTAAGATTTTTGTTGAAATATATAGTCTTACTAAATAACTAACCACTACAAAACAAGTGAATTAATTAATACTATATTAAATAAACTATATACTAAAACTAAACCAAAATAAAAATAAAACTAAATAATATAAAAAGTCGACCCCAAATCGCTGCGCTCGCACGGTATTTACAATATTAAAACTGGCGAAATTATTATTAATAGTTTTTTTTAGATAAAAGAAAAAAAACTCATTTTTTTTGGTGAAAGATAATGATTTATTCAGTCTTAAAAATTACAAAATAATATATACAAATATTAACAGAGCTTTACTAAAATAAATTGACCCATTACATCTAATAGTTATTACTAATGTCCATTATACATGCCGAGTCACATTTATAGCTCAATCGTCGTATCCATATCAAGCAAGTAATGAAAAGTACATCTCTATAATATGTTTTATAAAAAAAACATAGAATTTATTTCGCGCCTCTGACTCTGACAGCATCAGTAAAGCGTATCTTGCAATCAGTGATCGCCATGTTAGGTCTCAAGAAGTCGTTGACAGTCTGTACTGCTGCAGGCACAGGTCTGTCAAAGGGGAAGCCCATAGGTCGCTTGTCTGGGTACTTCCGGTCTCGGATGCCGCAGTAAGATGCCGCGTCTTTGCAGGTCCCAACTAGATCTTGTATGACCTAATAAACAATACGAATAAGTTAAATGTAATAGGTTCATCATCATCAGCTCACTATACGTCCCCACCGAGACGCTCGGAGCCTACCCTAAGTTAAGGGTGATTAGGCCATAGTCAACCACGCTGGCCAAGTGCGGGTTGGTTGACTTCACACATATCTTTGAATTTCTTCTCAGATATGTGCAGGTTGCATCACGATGTTTTCCTTCACCGTAAGAACGTCGGATAAATGTACATATGTAAATCGGAAATCGAAAAACACATTGGTACATGGCGGGATTCGAACCAAGGACCTGCAGATTGCAAGTCAAGTGCTTAACTACTGAGCCACCGACGCTCACAGGTGTAATAGGTTATCTGAGCTAAAATAAAAGAACGATGCGAATAAAATAGCAGACCACAATGTTTTACAATTGCAATACAAATCTGTTAAGTTACAGATTTCGAAGCCTTTATATGACGAAAAGATATGTCAGACTTCTGTCGACCTAAGCTAATGTATCAAATAGAACAAAATCAGGGTTTAAACGCAATCTTGTAGTATTAGGCATTATTATAACCTTAATTATCTAATGGGAAATAGACTTACAGCATCATCAGCCCAGTTAGAAACCATAACGAATAGTATCATTGGGTATCCCTGCTGTGTGCCCTTAGGCAACAGCATATGGTGCGGCCAACCGCATCCACAGAAGTCGAACTCCGCCGCCTCTTTAGTGCCAGGATCTCCAGGTCTTTTATTCTGGTCCATGAAGGTGCGTTCGTATGGTATAGTCACTGATGACTCTATGCTGGCACGACGAATTGTATTCTTCCCGGGAGCCACTGCAGCATAGATATTTTTTAAATTCCATATTGCAGAATCAAAAATATTGAATAATGTCAATAGGTTTAAATACTAAGTAAAAGATTTAGAAGAGTTAATTAGAGAATAATTAAAAAAGTAAAAAATCTAAACAGAGAAAAGTCTACAATCATCAAAAGTAGCCTCCGAATGCTGCAATACTCACAGTCTTGAGAGAACTTATCCAGCTCGATCATGAGTTTTCTCTGATCGTTGAACGCCAGTTTATTTCCTTTTTCATCTGTAATTGGCGCTAAGAAAATGCGCACGGTTCCCATCGCCTTTTTACCAGATGAATTGTCCACTTCAAGTCTGTCAATAGAAAAAAGAAAATGAATTTATACGCATGGTTCCTACTGCAATACCCTTAAACCCTAAACCAGAAAGTGGTAGAGCTCTCTACAAAAAAGTTATAATAAAATTACTTTATTTGTGTGATGTCAATAAAGTAATGCCAATAAAGGCGCTTATTCTTTTATCCCCCTTTCTCTATTTTCTGCCATCTGGCATTCACCTAAAGAGGTCAGCGGTTTTCGGGTAAAATAAAAAACAATTATACTAACACGTAGTCAAACTCATCGTGTTGCAGATGAGTGAATGTCGCCAACACACTTCCACGTGGAAAGAAGTCCATGCCCCGTCCCAGCTCCACTGTACTCTGCTCCCACTGGGTTCCGAATGTGTTCTTACCAGCCTTGCCTTCTACTGATACAGAAGACACGCGAATACCCGGAAAGTCCAGCTGTAATTATATTTACTATTTTATCACAATGTCGCGATGTCTATAATTTTTAGTGCGCTATTCTGAGAAGTGATTTAATCAATTTTAAGTCATCATCATCATCATCAAGAACCTTTATCTACCCACTGCTGGGCATAGGCCTTTCCCAATGCCTTCCACGGTACGAGCAATCCGAATCTGCCTTCCGCATCCAACGACCGCCGTGCGAACTATGTCGTCGGACCAACTGGACGTAGGACGCCCCATTTTAAGACGGTTTTCATTAAATGTACCTTATCATTGCCGTAAGGAGGCAGTTTGTTTTTGTACAAGACGAAGACGTCATCAATGAAGCCATGCCAGCGGTAGAACAGCGGGTCACGCATTGTTGTAGACGGGTCACCCATCACACCGAATAGCTCCTAAAATTTATGATAGTTATAGACTATTGAGTTCAAGAAATACAATGCTCACTGCAAATTATTAGAAAGTCCTGTACATAAGTAAAGAAAATTGCAATTCAAAAGATAAACACCAAAATATTATAATATTCAAGAAGGAACCATTTGGTAGATGTCTCAATGTAACACTGTAAAATGGTATGAAAAAAGAACGAGTTACAATGATCTAAATAAAAAAAAACCGGAGAACCGTTCAGACTCAGCTGAGTTACAACAAAACAAAATGATATTGACTTATGCAATAAAACTCACTAAATAGCGATGATCCGGGTCATGAATGTATGACATCACAGTGTGACCCA
This sequence comes from Papilio xuthus, assembly GCF_000836235.2. NCBI lineage: Eukaryota > Metazoa > Arthropoda > Insecta > Lepidoptera > Papilionidae > Papilio > Papilio xuthus. The sequence continues at coordinate 4,680,206 of NW_013530970.1, read as the reverse complement.
TGTTGTGGAAGTCGCCGTAGAAAGCGCGGTTGGGAGTAAGAATTGACGCTTCCATCAAATCTCCCAGTATATCAATGCCCTTCTCTTCGTCAAGGGGCATTTGTGTCCCATTTGGCTATAAGTAAATTTAAAAATGTAATTTGGAATCCAATGAAAGGATGTATGCAAAAAGTAAAGCATTTTTTTATTTTGTTTAAAGTTTATTTGTCTTATACAAAAGTAATGTTAACTAACCAAAAGAATGGAGTTACTATCGATGGCTTGAAGGATGCGATCTCTCCATGTTTCCATTTCTGACAAATCTAATTTGATTCTTTCAAGAGGTCTGTCTAAATCCCGCATAACTGAGTTCTCAAACCTTAAAAAAATTATTCCTTAAAAACATTATTCGAATCCAAACTGCGATCAACTACTCTTGATGTCAAACACAGATAAGCTCTTTAGTTTTACAATAGTAATCAGTCTTACCGTGGTTGCCAAGTGCGGCTAGAAACTACAGAGTTAAGCTTAGGGAAGTAAGCCTCTTTGATGGTCTCCCTTAAGTTGGCACCAAAAGGTGCGACGCGAGGTAAATCATTGCAGAAACGTTCAATATTGTATCTTGCAATGATCTGTTGATGCATGTAATAGAGCAACTCTCCGCGTCGGTCCTTTGCAACGATTTCACGATTGGCAGATTCAGGTGGGTAGACCAGATGCCAGTGCCAATGGTGCAGGTTGATGCCAATATCTTCACGGAAGTATGCCAAGCGCTGTTCCGGTTCTTCGTCAGATGCTGTTAAGTTTCTTGGAATAACAACCGGCATCTGGGGAAATATCAAAAAGTTATTAACAAAGTAGGTTTTATAATGTAAAGCGTAAGGCATTTCCCCACGTTAAAAAAAAGTATTAAAATGTTTTTTTTTTTTTTAATTTTTATTCTATTGTTTGAAATGTACCCTTTTGCCTGTTGTTATTACACTTGCTTCGGATCGCATACGGTTGAACACCTTGGGGTCAATAAACTTATCGGGAAATGTCTGTGTCAACGTCGGGATGCTCAAACCTTTTGTATCAGGCCTGAAATAGAAGACATAATACTGTAAGAAGTATTCTTTTCAAAGAACAGGAAAAATCCAAGTTATATACTAAAAATAATATAAGGACATAAATGTATGTACATACTAAAGAACTGTTAACATTTTAGAAGTACTCTTGTTCAAAAGGTTGAAGAATGTATTTAAAAAATAAACTAAAGATGAATTATGTAGCTAACCTGTGCAACAAAGCAACGGTGAGGCAATAGTTGAACATATAGGGGTTGATGCGGAGCTGACAGTAGGAGCAGATAGATATTAGGTCATCTACATTGCGCATATCTGAAAGGCAAACAGTAATTATCAAATGCAGCTAGATCTGTGGAGATACGGAACTTTTTTTAAACGTCAAACGAGCAGGCGGTCACTTCAAAAGCGAAGCGTAAACGCGTCGTAAAAGCAAGGCGCCCGCTACCCATAGACATCCCCAAATGCAGATGCATTGCCTATCTTTAATTGACAGAAGAGGGGACGCAAAGAAAGGGAACATTTCCCTTTCCTTTCACTCCTCCGTGAAATCCGCTACCGACGGAAGAGGACTTAAATTAGGCCTCTGGCACTCACACTAGCTAAACTGTTTCGTTTGACACGTATCTTTTGTGTGGTCGTGGTATTTTACCGGACGAACCGGCCCATGCAGAAGATGTTGTCTACCATTGCTTAATGCTATTTAAAACTTCATATATACACTTACTAAGAAATATATCGATGAGTTTTCCCGCTATCTCCCGATGTCTGGGTATAAACAATGAGAATTGAGCGTTGTAGGGCAACTCCATAGGTATTTCTAGATTGGGCAGAGCGATTTTACGGACAGGAATAACGCGTTTAACACCTTTGCCGAATCTATTAGATATCATGCCAGAAAGTTTTTCATATCTCTTCGGCTGCAAAAAACATCGAAAGTTAATAATCATAATACAATTATGTAGTCATTATATAATTCGAATGAAAATTGGAACGGATGAGAAAAATAATAGATAGTTTATCTTCTTCATTAAAGTAAATAGGCAACTCCTTAGCTTGTTGCTATTGTCTTTTGGTAGCTGACACTTAACTCGGTTGCTCGTTTACCGCCTTTTTTCACATAAAATCCAGCCTGCTTCTGACCAGGCTGGAGTCAGAGTTCCGACTCTATATCTACTTTATGTCAAGGCATACTTACGTAATATTCATCTGGCAATTGGAAGATTGAATTTTCCCCCTTCTGTAGGAAACATGGCTCCCGCGGTCGATCGAAGAAAAGCAGTAAATCATTTTTCATGTTAGTCATTATTTCGACAATTTAAACCTGCGTAATTAATTTAAATCTTTTTAAACAGTCTTATTTAAGATTTCCACAGCATTGTCAAATAGAGTAACCGTGGGATTCTAACACCAAAATTTCTATATAAAACATATCGTCAACATATCTTTGACAAAAACAGGGATAACAATACATTTTAAACGGGTATTTAGTCTCAGAAACTCACGGACATTAGATTAACCGATTCTTGCACATAAAATAAGTCAGATGATAGTGGGTCATTCCTTGGATTTAAAACAATGTGAAATAAGGTAAGTGATATAAAAACATCAGAATTTAACTTAAAGTACATGAAAGTCTATATTTAAAATTAATAACCGATAGCCGATGTGCTTTAACCATTAATTAAATTAAAAACATGATGAACTCACCACTAAACTGTCAAAAGTAGTTATACAAATATATCAAAACTAAAGTGCGCTTGTTTTTGTTTAACGATGGTATTTATAGGTATATTATTTCCTTAAATAATATTCCTTCTTCATTAGTTCATTTATGTTCACGTTTTATGCCGGGTTCTGAATATATATTACTAATATTATAAATGCGAATGTTTAGATGTTTGTTTGAAGGTATCTCCAGAACGAATGAACGGATTGGCATATGTATAGAACATAGTCTGGAAGAACACATAGTCTACTAATTATGATTTCTTTTAATTGCGCGAACGGAGTTGCGGGCAACAGCTAGTTTAGTACTGATTTTTTATATACTTACATAATATAAGTCAAAGCACAGATTTCTAAACTGGTTTACTTTTAAAGCATAAATACTAAGAAGTATAGAAGCTTTATGATTAATAATTTTTGTATCTGGTTACATTAATACATAGACGACATTAGACCATTATAAAAGAAAACTCACCCATCGTCGTTTATCGTTTTAAATAGTAGCTTAGTGTGGATTTTTCACACTTAATCTATAGACATAGATGCAGACGCATCTTTCTTAATACTGATTACGATTTATATAATTTTAGACATGTTTGTTATATTTCTTGAATAAATCGCCGAGGGATTCCTAATACAAAACGTATGTTAAGAAAATTATCTAAAAGGAAACTGTTGTTTGTTGTATGTGTATTTATTAAATGTTTATTTTAAATTAATTATTGTATTCACAGATGTTCCAGTGACTTAAATAATTATGACAAATTTATTTTCTTACGAATTTACCTGTTAGAGTTTTTGATTTTTATTATACCATGTTATTTTTGTATAATGATTGAGGAAAACTGAAGAAAGTTTTTCTCGTAGGTACCTTACGGGCGCATGGATCGAAATTTGGCATAGATGTAGAAAACAGCCTGGAAGAACACATATACTACTAATAAATAAGTTTTTTTTTATTTTTAAATTCTGTGCAGACGGAGTTGCGGGCGACAGCTAGTTAATAAAACACTAGGCTATTTTTTTTTTATTTCGCGCGGACTGAGACGCATGCGATAGGTAGTTTATAAAACATATCGTCATCTCTGTCATTATCTTTGACAAAACAAAGATAACAATATATATTTTAAACGGAGATTTTAGAGAAAGCTCAATGGCGTATATTAGTTATCATATATATCTTTTACCTTTTATAACAATACTAGCGGTCGCCCGCGACTACGTCCGCGCGGAATGAAAAAAAAAACATAATTAGTTTGTGTTCTTCCAGACTATGTTCTGTATGTATGCCAAATTTCATCGAGATCTGTTGATCCGTTCTAGAAATGCTTCAAACAAACATCCATCCATTTAAACATTCTGATTTATAATATTAGTAAGATGTTTGAGAAATCCCCTAGGGACAATATTCAAAAAGATACATTTTCCTGTTTGGATTTCTATTATTGTAAAAGGAATTTATACTTGTTGGATATTGTTAATACTGAAACCAGTAGATCGATTAATTCATATACAACATAGCAATTTTATTCTTACTAATATAAATGCTAAAGTTTGGATGGATGTATGTTTGTTATTTAATAACTCCAAAATGGGCAATGGATTTCGGTGAAATTTGCTACATGCGAAGAACATTGTACTTACTACGTTTTTTTTCCCAAACGAAGTTGCAATCAAAAGCTAGTATTATTATATGAGTAATATAACGTAGGCTTTTTTTGGAAACCAATTGTCGTAATTTTATTATAATTAATAATCAAAGATTTTATTTGGTTTGATTAAATTGATTTTCACTTTGTAGAGGTATATCGTCAATTCGTTAACGTTATTATAGAGAAACGCCATCTATTTTTTAACATTGGAAACTTTTCCATTACATTTTTAGTTTGTTAAACAATAAAAAAAAATTAAGCAAACATATTGCAGAAGAGCAAATAAACTCTACATTAAAATATTGATATTAATTTGATTCTTTGTCTCTGTCTATAGTTGCCACCGTTTTCTCAAGTTGAGTAAGTTGTGTTATTAGTTTTAAAGTTCACAAATAGATGGCGCTGTACTAAAATTACGAGAGAAGTGTTACAAAGCGCAGTGGTTAACCAGCAGACTTGTTATATGTCCGTAACATTAGGTTTGACTCCTAACAATGTGCCACCGGGATTTTTATGAAAGAAAACATCGTGATGCTAACTGCTCATCATGTTAGATAAAAATGAAAACGCGTGTGTGAAGTCAACCAGCTCGCATAGCACCAGTGAGGATCAGGACATGTATTAGTTTAGCCAACGTTACTCAAATTTCAACACACCGATAGTAAGGTCGCTCAGCTCGCTTGCTCGTCATCGGTGGCTCAGGGGTCAAGCACTTGACTTGCAATCTGCCGGTCCTGAGTTCGAATCCCGCCATGTACCAAAGTGTTTTTCGATTTCCGATTTACTTATGTACATTTATCCGACGTTCTTACGGTGAAGGAAAACATCGTGCAACCTGCACATATCTGAGAAGAAATTCAAAGCTATCAGTGAAGTCAACCAACCCGCACTTGGCCAGCGTGGTTGACTATGGCTTAATCACCCTTAACTTAGTTTAGGCTCCGAGCCCCTCGGTGGAGACGTATAGTGAGCTGATGTTGATGATGATAGTAAGGTTGTGTTTGACTTATTTTAATATATTTTTTAATAATATTAGCTCCTGCTTTAGTATATCGAATTTCGCTGAATATGAGTTCCCCGGAATTGATTTCGAAAGAATTTCTTTCATTCTATTTTATTTCCGATAATTGCATTGATCAAATTCATAAACTCTTTTACGTGGCGTTAATACAATTAAGACTAGTCTTTGAAAACAAAAGACGTCGCTAACTTCAAAAGAATTTCGCGCCATTATTTCTTTGCTCGGAACAATACGTACAATGCCGAGAGGCTTTCCAAATGAATTCTTAAAAGGCGTTAGATAAAATACATATGTAAGATAAAACAAAACGTCGCAATGCAGACTTTTCAGTTGTTGATATTTTAGAAATTGTTACAACGCCGATCTATTCTGACAACATGCCTTGCTATTCTGACAAGGCGTACTGGTAGGGAATTGTTAATTGGTAAATTAAAATTTATCAACAAAACTATTTTTCATTAGCTCACTATACGCACTACATAATCTACCCTAAGTTCCCCTAAGACCCAGTGCGGGATGGCTTCACACATATCTTTGAATTTCTTTACAGATATGTGCAGGTTGCATCGCAATGATTTCCTACACCGTAAAACACATTGGTACATTGGATGGACATGGATTTGAACCCAAGAGGTACAGATTTCAAGTCAAGTGACCTCTAAGCCGAGGCTCTAAAATTGAGTAGTAACAAAAATTTCACGCCCTTTAATCCTTTGAAATAAAAAAAAAACAAAATGATTTGCATAGGTATATTAGCATTTAAAACACACGGGTTGTACTCCTAAAATCTTAAAAGCGAACGAATTCTATCAGTAAAACTATCGAATACCGTGTACCTCTCAGGGGAAATCATGGGATGGAGGTGTCCAGTGGCATGAGCGAAGGAGCCCAGGGGGATTCAAATAGAGCTTGTACGTGACGTGTGAAGGAATAATTTATTAACCCACAGAATTTGACATTTACTATACAGTCAAAGAATTAAATTACCTTCCCAATTAAGGTCGAATATCGTACTTTAAACAGTGTCAGAATCATTAGTGAGGAGATATAAACTTCGACATTTTAGTAAGGCTAGTGTTGCGTACACCGGCACACTGTCGGATTTTCTTCCTAACAGTATATATGTTGCTATGACAAGTTGTAGTGTATTATGAGCAATACAATACCAAGGTATAAAAAAGGATTTTTTACTATTAGCCACCCTTCTGTCTTGGATCATCGGATAGCACCCACTTGAACTTCATCTAGCGACGCCCTTGTCTATCAGATTAATCTAACGGTAAGTTAAAAAGGTTCCTTAGTGTAAATTTGGTGATAGAAACATCCACTAAGAAATTTCTTACACAACTTTCAGTGTTGCAATTAAATATTTAAATACAACACTCAAAGTGTTCATCTAACGAAGAATTCTAGTTTGTTTAGAAACTCAGAAACAATTCAACCGAATTTTTAAATTCTGATATCAACGAAAATCTGTTTTATTTGAGACTGACGTATACTATATTTGTTTATTTATTAATTTGTATGACTGTAAGGTTTTTTTTAGTAAAGAAATCATATAAAGAGCAAAACGTGAACAAAGAAATATACACTGAAATCGATATTACAAAAGTATTTTGATGTGTTCGGTGCTAATAGATTGTGCTAGGAGCTAATTTATACTAATATTATAGAAAGAAGATTTGTCTGTTTGTTTGTATTTAACAGGCTCCGTAACCACAGAAGCGATTTGAAAAATTCTATGATTGTTGGAAAGTTACATTATTCCCGGGTGACATAGGCTATATTAATTACTAGTTTTTCTTTTAATTCAGCGCGAACGAAGTCAAGGTCAACTGCTAATTCGTAATAATGTTAGTTAAAACGAAGAAGTTCTTATAATTTGGTCACATGAAAATCTATAAATATAATATTATATGTTAGGAAATGAATACCGCAATATGCGATATAAAGACCGCTTCCGAAGATAAAGCTGTTCGCACGACACTATAATATGCACACGTTTGGCTTTAGAAATCCCCAAACTTTTAATAATAATTATAAAGTCAACAAATTTTTACCTTGAAATAAAAAAAAGAGAGAGATGAGAAAGACATGACATAATATATATTAGGAAGCAAAGGCCATTTAAAAAAATCTAGGTAAATAAGGTATAATTTAGTAAATAAAAAAAATTGGTCAAATTCAGTCAATAAGTCGGAAAAATTGAATTCAAAATGAGAAAATTTAAACAATTTTTTTTTATTTTTATTTTTGTTCTTTGTATAAATGCATTCAGAACCCGTAGAACATACTAAAAATTTGTCCTTGCCAAGGACAATTTTCAAGCAATGCAATTGCATAAATACCAAGAAACTGAATTATACGAACCAGTCAAGCCGTGATTTTCACGGCTTACGTAGCCCTTTAAAGGTTTCTTTTCAATTTACAAACCCTTTTGGACTCTTTGAGTAGGTAAGAAAAAATATTGTGATTCTAAAAATAAATTCCATATAACATATTTTTATATATTTTTAATATTTACTTGATTTTATGTTTGGATAGGCTGATATTATCTTTTCTGTTTGTCCGTTTCTTCGCAAATCCACGTTTGTTTTGGATAATCTCCGGAACAGCTGCACCGATTTTGGCGGTACTTTTACTGGAAGGTAGATGATGAGTTCGGGAGTTACATGGTTGACCAATTCGCGGGCGACTGCTAGTTGCTAAATTAACCGTTTCAAGATATGCATAAAAATACAGTCATCCCGCTCACTCTCCATGATTAAAATGGGATGACGATATAACTTTACCGTAATATTTTTAGAGTGTAGATAGCAGAATGAGTGACTCCAGAAAGAATTTACTTCTATTCTTCGACCGACCAACGGAGCCATGCTTCATGCAGAAGGGAGAAGAGAAAGCTGTTTTCGATATCCCTGATCATTTTTATGTTAGTAATAATAATAATAAGACATTTCATCATCAGCTCATCATCATCATACGTATACGTACCCATTGAGGGGCTCGGAGCCTACCCTAAGTTAAGAGTGACTAGGCCATAGTCAACCACGTTGTCCAAGTGTGGGTTGCTTGACTTCACTTATATCTTTAAATTTCTTCTCAGATATGTGCATTTTGCATCACGATGTTTTCCTTCACAGTAAGAACGTCGGTTAAATGTACATATGTAAATTGGAAATCGAAAAACAAATTGGTACATGGCGGAATTCGAGCCCAGGACCTGCAGATTGTAAGTCAAGTGTCAAGTCACCTGAACCATCGACGCTCTCCATAAGACATTTAAGTAATTTTAATTCGAAGTAACAATTGACAGCGTCATCTAGCGGAAAATGTAGATCATTAACAAGTAACTGTATTATAGTAATGAATCTTATTAATTTTATTACAGCCTGAAAAATACAAGGAGTTGAGCAGCACGCTGTCAAGTAGATTCGGGAATGATGCTCGCCGTAATATCCCTGTGCGGAACATCGCCTTGCCCAATCTAGACCTACCTATGCAGCTAGGTTACGACGAACAATTCTCCCTATTTGTGCCTAAGCATCGTCAGATGGCGGGCAAGCTGATTGACATCTTCCTCGGTACGTCGGTATCTTAAATCAATATTATAGATATTAAATATTCTTCTACAAGAAGTATGATTTAAAGCCAGCAAACTTACCCCTGTCTTTTACCAATATTGCCTTCGACGCTGGCAGTCTGGTACATGTTTTACAACCATGACTTTATTTACATTCAACCCGTTTTCTGCTTATATCATCAAAGTTTTCAAGGTAATTAAATAATACTTTATCCATAAGTTCGTGATTATTAATTAAATGTCTAATTAATGAAGTAAAAAGTAAGAAATTATTGATTTTTTTTGCAGGAATGCGCAACGTAGACGACTTGATATCTGTCTGCACTTTTTGTCAGCTACGAATTAACCCTTACATGTTCAACTATTGCCTCTCTGTTGCCCTATTGCACAGGTCAGAATAACTTCAATCATATGACGGACTATTTAATAACCTCTAAACTCATATTGCAAATTTTCGTACTTTGACAGTTTTTTATTTCATTATTAAGGGTCAAGTACTAAATAAGTTATGTCATATGACGATGCTCGTATAATATAGCGACCTTTAGCTTGCACATCTTTATTAAAATCTATTTACTAGTCATTCATACGTTTTAAGAACGATGATATTTTTTACAGACCGGATACAAAGGGATTGAATATCCCGACCATTACTGAGACGTTCCCGGATAAGTTCATGGATCCCAAAGTGTTCCGTCGCGCGCGTGAGGTCTCTACCGTCGTCACTTCTGGCCCCAGGGTGAGTTAATTAATATTACCTTCTTGTCTCGTTCTTAATTTAAAAACTTTCAAAAGTAGTTTCTTGTGTTAAATTCAAAGATGTGTATGAAGTCAAGTGCAAGGTCAGCGTTGTTGACTATGACCCAGTCACTCCTAGCATAGGGTAAGCTCACAGTGGGGACATGAGCCTATTACGATGTACTGTAAAGCGACATAACTAGTTTAAATATACAAAGTAACTTCGAAACTAAGGCTCTATATGAATTATAACTTTGTGTTCGTATAAATAATGTTATTGTATTAAATTTTCATATAAAGTTTTACGACCATGTTTGAAACTAACTAATCACTGGATAGTTATATAGTTTATGCCGAGAATTTAATTTTTATCTGACTAGTGACAATTACTGGTGTATTTACCTTATTCATTGTGACGTATGTTAATATGTTGTAATGAAGATTTTCTTTAATATATTGTTAACCATAATTCACAATCAAAGATTTTACCAAATGTTACGTCTGTTCACACAATTTCCTTAAAAAGGGCTTAACACTCCAAAGTTATTGATTCGCGTTTCGACATAATGATTTTATTAACAGTTGCCGGTTGTGTTACCACAAAACTACACGGCATCTGATGCAGAGCCGGAACAGCGCTTGGCATATTTCCGCGAAGATATTGGCATCAACCTGCACCATTGGCACTGGCATCTCGTGTATCCGTTCGAATCGGCGGACCGCGCTATCGTTGCCAAGGACAGACGCGGAGAACTACTCTACTACATGCATCAGCAGATCATTGCCAGGTTATTTTAGTTGATTTAGTTTTTTAGGACCATACGAGCTGGTTCTACTAATGTTAAGTGATCCGACCCCCAAGAACATCGGTAGTACCAAAGGAACCGCAGATGCGTCGCTGGCCTTGAAATTCCTTCTTTGAGCTTCCTTCATATATACTATCTATCGCCCGCGACTCCGTCTGCGAGTAATGAATAAAAGAAACTTAATTAGGTGCCTATGTGTTCTTCCAGGCTATATTCTACATCTAGGCAAAATTTCAGCGAGATCATCAGCCGTTTTAGAGATACAAACAAATATGAAGACTTCCAATCATTAGCATTTTTAATACTGATAAAATAGTAATAACCAGACATGTTATAGTAAATGTTTCTTCCTGGATGTAGAACTGATGAATAACAAAAGACGAGGTTAGGAGCAGGGAGACCATAAACAATATAATGCTTATATCCTTTAGTTATTAAATCTTAAATTATATTTCAGATACAACATCGAACGTTTTTGTAACAAGCTGCCTCGTGTAGTACCTTTTGGTTCAGATTTAAGAGAGCGTATCGCCGAGGCCTACTTCCCCAAACTCGACTCACAAGTCGCTAGCAGAGCTTGGCCTCCAAGGTAAGTACTACATATAACAAACTATTTATAAATTTTGAAGAATGGATTTTAAAATGGTTTGTTTTAAGGTTCGAAGGTTCGGCAATTCAAGATCTCGACAGACCTGTGGATCAAATCAAAATTGACGTGTCAGAGATGGAAACATGGAAGGCGCGTATTCTTGAAGCCATTGAGAGCAATTCTATTCTTTTAGTAAGTTTATACTTCTCTGCGAAGAAATTATATGATATCTTACTTCTTACTAATATTCTTACACACAGAAGACAGGCGTGAAGTGGAAGCAATTCCGCGTTTCGTATGATGAGGGTGCGTCCCGGAGGCCTATATTAGTCCTCTTTCCCTTCCCACCCTTTTTATTACAAGGAAAGGATGGGAGGTGGAAGCGGACTTTCCGGATGACAGGATGCTTGGAAATTTTTTCTTTCTGTGCATCCTCTTCTCCATCGATTAAAGGTAGGCAACGCATATGCAATTGCGTATGTCTATGGGCAACGGTCTCTTCGCTATTTCAGCGATTTCAGGTGGCCGCTCGCTCGTTTGCGTTGTGATATAAAAAAATAATGATAAAGATATATCCGGAGCGGCTGAACGAATATCGCTGAAATTTGGCATAGACGTAGAACGTAGTTTAAAAGAAACATAAGCTACGTGGGCGATAGTTAGTAGCATATAAATTTGTTGGAAAATAATGTGACATAAAAATATTTTTCGTAGCCGAATGGACGTCAAATGCCACTTGACGAAGAGAAGGGCATTGATATTCTGGGAGATCTGATGGAGGCGTCAATACTTAGCCCAAATCGCAACTACTACGGCGACTTGCACAACATGGGCCATATCTTCACGTCATATGCTCATGATCCGGATCATCGTAACTTGGTAAGTTTTATGAACACGCGTAATACACGTAAAATATTTTTGATGAATTTATTTTTCTTATAAAATTGAAGCACTAACAAATTGATTTATAATATTAGGAACAATTCGGTGTGATGGGAGATCCGGCTACCACAATGCGTGATCCCCTATTCTACCGCTGGCATTGCTTCGTTGACGACGTTTTCGTCTTGCACAAGAACAAATTGCCTCCTTACGGCAATGACAAGGTAATAGCATCTTACTAATATTATAAAGACGAATGTATAGATAGATGGATGGATGTTTGTTTGAAGGCATTTCATGGCTGCACAGATCTAACTGAAATTTGGCATAGATATAGAACATAGCCTGGAGGAACTCATAGACTACTAGGTTTTTTTTAAAATTCTGTGCAGACGGAGTTACGGGCGACATCTAGTTAATAATAATAGTAATTAAATCGCTACAAAATCTTGGTGCTGTAACAAGAATGATGGAGTATGTAGAACCAACATAGCGTGATTAATTGTTTAATTTAAATGCAATGGGCAAATATTCTGATGATCTTTATAAATGTCAATATAAAACTCAAGGCTTATGATTTTTTTCTGGCGTGAAAGGTTTAAATTAAATTGAATTATATTATATTGTGTAGTTGGACTTCCCGGGTATTCGCGTGTCGTCTGTATCCGTTGAAGGCAAAGCTGGAAGAAACACATTCGCGACTCAGTGGGAGCAGAGTACGTTGGAGTTGGGACGTGGGTTGGACTTTACGCCTCGTGGCAGCGTGTTGGCACGCTTTACTCATCTACAACACGAAGAATTCAATTATGTGTATGAATATTTTAATCTTAAAGCGACAATATTTTAACAAAAAAGGATTTATTAATTCTTGATTAGTATAAAGTAGAGTGAGCACTCGACCTGAAAGGAAATTGGAAACGCCTGAGCATCATAATTACAGGAGTCTCATACGTACCACGTACGTATGGATAGCACCAATTGTTTATTACTTCATATTTCTTTGTTTTTGCAGTATCGAAGTCGATAACTCATCAGGACAAGCTGCTATGGGAACTGTGCGTATATTTATGGCTCCAATTACTGATGAAGCAGGAAACAGGTTCTCCTTCAATGAACAGAGGAAACTCATGATCGAATTGGACAAATTCTCGCAAGGCTGTAAGTATCATGAAATTCTAAAGGTCTTTCTATCAAAATTTTTTGCTTGATATACGCCGAGGATTTTTATAAGAGATTTTAAGTTTTCTGATGATGAGTGACAAATGTGTCAAATGATAAATATTATTAATGAAAGATATGCAATTTTATATTTAAGTAATAACTTAAGAGATTGTTTTTTTTATAGTACGTCCAGGGAAGAATACCATCCGTCGTCGCAGTGTGGACTCCTCTGTGACAATACCGTACGAGCGTACCTTCATGAACCAGAACAACAGACCTGGTGATCCTGGCTCTGCGGAGGCAGCAGAATTCGACTTCTGCGGCTGCGGCTGGCCACACCACATGCTACTACCTAAAGGCACCAACAATGGATATCCGATGCAACTCTTCGTTATGGTGTCCAACTGGGCTGAGGATGGTGTAAGTCATGTTGATAAAACTTTTTAAGTTATGATACAAAGACAGGTGGCAAGTATCGAAAACTTCCTTTTTCTCTTTACATATCTGTCATGCGTAGTCAAACCGGCCTGCCAGATACAACAACGCCACAGACAATTTACTTTATATTAGACTAGCTGTCGCCCGCGACTCCGACCGCGTGGATGTATAAAAAAAAATTAGTGTAGCCCACCCATCCATCCATCCACATCCATCTAAACATTCGTATTTATAATATTAGTAAGTTAAACAAAAAGCAGCTCTTCAAGGCATAAATTGGAAAAAAACATGAATAAATAGTATCCTATGTCCGTCTCCTGGCTCTCAGCTACCTCCTCACCAATTTTCAGCTATATCGGTAAAGTCGTTCTTGAGTTATAAATAGTGTAACTACCACGACTTTCTTTTATATATATATAGATATAATCACATCGTAAGTCTTTGGGAAAAAACCGGATGTGAGTAGACAAAGAACAGAAAAAAAGAATAATGTGAGAGGTTAAAAGAAATAATGGATTTTTTTCACAGATTAAACAAGATCTTGTTGGATCCTGTAACGATGCTGCATCCTACTGCGGAATCCGAGACCGCAAGTACCCTGACAAGCGCGCTATGGGCTTCCCGTTCGACAGACCTGTGGCTGCAGGAGTGCAAACTGTCAACGACTTCTTGAGACCTAACATGGCGGTCACTGATTGCAAGATACGCTTCACTGATGCCGTCAGAGTCAGAGGTGGACAGTAATGACATTGATGCTACACTAAATGGAAATGGCAACGGAAAATGAATATACGTATTTAATAAAGTAGATAAAATGGGTCAATTTATTTATGTAAAGCTCTGTAAATATTTGTACATAGTTTATTATTTTATAATTCATAAGACTGAATAAATCTAATCTTTCAATAATAGTGTTTTTATTTTGGTTTATTTACTTCGGCACTTCTTTAAGTGTTTCAATTCCTTGTGGCCCAATAACTCTAAATTTTGTGGTTCGACGTTATTAACTAAAGGAAAAACACCATGATGCAACCTGAACATATCTGAAAAGAAACTCAAAAATATGTGTGAAGTCAATCTATACTGGGCCAGCGTGTCTATGGCCTAGTCACCCCTGACTTAGGCTTGGTTTCGAGCCCTTCAGTGGGGACGTATAGTGCGCTGATGATGATGTGTAACGTTGTATCTATGTATATAAAAATCAATTGCTGAACGTTAGTCTCGCTAGGAGCGTCGGTGGTCAAGCACTTGACTTGCAATCTGCAGGTCCTGGGTTGGAATCCCGCCATGTACCAATGTGTTTTTCGATTTCCGATTTACACATGTACATTTAACCGATTCCAATTATATATATATGTAATTGGAATCTCGGAATCGGCTCCAACGATATTCATAAAATTTAGTATATAGGGGGTTTCGGGGCCGATAAATCGATCTAGCTAGGAATCATTTTTAGAAAATGTCATTTTATTCGTGTTTTATCGATAATCAACTTAAACATGAACTTAACTTTTTCTATCGGTAAGATCGAAAAATATTATTCATATTTCATCATTTTATTAGTAATTCGTACTTAAATATAATTTATAAAAAACACAATAAAAAAAAATACCGAGCAAAGCTCCGTCATCCAGGTACTAAATTTAATTTGTTATTTTAATATAAATAAATGAAAGTTATTTATAAGTCTCTTGTGAAATTAATTTACGTTTAAAATAAACTTCTGACGTCATTAAGATAGACAATACTATCCCTTGAAGTGTAATTTGTGGTTATTAATTACTTCGTATAAATAGATTGATTTACGTTCTCTATAATTTACTGATTTATATTCCTCCAAAGCCTTTGTAAGATTCATAAGTGTTGTTTGTAATGTGATAACCTTGCTATACTAGTAGCAGTTGTCTTTTCATTCATCATCATCATCATATTCAGCCCCAATTCGTCCACTGCTGAACGTAGGCATCCCCCATCGATTGCTACAATGCCCGGTCCTGTGCCGGTCACATCCAGTGCACTCCCGCAACTCTTGTATTTTCATTACAATAGTTCAACTTTTAAAATACAGTGCAATCCAAAAATGTATGCAAATGCAAGCATCAAGACCTTACAATTTTATTAAAATTATAAATGCGAAAGTTTAGACGGATGGATGTTTGTTATCTTTCGTTAAGGTATCTCCAGAATGGCTGAATTGATCTCGCTGAAATTTGGCATATATGTAGAACATAGTCAGGAAGAAATAGACATATACTTAGCTAGCGCGTACCATCTTTCGACCACTTTAATCAGGTCGGATCGTGGTCAATCTGGCGTCAGCTCGCTTCTATAGATCTATATATATAAAAGAAAGTCGTGTTAGTTACACTATTTATAACTCAAGACCGGCTTTACCGATACGGCTGAAAATTGGTGAGGAGGTAGCTTAGAGCCAGGAGACGGACGTGGGATAATATTGATTCTTTTTTTAAATTTATGCCTTGTAAAGCTGCTATTTATTTTACTTACTATTATTATAAATGCGAATGTTTAGATGAATGTGATATGGATGGATGGATGGGTGTTTGAAGATATGTCTAGAACGGATTTTTTTTTAATATCATAAGGTGGCAAACGAGCGAGCGGTCACCTGAAATCGCTGAAATAGCGAAGCGACCGTTGCCCATAGTCATACGCAATTGCATATGCGTTGCCTACCTTTAATCGACGGAGGAGAGGATGCACAGAAAGAAAATATTTTCCCTTTCCATGCATCCTCTCATCCGGAAAGTCCACTTCCACTTCCCATCCTTTTCTTATAAGAAAAAGGGTGGGAAGGGAAAGAGGACTAATATTGGCCTCCGGGACGAACACTCATCAGACGAAACGCGGAATTGCTTCCACTTCACGCCTGTCTTCTGTGTGGTCGTGGTATTTCACCGGGCGAGCCGGGCCGATTCGTGCGAAGATGTTTAAGCGGGCTCTACCACTGTTAAACGGATGAAGGATCTCGATTAAATTTGGCTTACGTATAGAACATATTCTGAAAGAACACGTAGGCTACACTTATTAAGTTTTTTTTATATTCACGCGGACGGAGTCGCGGCGACATCTAGTATTTTGATGAACATACGTCTGATGTAAACATGGTTTGTTGTTTTAGTCAGTAAAAACTTTTTTCAATAGCAAAGCATCTAGACTGAAGTGAAATGTATATGTAACGCATAGATGCGATAAAAATAACCTGTTCCTAATAGTTTCCATTAATACCATATCTTGTGGTTAAGTAATCGCTTCTGAATACTTTCAGTAAAGAAATTTGTGTGTTTATAATGGACTTTCTTAATTGTATAAAATATTAATTTAACATTCACCAAGTATAATGTGATAACACAAAGGTATAAAATATGAATTATTTCTAAGATTTAATATTCATAATTCATCATGGCTCCAACAAATAAGGTAAGACATTAAAAATCGAATTATTTAATACCGTATGTTTCTAAGACTAAAATCTTCGACGACAGAAATTGATGTCTTCTTTTCTGTCAAAGATAATGAGAGGGAGAACGATTAGTTTTATACAGAGATTTAAGGTCTCAGAAATCCACGGTAAGTCATACAAGGGAATTAAATGAACAACGAACGTAGACCTATTCAACTGTTAATTCTTGGCCTAAATACTTTTTACTATGATATTGGGTAGTGCAATTTTCTTTTAAACTAATACAGATCTTTTTCTTTCAGATCGTTGTCTTATGCATCTTCGCAGTTTGCGTCGGGATGGCAATAGCTCAATCATCTGAAACTGCACAACCATCTTCAGAGGCCCCAAGTGAACCGTCATCTTCAAAACCTGAAGAAGCCTCGTCTGCAAAACCTGATGAAGCCTCTTCTGCAAAACCTGATGAAGCGTCATCTTCAAAACCTGAAGAAGCGTCATCTGCAAAACCTGAAGAAGCGTCGTCTGCAAAACCTGAAGAAGCGTCGTCTGCAAAACCTAATGAAGCGTCGTCTGCAAAACCTAATGAAGCGTCGTCTGCAAAGCCGGATGATTCAACAGTTTCTTCAACAACAAATACTCCTTCTACAAATGCAGAAGTTAGTTCCACTCCAACAATCGCACGAACACCAGCACCTTCGAAACCCGATGAAGTTGTAATTGAAACTGTATACTACGTGCCATCATATCGGGTACATCGACGTCCTCGGCCTCATTTTTTTTATAGGTAATACATTATATGACAAAAAATAATTTGGATTATTATATTTTAAATAAATCTGTGAAATTATATTGTGTTCATTAACTTACTAATATTATGAATGCGAATGTTTGGATGCATGGATAGATGTTTCATTGATGTATCTCCAGAACGGCTGAACACATCCCGCTAAAATTGGCCATAAATCTAGAACATAGTTTGGAAGAACACATATTGGTAAGCTTTTTTTCATTTCGCGCGGACGGAGTCGCATCGCATTACTTTACACATTTAGAGGATGAAAACAATTTCTTGAAATACTAAGCTATAGAATGTGACATGGACGTTCTTAAGGTTCTTACACTGCAAGATGTAAAAAATATAACGTAACTACCTTAGAAATACGTCGAAATCGCCAAGACTTATTATGGCTTCATAAAATTGTATATATATCTAGAACGGCTGAATGGATCTCGATTAAATTTGGCATACGTATAGAACATAGTCTGAAAGAACACATAGGCTAAACTTCAAAGAAATTACAACACTTACATACAACAATTAAAAATACAAAAAAACGTACGTACGGGTTAGTGAACGGATAAAGGCTTGCCTCTTCACTAGTCGACTTGCAAGAAAGAGAAGAAGAAGGATAACTTTAGTAAGTATTAGATAATCCGATGATAATACGTCTTATGTGAACATGTTCTATTGCTTTGGTTAATTAATTAAAAAAAACTTTTTTTAAGTAGCAATTTACCTAGAGTCAATTAAAATTTGGACGTGATAAAATAATCTATATCCTAATGTTTCCATTAATATCATATCTTGTTGTTAAACGATTGCTTCTGATTATTTTCAATGATTGTATAGAAAAATAGTTTTATAATGGACTTTGTTAATAGTATAAAATATTAATTTTACATTCACCAAGTATAATGTGATAACACAAAGGTATAAAAGATGAATTATTTCTAAGATTTGATATTCAGAATCCATCATGGCTCCAACAAGTAAGGTATGTTTTCGAAATAAACAATTTTTAAAT
The DNA here is from genome assembly GCF_000836235.2 of Papilio xuthus. Taxonomy (NCBI): domain Eukaryota; kingdom Metazoa; phylum Arthropoda; class Insecta; order Lepidoptera; family Papilionidae; genus Papilio; species Papilio xuthus. The sequence goes on along the minus strand of NW_013530970.1, from coordinate 4,661,336 downwards.
CCAATTCTTAATATTAATATGTAACTTAAAAGCGTCAATAGCCTGATGGTTAAGGGTACAGATTTCCGATCACAAGGTCGGGGGTTCGAATCATGCCATTCTATTATAAACCATATCCAAGCACAAGTCTACAGCTTAGTTGGAATGGTAAAAGAAATATTAGTAAATTTACAAAAAAATCTGCTCATATTAAAAAAAACTCAGTTTGCTTTCTACAAGCGAATATTCGTAGACGTATTTAATTCTTAATTTTTAGCCTAAACAATAGCCTCTTACAATTTGTCGTGCAAATACAGAGTTCTTTTTTTCAGGTCGTTGTCCTATGCGTCATTGCAGTTTGCATTGGTATGGCTATAGCTCAAGCATCTGATGGTGCTAAACCAAATGAGTCGTCTTCAAAGTTGGATGAATCCAAAATTTCATCCGCAAATGCACAAACCGGTCCGCCAATCGTAGTGAACCGACCGCCTCCGCCCGGGAACGTTGTAAATGGAGGCATTCAGAATGCACCATCATATCTCTTGCATCGACGTCATAACGGTTAATTTTATATATAATAGATAATACATTCTCTGACTAAAATTCTTCATCATCATGCCCTTATCCCTACTGATTGTTGGCACAGTATGTACTATTCCTTCCATACTTCTCTAACTAAACCTCTCTGACTAAAATTTATTGTTCTTATAATCTTTTTAATAAAGTTTTTGCTTGTAAAATTGTGTTGATTATTTACATTAAAACTGTGATAGTGGCGATCCACTGTGATGCGATCATCAGAGATAATCTTATCACTACAGACGTTTAGAAGATGAAATATAAAAAAATAAAATTTATCTAATTAAAAGAGTTGTACCACTTCAATGCATAGATAAAATAGAAAGAGAAAAGGAATTGAATTTCTTTAAAATCATATTATTTATAGTAAAAGATGGTATTTTAATAAAATTTGTGAAAGGACTGCTGTCCATAGACATCCATAATTGAAGATGAATTGGTAGAGATTGGAAGCACAGATAAAGGATATTTCCATTTTCTATATTTTGAAAAAGTAGAAACAATTGGATGTGGATGTAGCGACTAGGGAGAAGTGGCGGCGCCTGCTAAAGCGGGTCACTGATACTTGATGACCACGATCAGTCTGACAAGACTGTAACGACAAAGAAGAAGACACAATTACAAGTAAGAGGTAGCAATAATATCAAGAATACAAATAGTTTTTACAAAAATGTCTTGCAAATTCAATTCAAATGAGATTCAGAAGTAGAGCAACATCTGGGACGTCATGAATTATTTAGATTAGTTGCAGATGCAATGCGGTATTAGAAGAATAATGAAGACTGAAGTTTTAAATGTCTGTGTAACTTCGTTTGTAACGAACAGATTACATCAAGGATTTTTTTAAAATATCATGAGGTGGAAAACGAGCGAGCGGTCACCTGAAATCGCTGAAATTTCGAAGTGACCGTTGCCCATAGACATAAGCAATTGGATATGCGTTGCCTACCTTTAATCGACAGAGGAGAAGATGCACAGAAAGAAAATATTTTCCCTTTCCATGCATCCTCTCATCTGGAAAGTCCACTTCCACTTCCAATCCTTTCCTTATAAGAAAAAGGGTCGGAAGGGAAAGAGGACTAAATTAGGCCTCCGGGACGCACACTCATCAGACGAAACGCGGAATTGCTTCCACTTCACGCCTGCCTTCTTCTTCGTGCGAAGATGTTAAAGCGGGCTCTACCACTGTTAAATATATATTTTTGTAAATTATTCGTTTTTAATATTTTATTTAATATCATAGATTTAAGACTTTTCCTGTAAAGTTTATAATATTAGGTGTACATTATTGACATGAATGTTGTTTAGTTTAATACATACATCATAGATAAAAAAGAACTAAAATGCTTAGGGGAAGAGAAAAAGGATGGTACAATTGTGCCTTTTTTGCTAGAGCTAGCGGGGTTACTACAGTGCCTGCAGATTTCACTGTAGGTTTGATGTTAAATAACCCTTCGTTAAACGATCTCGAAAGTTCTAAATGAGGTACCAGATAAAATTCATATCTTTATCAAGTCACTATACGTCCCCACTGAGAGGCTTGGAGCCTACCAGTTAGGGGTGACTAGGCCATCAACCATGCTGGCACGGTGCGGTTTTGTTGACTTCACACATGTCTTTGAATTTCTTATCAGATATGTGCAGGTTGCATTACGTTTTCCTTCACCGTAAGAACGTCTAATGAATATACATATGTAAATCGGAAATCGAAAAACATTGGTACATGGCGGGATTCGAACCCAGGAGCTGCAGATTACAAGTCAAGTGCTTTACCCTTCAGCCACCGACGATCGCCAATGACGACTATTCATATCATTTAGTAATCATTTAAATGTAGTTAAATCCTTGTTAAATATTTAATGGACTTTAAAATGAGTAGAGTAATATAAATTGTTATTAATTTGATAAAAGAACGTATCATATTCATTTAAAATATATTATTGGTTGAATTTTGATGTTATTCAGTTTCTTCTTTTGTTACTCCAATTTCTTTGTTTCTTTTGTTTTAAATGATGATAATTTTACGGGTATGTGTAATTATTCTTTTGTTTATTTAATTTTCTTTTAATAATTTAGTCTGAAAATGATTCAATGTATTAGAGTAAGTTTATGTAGTGCCAGTGATCGAGAAATTGAGGATTAAAAGGTTAGCGTGGTTTGGACATGTTATGGGGAGGGATGATGATGATATAAATAGAAAAGTAATGACATTTAATATGGAGGGTAACAAAGGTAGAGACCAAATATGGAAGGGTGTAGATTCAGATATGACGGCTGATAGAGATGTATGTACATACTGTGTTGACCGTCCGTAGGGATAAAGGCAGGTTGATGACGATTTTCGTTTTTTATTTTGCAGGTTCTTAGTATGGCCTCTATTTTATTATTGGTTATAGGATCAACAACAAATAATGCAAATCCAAATTCATCAAACGTAAAATCACCAGAGAATGTGTTAACATTTTATTTGCCGCCTGTCATTATTCCACCGGTAGAATTAAAACCTATGAAAATTGAAGACATTAAATTGGAACCAAGAGAACCAAGACCAGTTCAATTTGATCCTATAAGATTGAATCCTGTAATTATTAAATTGATTCAACCTGCTATGTTATTGCGTTAGAAAGCATTAAATGAAATAAATACTGTTTTTTTATATGAAATTAAAATGATTAAAAATGTTTATTTAATTTGAGTGAAAATGTTGAAATGTAAAATATATTTACGAATTATTTTTTACGACACTTTTTTTTAACTTGTTCAATTAACACCAATTTCATTATTTTAAAATAATATACTATAATATTAAAACACTCTAAATACGCTTTTTTTTTAAATATTAGCAGATTTTTAGTAAATTTACTAACATTTCTTTTACCATTCCAACTAAGCTCTAGGCTTGTGCTAGGATATGGTTTACGACAATAGTCGAATGGCGGGATTCGAACCTCCGACCTCGTGATCGGAAATCCGTACCCTTAACCACTAGGCTATTGACGCTCCTTTTCCTACTTTAAATTGAAAAAGTTTCTATTTAGGGTAAAAGAATGTGTAAAAATTTCTAATTAGAGTAGAGAAATTTAAAAAATACAAATATTCCGTTTATACGAACAAAAGTCCTTTAAAAAATAAAGGAAAAGAAATCTTCACTTCGTTTTTTTTAATATAACATTATCTTTTGCATCAAATTAAAAGATGTATATTTACGTGGCTTAAGTATATGTGCGGTTTTCTCTCTGGATTTTATGCAAAACGTAAGCCGTGCTGCCAGTGGCCAGGTTTAATTAAAGACGGTGAAATTATGCGCCAGTGGCTTAAGGAATTCAAAAGAAAGAAGGTTTAAGTGAAAATTTTCTATATGACCTTTATAAAAGGAAGAAATCAATTTAATCCAGTTTTCTAAATGGTCGAAAGTGAATACGAAATAATATGAAAGTCTTCGCATGAAGGCATCATCATTAGCTCACTATACCCCGTTGAAGGGCCTTTTTTTGATAGATGGAAGAGTTTTTGATAGAAAATATTGTCAGTTATGTAATGCGTAATAATCGTTAGCGATTATTTATAAAGAAGACTTAAAAATGCAAGATTAGGAAAGAAAAATGTTAATGTGTATGCTTTGTCAACCATAAAAATGTGTTATAGTTTTAAAGTATTTGTCTACAAAAAGCCAGTAATAACTTTTATGCTTTTCCTGCTAAAGTCGAACAAGACAAAGTCATAATTTTGATGTAAGTTTAAGTTTTTACGAGCGCAAGATGTTTAGACGTACTTTGTTGACCTAACCTTAGTGTTAATACCAAATAAGTTCGTAGTTTAACATAGAGTAATTTCGTATGAGCGTCGGTGGCTCAGAGGTCAAGCACTTCACTTGCTATCTGCAGGTCCTGGGTTCGAATCGCGCCATGTACCATTACCACATTACTATTATATTATAATAATTGGCAGCTAAAAATAAAATATTAACATCTGCTTTTTCGGTATATTGTTAGAAAATCTCTTAAATTCTTAATTTTTCGCGTTACTTTTTTCTCCTAGTTAGTAACTATGTGAATTTTTGACCTCCTCGTGTACAGTTCACAGAAAAGTTTAAAAACGTGACTTTTAAAGTTTTCTATTAATTACAATAAAAAGAATCCGTAAAAAGTTCCTTAAACTTATTCTATATTTGGATTTGAAATTAAAATTCTTTAGAGACCGTATTAAGATTGTTTGAAACATTTTTTTTTATTGAAATTAACTATAGTTAATTTTTTAAAATTGTTTTATTCTAATTTTTTACAAGCCAGTGTTCAAAAGATTACCTTTAGCCTTTTATAAAAAAAGTGCTTTTAAACAGAAGCTTAAGATTATTATTATATGTATACAGACTATATTTTAAAATATTATAATGTTTATTAAAATATTAAATTTGAGTTTATTCTTCTAGTCCATTTAAAATACTTCGCTACCGAACAATGGCTATATTTTAGTCAATTATCAAGCTTCAAGCCATCGGGGACAGCATTTTTTAACAGAAACTCGACTGTGCGGTCTGATTATGGCGTTGTTTGTTTGTAATGAATTGTGTTTTGCGTTTTGACGTGGGCGAATTTTATTCTATCTTACTTAATAGAATGGGAATCAGAATCGAATGAATAAAATCTAACTAATATATATAAATGCAAAAGTGTACATGGATGGTATCTCCGGAACGGCTGAACGGATCCTGATTTTAAATTATTCAAACAATATATAAGTCGATGAGACCCATCCTGATGAAGGGCCCCCGATGGGATCGAAACTAGTCGGTACCACTACCAGACGAATATACGTGAGTGTTTGGCCGTGTTTATATACCGGATCCTGATTTGACAGATGTAGAACATAGTCTGGATGAACAAATAGGCTGCCTAAGTTTTTTTTTAATTTCGCACCGACGGAGTCGCGGGCGACAGTTAGTCATAGTATGTCTGAGAGGGTTGCAATAGCAACTTAATGCGTATGAATAACATAGCACTAGATAAACTCCGCATTTGCATCTAAATTGTAACAATTTGCGACGCTTACATATTCATGATCTGACTCCTTCCACCCCTAGTTTATGACGACAGTTATAAATTTGTAGGTTTACAACGGTTTAGCTTTGTATAGATAAAAATATCTACTTTTTAAGGGTTATTTTAAAAGATGACTCTTAATAAAAGTAAGCGTTAATAACCTAAATCTTTAGTTACTTGATTTAACTTAACGTCACTTTAAGATACAATAGAAAAAAATGTCACTCGTATAGTTATTTTTGCGGGAATTTTTCTTCCTACAAATCTTAACGCTATTCGTAGTTTACATCGCTACTCTGTGTTTACTAATGATTAATAAGAGAGTCACTTAGTGTAAAATTAGTTAAACACTAAGGGTTGCTGGATAATTAGTAATTGACCGAGCGTATCGGTATTGCAAGTATTTAACTCAACGTATAGGTTATTATATTCAAATGAACTGCGGTTTACTAATTAATCAGTCAGTAGTTAAGTTAATTAACACCACAATTACAGAGTACTAGATACTATATGTTGCCCGCGACTTCGTCCGCGAGGAATAATGATAATAATAATAAAACTTGATTGTACAGTTAAGAGAGCTTATTCATTGTAAACTTGGCTCATTGACTAGGTTTCTCTGGCTTAAAGGAGCCAATGACTTCCCATACGATGTTAAATGAATTAAAAAAAACTTTATAAGTAGCCTATGTGTGCACCTAGACTATGGTATAAATCTGTGCTAAATTAAAAAAAAAAAAAACAAACATCAATGCAAGCTTTCGCATTACAGATTTTAATATTATGTCATTTAAATAAGACCAAATGACGTGAAATAAATCAAGGAAAATTTGTTCAATTTAATATAATACAACGATGGGATATGCAATAAAATCCTAACATATAGATATTTTACAAATAAGAATGACTGTTACGTTCCGCCTCATCCGAGTGTGCAAGCGAGAACGCCTAACAAGCGATAGAGACGCACAATCGATCTAAAAGTTATTAAGTGAAAATATGATCCGAAAATTGTCATTACTTTTTTTTTAATTTTATTAAAAGTCAGAAGTATTAATAAATATCGGTGCATAGATTTTATTCTTCGTTCTAACCGAGTAGTAGTTCAATAAAAAGCTATAAGAAAATCCGTCGCCTGGCCTTAAAGGTATGAATAATTCAACGGAGAGGCGATTTACATAGAATACTGATAAGCTAAGAAACTTCGTTAATCTTGTATTGACTTAGACTACGCCAATACAAAACATTGAAAAAATCTTATATATAAAATTCTCATGTCACAATTTTCGTTCCCGTACTCCTCCGAAACGGTTTGACCGATTTTTATTAAATTTATACGCATATTGAGTAGGTCTTAGAATCGGACAACATCTATTTTTAATTCCGCGCGGACGGAGTCGCCGTCGTTAGCTAGTCTTATATATAAAATTCTCGTGTCACAATTTTCGTTCCCGTACTCCTCCGAAACGTCTTGACCGATTCTCATGAAATTTTGTGAGCATATTGAGTATGTCTGAGAATCGGACAACATCTATTTTTAATCCCGCGCGGACGGAGTCGCCGTCGTCAGCTAGTCTTATACATAAAATTCTCGTGTCACAATGTTAGTTACCATACAACTCCGAAACGTCTTGACCGATTTTTATAAAATTTTATACGCATATTCAGTAGGATATCAGAATCTGCTGCTATCTATTTTTCATACCCCTAAGTGATAAAGTTTGTCCACCGCTAACATTTTTTTGAACACATTTTTTTATTATGTGGCATTAAAAATATAAACTTAAATATTCACCCTTCCGTCAACACGTACTATTTTAATAGTAATTTTAATAATTTATAGAAATTCCCTAGTTTTTTAGTCGACTTCAAAAAGGAGGAAGTTATCAATTCGCCTGTATGTCCTTTTTTATATGTGTGTTGCCGCGTAACTTCGCCCCTGGTGATCCGATTTAGATTTTTTTTTCATAAATATGTTAAAAACATGTTTGTGAAAGTGATTTTTATATGTCTGACCGTTCGTTTCCACTGCTACTATCCCATAGCTTGACAATATGTTTTTATAATATATCAGAAGTGGTAATAAAATACTACAGTCAATTACTTTGTTTTGTATAAAGATTTCTATAATAAAGGTTACGTTCAATCACAAATTATTTGCGCGACAAATATTTAACACGTCTTAAAATTTTTAAGGAAACATTTTTTCCTTTACTTCACAGCGTCATCATGTTCAATTGCTTTCATCCCTTGAGTCTATATTAAATTAAGTTCAAACAAGTCGAAAGTAATTGGAAGTCATGGCCTTAGGGAACGAATTGAATATCTGTATTTCATATAAATTCGAATCGTATTTTTTTATATTATAAGGTGTCAAACGAGCGAGCGGCCACATGAAATCGCTGAAATAGCGAAGTGACCGTTGCCCATAGACATACGCAATTGCACATGCGTTGCCTACCTTTAATCGACGGAGGAGAGGATGCACAGAAAGAAAGCATTTTCATGCATCCTCTCATCCGGAAAGCCCACTTCCACTTCCCATACTTATAAGAAAAAGGGTAGGAAGGGAAAGACGACTAAATTAGGCCTCCGGGACGCACACTCATCAGACAAAACGCGGAATTGCTTCCACTTTACGCCTGTCTTCTGTGTGGTCGTGGTATTTCACCGGGCGGGCCGGGCCAATTCGTGCCAAGGCCAATTCCAAAGATGTTAAAGCGGGCTCTACCACTGTTAAAAATCTTGTATAAAATTTATACAAGAATTTATGCAGACGTATTTTCACACCAATAAAAGATAAGCAAGATATTTATCATCTTCATCAGTATCATCATCACCAACTTCATCACTACTAAATGCAACTAAGTCTGTTGTTTTTTGTTTACTTTAACTTTTAACAGTTGTCATAATAGTAGGACATATCTAGTTACTCTAAGACCATCTCTTAGTAGCCACTTAATAACTTTATTAGAGTGCAGAATTTGGTATAGCACGACAAGGTTATCTGGGCCGACAAGATCAGCTGCGGTTACTACTGTCATAAAATATGCAAAACCTACATAAAAATGTACATGACGGGATTCGAACCCAAGACCTGCTTTTGCAAGTCAAGTGCTTAACTACTGAGCCATTGACGCTCATGATACATTTATGTATAGACAATTAAGATACAGTAAAATAAATATAAAAGTACACCTCAATTTCAAAGTGTTTTATATTCAGGTTAATAAATAAGAAGCCAAGTTTTCCCTTTGATCGTTCAATCGTGAGATTGAAGAGTTCCTACTACAAAGAAAAGAATTCTTCTAGACTTTTTTATTAAGCTATTTCATTAACTAACATAAAATATATATTAAGGTTCATTTTTGTTAAAAACTCACGTTAAAATATTTTACATTAATACTAGCTGTCCACCGCGACTACGTCCGCACGGATTAAAAAACTTAGTAGCCTATGTGTCCTTTCAGACTATGTTCTACATGTATGTCAAATTTCATCATGATCCGTTCAGCTGTTCTGCAGATACCTTCAAACAAACATCCATCCATTTAAATATTCGCCTTCATAATAACAGTAAGATTTTTCAAAGAACACGTCATGTTTCATATTATATAATACATGGCTAAGTATTTTGAATATTTTTTTTTTTCTAATTTCTAAAACAACCTCAATACCATGTAAGCTTTGTTAAGGAAATAAAAAAGTTTCCAACACAGCCTTGGGCGTCATGTAAAAGATATAAGTCTCGTTTATTATAAAATGAAATTTGGTAACAAAACATTGCATAATAATTATTTCTATGTTGTAATAATGTACTAAAGAGCGTCGGTGGCTCAGGGGTTTGACTTGACTTGCAATCTGCAGGTCCTGGGTTCGAATCCCGCCATGTACCAATGTGTTTTTCGATTTCCGATTTACATATGTACATTTATCCGACGTTCTTACGGTGAAGGAAAACATCGTGATGCCACCTGCACATATCGAGAAGAAATTCAAAGATATGTGTGAAGTCAACCAACCCGCGCTTGGCCAGTGTGGTTGACTATGGCCTAATCACCCTTAACTTAGGGTAGGCTCCGAGCCCCTCGTAGGGGACGTATAGTAAGCTGATGATGAATAATGTACTACAATTAGAATATTTATTTTATTATGTTATCATATTTACAAAAAATTCGTTGTTAAGATATAATTTTATTTTTTCATCTTTTTGCCGTTAAATTTCAAATATCGAAAGATTAAAAAAGAGTCTGAATACTTAATAAAAAAAAGGAAATGCAGGAATGAAAAAAAATATCTATTGTTTTATTGTAAAATTTTATTTATCGATTCAGAATGAATTAATAAAATCAATTATAAATATTTATACTATTCATAAAGTCTTATGCAATTTGCATTTAATGAAGGAAATAATTAAAACATGACAATAATCTATTCATCTTTTCCACAAGTCTTTGTTACAGTAGAAGATTACAAACGAGTAAAATCGAATGACCACACAGTATGGTATAGCTCATTTCAAGTACCTTGGCGGCTCAAGAACATCGGCGCAGTGCAATCCTCCGTATCCCGCTACGCCCCGCTTCACTTATTTTTTTATTAAATTTTTGTTCTACGCAGCGTCTCGCGAAATTAGAGCTGCCAAGATATTTGCAAAACATTATAAAAGGATACAGATGAGTTACCTTCTTTTACCAGAGATATAGTGAAGGATGTTAATTTCAAACCCACTTCAGAGAAATGTAACTAAATAATTAAGTCGAAAAGTATGTCATAGACAATATGGATTTTGGATGGTAAGAAGCTAATTTAATTCTTAAACTATACAGGTAAAAAAAATCTCTTTCCACTATATCTCCGTCACTGCTAGTTCACTTTTCTTTCAATAGTTGTAGCAACGTTTGTCAAACAGTTTACATAGAGGTTAATACGCGAATGCTCTGAGGTTGGTAATTATTGATATTTGCAGATTTCAAAGCTAAGTTTGATTGAGTGAGCACTGATATCGAATATTCCTTTGATTGTGGAAATCTAAAACCGAACGAATTTCATGAGATTTTCTATAGCAAAGTATAATATATTTAGTATTAGTGTTTGATAATGTATTTCTTTTAATTAAAAAGTTCTAAGTATTTAAGGATTTTGTATATATTTATACCAGAGTCTGAGAAACTTTTAAATTAAAAACTTTTTTTAATTTTTTTTTATGAACACTTCAATGAAGAGTACAATCGCTAAGAAAATTCTTCTCATAATTTTATAGACTGTGTCACAAAATTTGTGTAAATAAATATCGAGTTCAAAGATAATAAAATTTAAAAAAAAATCTTTATGCAACATGTATAATATTTTTTATCTATATGTACCAAAAGTAAATACTACCAGCCCTTTTAAATTATCTAAAGCCATTGAACCCTTACAAAAGCAATAACTATATTAATATTACAACTATTTTAAAATTGGAAATTTTATTACATTTATAATCTAGACAATTTATATAATATTTTTTTAATTTATAAGCATTTTGTAACCTAATCTATCACAACATTTAAAGGCGATATAATATTTGGACCATTTGCTTGCCAAGGATGAAAATTGCAAATATAAATTAATTGTGAGATAAAAAAAAACCTTAAATTAAATACCTTTGTCCGAAATAAAAAAAAAAAACAATTGCTGCCAATGACATTTAGGCAAAGATTTTTGATGCGTCAAAAAATGGAGGGAAAGTTTGTTTTTAAAACATCATCGGACATAATTATATGTGCTATTTTTGAAAGTTAGTGCTTTATATTCTTTAGGAAGATTAAATCTATGTGCGTTTATAAAATTAAGCTCTTTAATAATCCGTTATACCATTGTACAAGATTGTGAATTATAAAATTAAATATATGAATACAGAATATTAAGACAGCACAGATTAAAAAAAACAATTAAGTAACGAAATTTAATTTGAATGTTCTTAATAAAAATGGCATAATAGTTATAGCAACCATTAAATAAAAAAATCAATATTCAATGTTTTTTTTTTAATTTCTTAATTGAAAAGTCTATTGTTTTAATCCAGTTGTCCAGTAATATCTTGTAATTAAAACTTGGCAGTAGATTCGTTGTGCGATCACGCTTTGAGTTACATCCAACATTGTCAAAACGATCTTTGAATAATTATTCTAATTCAGTTTGAAAACATAAATGCAGTTTGATTTATAAATTAAATAACTTTTTATAAATTAAAAAAAAACTACGGTGTAACATTCGATATTTAAAAAAATATAAAATTTGTAAGAATTAAAAAGTATAAAACAGAGAAGAAAATATATAATAACAATATTTTAAGGTACTTTAAGTAGATAAAAATTAAGTGACTTTAAAAAAATAGTGCGTTTCTTATCCTAGAGAGTTATGAAAGATTATAAAATGCTATTTACAATTTACCTATTGATTTTAAGACTAGTTGAGGAATGACAAATATAATTAACATTAATTGAATCACAAAACGTATTCTAAAATTAATTACAGATAATAATTATAAAAATATCACTTTATCTAAAATTACATACGACATTGTTACAAGTGAATGAAATTGAATAAATCGACACAGTGCGAAAATAGTTACATCTCTAGAAATTTAAGATGTAACTCTTTTCGTCGCACTCGGAATATCCTTATAACTCTTGATTGTAGGTTTTTATTATGAAAATATATTTTTAAATTCAATATCTATACATTAATACCAAAATGGTAACAAAAGATTTATATTTTAGATTTAGGGAACTAGAAAATAATTATTTTCATAAACGATATCGAAGTTATAAATATTATTTTTCAAGGTTGCGCAAAGAATGTCCAGTTGCTACAGATGAAAGGTATAAAGTGCAGTTTTTTTATTTAATTTTCTTTTTAAATCCTAGCGCGATGCGCCCACGCGCAGCATCACCGTCTCGCATCAAGTTTGCCATTTTCTTTGACGGGTGTTTCGTGCGGTTTTTCCTTCGACTCTTGGACTGCTTCTAAGCCGATATCAAACGATGGTTGGCGACTGTAAATTTTATTTTAAACTCTTTAAGGTTAAGTGACTTGCTTGAGTTTCTGAGACCAAAATACCCCTTTTAAAGAATCAGGGATGATGATATGTTTTACATGGGGATATTGATTTCAGAAACTCACGGTAAAAGTAGTTTAAATTCCAACAAAATTTAGTCTGGAGTTTATTGGATTACGTTTAATGGAAATAAAAGAAAATGTAAAAGATACTTTAATTTATAATGAGTTTTTAGTAACGATTTTAAAACTAAATTATTAACAGGCAAATAATTATATCAAACATAAAAGCTCTCTGTTGCCAGAGGCTAAGGTCGTAAATAAACAAATATTCATTGTTGTTTTTTATTTATACAAAACTTACTTTTCCGTAAGATAATTTCCGGGAGCCGAAAGCGATCGTCCAGCTTTCGACAAAGCTGTTCTCCGAAGTGATTGCTTATTCGCTTCGTTGTCGATTTCACCGACATTTGACTCCCTACGGGCACTACCTTCACGGCTGCGTAGGAAGGGATTCTTGAAAGGGAAAATAAAATTACAAATTAATGAATAACTTTGACTACTTAACTTAAACATTAAATTTAACTTGAATAACTTAACTACTGAATTATCATATATCTATAAAGTAGCAAGATTTAATTGATTTGTGAAGCTATTTATATGTTGACTGTGAAAAGACGTATACAAAGAACAATTCCTTCTAAAGTTCTGCACATTTAAATTTTGCAAGATTCTTATCATTTTCCTAGTACGATGTGAATCTTTAGTTAATTATCATCATCAGCTCACTATACGTCACTATCGAGGGGCTCGAAGCTTACTCTAAGTTAGGAATAGGTCATAGTCAACCACGCTGGCAGAGTACAGGTTGATTGACTTTAGACATGTCTTTGAATATTCTTCTCAGATATGTGTAGGTGATATCACGATGTTTTCCTTAAAGTTAATTAAATTGTTTTAAATACCTGAAAGCTATGTTTCTTGAGCATTGTTTTAATGAGTATTAGAGTTGAAAGATTAGGTATCGATGTCACGACTCTGGCCATATCTTCATCTGTCACTTCGACTAATCTACAGTTCTCTTGCTCTGAAGGAAGAGGATCTTTCCCACCATTTGTTACCCATTCGTGTTCCTGTAAGCGATTACTAATATTAGTTCTTAGATGATACCTCACCTTGATACTCAGTGTCTACATATTCAATGGTTACAAGGACATAGTCAATTACGCTGGCTTAGTGCGTGCTGATTGACTTCAGTGTGTATGTTTCATCACAATGTTGTCCTTCACCATAACGTTGGATACCTCCCTCCATCTCTACCTCTAATATCTAAATTCTTATAAGGTTTTTTATTTCTTCTGTAAATCTAATATATCATAATAATATGACATTTTTATACAAGAGATGGGGGCAAAGGAGCGGCGGGAACACCGATCAGCGACACCAGTGGACATCCGTAATACGAGAGGAATTGCGGATGCTTTCCTTTAAGGAAATGGTATGCTCGTTTCTTGAATGACCCTAAGTCGACGTCTAACTTACTTTGATTTCCTGCATTAACGCTCTCGTGTTTGGATTTTTGTCAAGCATTCTAGCCAGCAATCGTCGCAGTGGTCGAGAGAGCGCCGGTTTTGAAGGGAACGAGAGTGGCTCAGTTAAGACCCGCTTTTGTAGTTCCGTTGAACTCTCACCACACCATGGCACTCTGCCTGTTACCATCGCGTACAAAGTCACACCTAATGACCAGATATCTGCCGCCTGTATGAGAAAATATCAGTTCAGTACGTGAACATTATTAACAGCAATAAGATACAGCAAGCTTGGAATCTTCTATATTTAATTTAGTATTTAGCCGTGTCCGTAGATTGCTGCATTTGATTTGCAATGTTGCTAAGATAATCGTCAAAATATCTCAAAATATATCGCAATAAAAAGTGATATCAACTTTAACTTTGTCTAGTGTAGCTTATTTATTTTACTTACCTCGCCAATATACTTATCCGCTGGTGCAAATGCTTCAGGTGCTCGGAAGGCGGGTGTACCAACTGCACCGGAGAGTTTCCCAGCGCCTGCCAGTTCACCGCACGCTCCGAGATCAGCCACCTGTACTCGGCCTTCACCGAGCAGTAAATTTGCAGGTTTGATATCACGGTGTGCTATTCTTTGAAAATGTACTATAACAGAAAAAGTTATTCAAAATTGATTACTGAAACATTTAAAAGTTTCCCAGTTTATCCATGCTTCAAAATCTGGAATTGGAGGCCTTGTTCTTGTTTTGATAAAATTACAGAATGTATGAGAGAATAGCTGTCACTCGCGTTTCCGTCCGCGCCAAAGGAACAAAACCTAATTAGTTATTATGTGTTTTTCCAAAATATGCTCTACATTTATGGCAAATTTTAGCGAGATCCATGCAGCCATTCTGGATATACCTTCAAACAAACATCCATCTAAACATACCCATTTATAATATTATTAAGTTAGATATGACAGTTACTTAGTACTATGAATTATGTGTTAATTAAGAATGTACTTACAGTATTCGACACCTAGTAATGAATCTCTAAAATATTTTCTTGCTACATTTTCATCTAAAGGATTTTCAGTCGGTATATCTATCACAGGACCTCCTTCTAACAGCTGGAACACTAAGTACAATTGGTCTTCAGCTGGGTCGTCTAAGACCTGAGCAAATACAAATGTTTTTTGATGAAAATTTTAAAATTAATCAAACGTTCAAAAAAAATTAAAAAGAAATTATCATGACTTACCTCAACTAATTTAACTACATTAGGGTGGTCTAACTTTTTGAGCACGGCTATCTCCCTGTAGATCCTTTGCAGCGGGTCAGGCGGGGGCCCGGGAGCCTGAGGTCCGGGGCCTGGACGCCGCGGCGGTGCTCGCCCGAAAAGACCCGCGCGTCGCATCAACTTACGTTTCGAAAGGATCTTCATTGCCTGCGTTAAAAAAATTAAATAGTGTATCACTGTAGTATACAGGATATCCGGAAAATATAATAAAGGATCGTAAGTACAAGGTGTGATTGAATAGTGCATCACTACATTATACAGGATGTCCCGAAAATATAACGAAGGATCGTAAGTACAGGGTGTTCGGAAGTAAGATGTATTATGTTCAAATGTATCAATAAACTTACATAATGCGTGTCATCCTCTTCGTTATAAGCTAACTTAACAATACCGTAGGAACCCTGAAAGATTAAAGGAATATAGTCTCTTGCTTTCATTGTATATGATTGTAAATTTGTCTTATAGAAATTCTCTTACAATTCTAATGGACAAATATATTTTTAGCGCTAAGATAATTTGTCGGATTTAAGAAGAGATTATTCTAAGTCAATGTCCTTTGTTGTGGATTATATTTACTATTTGGAAAAGAGTACTAGAACTACATTTAGTCTAGATGATCAAATAAAACACTAAATTTTGTGTACTAATTTTTTGTCTTTAAAATGGTTAATAATTCATTTTACTGCTTTAAGATCACAAAAATGCTTGTTAAAATCTCTTAAAGTATGTTTTGAAAACTTACTTATCAAGTTAATTTTAACTGACACACAGCTGACGATCAAGAATAACATACAATATTTAATAAATGGTCCTTCCTTCAATAGTAAATAGACCACTATCTTACTATCTTAATAAGCTGGAATAAAGAAATTCTAGTATTATCGTACCTGACCAATTGGTTCTAGCAACCGATACTGGTTGAGCTGGACGTAGCCTGGCGCCTGTGCGAGGGAAACTCGACGGGATTCACGGGGCGCGCGTCGCGGGCGAGGAGAACTATGCCCACTACACTCAGCAGACTTAGCTGCGTGAGACCGAAGTAGAGTAGAACGTTCGGTGCATGTTGTTAGCCTGTTTATGAGAAGTAATAATTTAGTAATGGTCTCTGATAATTAAGTGTAGATAGAACTTAGTTTGCCTAGCGACTATTTAGCGTGGTTAAGAGAAGCCAGTCCAAACCGGTTCTCCGTAATGTGTCTCGTAATTTTAGTAATCTAATAAAGTAAATTAGTTACTTCATATCTCATAGGACAACATAATTTTAACAGAGGTAGAGCCCGCTTTAACATCTTCGCATGAATTGGCCCGGGAACACAGGTGAAATACCAAGACCACACGGAAGACAGACGTGAAGTGGAAGGAATTCCGCGTTTCGTCTGATGAGTGTGCGTTCCGGTTGCCTAATTTAATCCTCTTTATCTTCCCACCGTTTTTATAATAAGGAAAGGATGGGAAGTGGACTTTCCGGATGATAGGATGCATGGAAAGGGAAAATATTTTCTGTCTGTGCATCGTATTCTTAAAACAATTTTAATTAATTTATGATAATCGTCTTATAATCAAACAATATCGGGATCTATTTCGATTCCAACGCCATCTATGGAAATAATCAATACATTAATATGTGAATGTTGTGTCTAAAGCAGATATTTTGTCTCACCTGTCTCCATCGGTCTGTTGCCATCTTTTATCGACTTCATTTTTTCTATTAGCCTCTGCACTGACGTCGACCGCAGAATGTCTACCGAAGAAAAATAAAGTTCTATCGATAAGTGCGGCATAATTTTTTAAATCTTTATATATATAATTCTTCTGTGAGTGTGTATGAAATTCTGTGAGTGTGTATGTCACTGAACTTCTCTCAAACGACTGGACCGATTTTGATGAAATTTTTTGTGTGTTTTCAAGGGGATCTGGGAATGGTTTAGATTCACAATTTTTTCCGCTGGACAATGTTTTTTTAATTAATTTTTAATTTATTAGTAGTTGTTGATTTTGGAATGTTTTACAGTGGATCCGACAGACGGCGCTACCATCGCAGTGTCAAATTTTAAATAATTTTCAAATTAAAGACGTGTAGACAGGACAACGTCTGTCGGGTCCGCTAGTATTAATATAATAAGTAAAATATTCAAGTGGGAAAATCGTAAAAATATTTTCAAAGCCAAACGAAGCTTGGCTATGTGAATTGCAAATATTTGTTAGTACATTACAACAATGTTATTTACATATATTGATGGTTACCAAATATATCGGCCGCATAACTATATCTGCAAACAAATTTGTCACGAAACGTAAATCATTATGTTTATTTAAGAAATATTAGGTTATTAACTGGTCATGATTTTTACAATCCTTTAATTATCATAGTTGCCATAAACTATAACAATGATTGTATTAAGTTTAGAGCATAGATAATATATTTCATAGATTTTTTTATACCATAAAGTGGAAAACGAGCGAGCGGCCACCTTTAATCGACGGAGGAGAGGATGCACAGAAAGAAAATATTTTCTAACAAACATCCATCCAAACATTCGTATTTATATAATTAGTTTTTTTTATATCATATGGTGGCAAACGAGCGAGCGGCCACCTGAAATCGCTGAAATAGCGATGTAACCGTTGCCCATAGACATACGCAATTGCATACGCGTTGCCTAACTTTAATCGACGGAGGAGAGGATGCACAGAAAGAAAATATCTTCTAACAAACATCCATCCAAACATTCGTATTTAATGTTTGGATGGATATTATTAGTAAAATTTTGGTTTCAGAAACCTACAGTAAGACAGATAATTAGTGTTGCCTTTATGTCATTTGAGTCGTGAGGAACTGGGCGTTTTTATCGTAAGTTTTCTTAATAAGAATCAAGGAGTCATAACATGATTTATTAAATATGAAGTTAGGTATACTCGTTGTAAGATAAACATATTATTTACATCGACATTTCCTACATTTGCATAATAATAACGACCTTTTTGCGTCATTATCTTAGTTAATAATAATGCAATAATAATTATAAAGCATGTTATTAATCTTACTAATATTATAAATGCATGGATGTATGTTTGTTTGAATGTATCTCCAGAACGGCTGTATGGATATCGACGAAATTTTGCATAGATGTATAACATAGTCTGGAAGGACACATAGACTAATAATTAAGTTTTTAAATTACCTCGCCAACGCAGAATACCTTTAAAATATGAAGTGAGACAATGTCTGGGTTGAATAAATTATTTTCCTAGAAGTTGTTAAATTGTTAAATATATGGTGACTAGTTGTTTACTAAATGAAAACATTTGTATAGATTTTTCTTCGCTAAGCATGAATAATTATGTATGCTTCACGCTTAATTTAAAACTACGACATAAATTATAAATATTTTAGCTTAAACAATGTAACATAAATTTACAGTAATAAATATTTATATGAATTATGTGTTTAAATTTTTTATACTATAAGAGCAAGCGGTCACCTAATTTCGCTAAAATAGCGAAGAATTGCTGCCCATAGACTAACCTTAATTAAAATGAGAGGGGGACGCACAAAATGATTCACCTACCTACGCTTGTCCATCCACCATTAATTCCACATCCCCTTCCCATTCTTTCCTTCTAAGAAAAGGAAAATTAGGACTACTGCACGCACACTCATCAGATGAAACTCGAAATTGATTCTATTACAAAATATTTGTACATTTGTATTTTTGTATGTGGCAAATAAATTTAAAAACTAAACCGGTTTCTTTTGAACAACATCGTTGAATAACATCAGCTATATTTGTTGATAAATTTTTTTGCTCCCGCGACCAAAGTCGCAGGCAAAAGCTAGTAAAGAATAAAATAATGATACGTGTCATAAAGGTATCGTAAAACAAATAAGCAATTCCAATCATTTATCCAGCTATATTCGAATTGTTACGATTTGTGGGAACTGTCGTTTACAGACAGAATTATTAACATAAATCACTTTGTTTCAATTATTTAGAGGCCTGTGCTATGACATAAGCGTTTTATTGCTTTAAATATTTGAATTTTAAGGTGCAGGATCTGTTAACCTCTCGCATAACCTACTATCAAATAAAAACGAACAATAAGTTCTAAATTAACTTACTTGGGTTAATTTATATTCACATAAACATTCGACATTTGTTCAATTTTAAAAAGGAGAAGCATAAAAAAACTTGCTTGGGTAAACTATAATAAATAATTAATTATAAGGACGTTTAGTATTTACATATCATCATGATATGTACATGTGAATTTATTTAGTACAACGACAGCTCTCTGCCTAGTCCGTTTCTCAATAGTCAAGGGTTTTAATGAATGAACGAGTTATGAATATATCCGTTATGGCGGGGGTGTTTGTAGCCATTTTGACCTCAACCCACGCGTTATATCATTACAAATATTAAACAGTATTCATTGTAGGTCATAGGAGTTATTTTACACACATAATACGACACAAGTAGTCAGGTTTTACTTAGTCTTACCAGTGGTAGAGCCCGCTTTAACATCTTCGCACGAATTGGCTCGGTTAGCCCGGTGAAATACAACGACTACACAGAAGACAGGCGTGAAGTGGAAGCAATTCCGCGTTTCGTCTGATGAGTGTGGGTCCCGATGGCCTAATTTAGTCCTCTTTCTCTTTCCACTCTTTTTCTTATGAGGATGGGAAGTCGAAGTGGACTTTTCGGATCAGAGGATGCATGGAAAGGAAAAAATATTTTCTTTCTGTGCATCCTCTCCTCCGTCGATTAAAGGTAGGCCAGGCCACATGCAATTGCGTATGTCTATGGGCAACGGTCACTTCGCTTTTTCAGAGATCTCGTTTGCCACCTTATGATAAAAAAAGACGTTATGTCGTCAGCTTTTCCAAATACCCATCGAGTCTCTACCTTAAGTTAGGGGTCATTTATTAAACCACGCTAGGCCAAAGCGAGGTTGTTGACTTCACAATTATCTTTGAATTTCTTCAGAGATATGTGCTGAATGCATGAAGTCGTTGTCCTTCACCGTAAGAATATCAGAAAATACGAATTTCATGGCAATACACATTGGTACATATCTGGGATTGATCCCTGAACTGCAGATTATTAGTCCGGTGTACACTGCGCCAACTACGACGATGGATCTTTGTTATTATGTAAAGTTTTTATGACTGAAGAGTTAAATGAGTCTAAAATAGTTGTGGTATTTATATCAACACGTTTATTGACCACTATTATTAACCACATGTAGGCGGGACGTGCATACGACTCATTATGTGGCCTGTTAATTAATTATTGCGGCTAATTGCGTCCTTTTCTAAAGTGTTTATTATTAAAATAATTTTCTATCTTACATTAAGATGTAAATTATAAACTAATATTATAAATGCGAAAGTTTGGATGGATGTTTGATGGAAGGTATCTCCAGAACGGCTAAATGGATCTGGATGATATGGCACAGATGTAGAACATAGTCTGAAAGAACACATATGTAACTTACTAATTTTTTTTATTCGTCGCGTCCATATTATTATAAATGAAAGTTTAGATAGATGTTTGTTTGAAGGTATCTCAACGGATCACAAATGTACTTGGCACAGATGTAGAACATAATCCGGAAGAAGACATAGACTACTTTTTAAGATATTTAATCCTGCGCGGGCAGAGTCGCGAGGGACAGCTAGTAAGTATGAAAAATGTTTCAACATTTTAACGAAGTAATAATCAACTAATTAGTATTAAAATGTATTATTTTAAATTCTTATTCACGTATTTACAGAATTGTGTAATCAATTTCATTATTTCTTATATGTTTTTCATGGATACGGTATGTATATTTACGTATGTTTTTGTGTTGGTGCGCCTGCGCAACCTCGACTTTGTCCATAACCTGTTCTTCAACCTTGAGACGACATCAAGATGTGATGTCAAAACCCGAACGTTCGCTTTGTTAATAATATCTGAGGCATTAAATCATCACGTCTTATCATGTTAATGTATGAAACATTCTGTTTATTAATTTACTAACTATCGCACTCGACTCCATTCGCACGGAATTAAAAAAAAAACTTAATTGCCTTTATTTCTTCAAGCAACTTTATAAATCTATGCCAAATTTCCGCGAGATCCATGCTGTTGTTTTGGACATGTCTTCTAGTAAACAGTCATCCATCCAAACATTAGTAAGATACAAACTTTAACCTAACACTTTATAAAATGTATAACGAAGAATCTCCATATAATATTCAACATAACAGTATTAATACGCTTCTCGGTCTGAACGGAATGAATTAAATACATCACACTTGATCGAATCGATCAACGATTAATAAACAGCGTCGTACGATCGCTCGATAAGTAGTTTTATTGACACGTTATTTGTTCCTTTTCAAAACAACAATGACCGCGGACGATGCCAGACCGTATCAACGCTTGATTTTTAACACCACGTACTAGACTTAAACATTAAATTCTCATATAAATATAATGTCATCTTACTTCACAATTTTAATGATATTAAAAAATACGAATTGGCCCGGCTCGCCCGGTGAAATACCACGACCACACAGAAGACAGGTGTGAAGTGGAAACAATTCCGCGTTTCGTCTAAAGAGTGTGTGTCCTGGATGCCTAAATTAGTCCTCTTTCCCTTCCCACCCTTTTTCTTATAAGGAAAGGTTGGGAAGTGGAAGTGGACTTTCCGGATGAGAGGATGCATTGAAAGGGAAAATATATTCTTTCTGTGCATCCTATCCTTCGTCGATTAAAGGTAGGCAACGCATATGCAATTGCGTATGCCTATGGGCAACGGTCACTTCGCTATATTAGCGAATTCAGGTGGCCGCTCGCTCGTTTGCCACCTTATGATATTAAAAAAAAATCTTTAATTATATAATTAAATTATTATCAATCTTATTTATAATATCGTCGCAATTTTTTTTAAATTAATTCTCATAAAATTTATATCAAACTCAAAGTGGTAACCACAATCA
Organism: Papilio xuthus; assembly: GCF_000836235.2. Lineage (NCBI taxonomy): Eukaryota > Metazoa > Arthropoda > Insecta > Lepidoptera > Papilionidae > Papilio > Papilio xuthus. Next base: position 4,638,900 of record NW_013530970.1, on the reverse strand, counting down.
GTTCCGCTTGTCTTCACAATTCTAAGACGAGAATCTTGAACTAGTTTCGAGGTGGAAATAAAAATAAAACAGCAAAGAGTTTCCTTAATAAACAACATACGTTTTGTCTGTTGTAGAACTAACAACTGTTTGAGCTTTTACTTTAAAGTTAAAACAGACTTACGAAGTTTCCTTGGGCTAGTTTGTATTAGTTATTAAGTTAAAAAACGCCTCATCCTATAATTAAAGTTGGATTTATTTAATTTGAAATAAAAACTCTCAGTAAAGTTATAATACTAATTATACTTAAGCTCACCAGTACTAAACAAACATTGTATTGTGTACGAAGCTTAAATCTTACTAATATACATGTATGGATGTTTGTTTGGAGGTATCTCCCGATCTGGCAATGGATCCAGCTGCAATTTAGCATAGATGAAGAACATAGCCTGAAAGAAGACATAGGCTACTTATTAAGATTTTTTTAACCGCGCGGACGCAGTCGCGGCCGACAGCTAGTATTTTGTATTCGTGGGTTTGCACTTTCGGAACAACCTTACAAAACATATTGTTATCTCTCTTATTCTCTTTGAGATAAACAGAGATAAACAATGTTTTACGACTACGTCATCATAACATTCGCAGTTTAATTGACCGTGTCGACAAAAGAGGAAAAATCTCAAACTATATGCTATTATCAGAATCGTATTTCATCATCAGTTAAGGGTGATTAGGCCATAGTCAACCACGCTGGCCAAGTGCGGGTTGGTTAACTTCACACATACCTTTGAATTTCTTCTCACATATGTGCAGGTTGCATCACTATGTTTTCTTTCACCATAAGAACGTCGGATAAATGTACATATGTAAATCGGAAATCGAAAAACACATTGGTACATGGCGGGATTGGAAACGTTTTTAATTAAAATTAAATCAATGTAATTATATTAACAAAACTGATCTAGGTCACCACTGGCTGGAATGAAATAAAGACTAAAAAAATATAAAGTCAACAGTTTTGTTTCTCAGTAACAACTAAAATAAACATACGAATATCGTAAATGTTTCTTTATAAATTAATTAAAACTTATAGTAACATGTTTCTAACATGTTAACGAACTTTGTCTTAAACAAAAATATGTACTAACAATTTTGATATTCATTAACAGAAAAATATATTTCATTTTTAATTACGATCTAATAATGGTGTCCTATTCCTAATGGGAGACTTACCCTACCAAGTAGAGTAGGTAGCCGGGCAGACGGTCGGCCGTAAAAAATAAACAAAAACTTTATGCGCCTACACCAGATGAGTGAGATAAGACCAAGAAGAAGAGCATAGATCAAGCCGTAAAAATAAACTTATATAAGTACTATCTATACAGTGAGAAATATGTATGTATATGAATTAGAGGCATACCTACGTGACTAATTAAAAATATATCTAAAATTGTACGTGATACTATGCAATAATTTTTAGATCGTACGTCTGACATGAACTTGTTAAATCAGGTTAACTAGCTGTCGCACACAAATCCGTCCGCGCAGAATTAAAAAAATAATTAGTAGTCTATGTGTTCTTCCAGGCTATGTTCTACATCTATGCGAAATTTTTGCGGGATCTGTACCTAATCCTTTAAACATTCGCTTTTCTAATATCAGGAAGATAGGATATAAATTCGTTATTCGCGTCTACGAATTAACTTCGTGACTGACAAAATATCACTGTTGTAAGCTAGTGTTTACTTCCTGAATCGTGTACGATCAAACGTCTAACAACAATGCAATTAGGCAATTTAGGCAACGCATATGCAATTGCGTATGTCTATGGGCAACAGTCACTTCGCTATTTCAGCGATTTCAGGTGGCCGCTCGCTCGTTTGCCACCTTATGATATAAAAAAAAATAACAATGCAGATGGATCTAAAATAGCCGCGTATCGAATACATTATATCGGGCGACAGTTAATATATAAATTGCAAAGCTTATGTAACAAAAGTTTATTTTGCTAAATAAATACCGGTATTAAATTAAAACTGTTTACTAGGACCACATAAATAAGCATCTGTCTGCAATTTATACTGCAAATAAATTTATACGTATACGGTGCGATTCAAAATAGAAACGATGTGAAACCGATCTTGCATTACAGGTGTTGTTTATTTGGCTGCTTGCCAGTTGGACGATTTATGACCTTAAAACCTAAACAAAAGACTAAAAGAGTGAAATAGTGACGTAGAAAAGGGGGCGTTAGATAGCGCCAGATGAATGGATAAAATATGTACTAGTAAATTTATACCCCGTGTTGTTAAGACATTATTAATTAGAATCACTTGACGTGCTTTCGCTACAAAGTCCAATGTCAGAATGAATAGTGAGGGGACACAAACGTCGACATTTTAGTAAGGATAGTGTTGGGTCAATACACTGCCACATTTTCGGATCTTTTTCCTAACATTATGTATTAATAATATTAGTTTCTGATATAAGAAATAATATCTATGTTTTTATCTAAAATATATAATTTACTAGCTGTCGCCCGCGACTCCGTCCGCGAGGGATTAAAAATAGATGATGGCCGATTCTCAGACCTACTCAATATGCTCACAAAATTTCATGAGAATCGGTCAAGCCGTTTCGGAGGAGTATGGGAACGAAAATTGTGTCACGAGAATTTTATATATAAGATTATGGATAAGATCATCCTGAAGTTTTTGTCTAAATCAACTACATATATATTCCAAAATTAAAATGATCGCTCTGTAGGTTAGCCATTTTCAGTTTCTATACTGTAGCTACGGACCGTCGATATTATTTATATGTTAGGAAGTATGGCTCTATGCCCAGAAGACTATGATTTTTTTTGTTCTGAAACCCTCATTAATTTATAAAAAAAATATATTTTGAAAATATTAAAATATGTCGCTTTGCTTACTTTAATAAAGCCAAATACGAAACCAAAATAAATATATAAAGATTTTTATAAAGTCTTAATGAAGCTGAAAAAATACAATTCCACCAAAAAATATAAACTTATTTGTATATCACTATTTGACATCAAACATAAAACCTCCTTCCTGAAATAACTTACAATCAATATTTACGGACGTGTCATTTGAGCTCACTTGTTTGGTCGGCTTATATAAAATGCTGTACTAACAATGTTAAATCTATAATGTTCTTACTAATATCTACATCATTATTTATTTTCAAATAAAACTTCTTCCCATCATATCTTCATTACAAAAGACTTACGTGAAAAAAAGGAAAGACTAGACAAGTCTTTCCCAAAGTGGACGATAACGCCGCCTTGTGGGCGCTGTAGGTCTCAAAGGCGGCGGTAAGAGACCCAGAAAGAAAATGGGGGCGTTGTGTAGAGGCACTAGCACAAGCGTAGAACTTAGTTGGAATGGTAAAAGAAATATTAGTATTATAAATTTACAAAAAAATCTGCTGATATTTAAAAAAAAATTGTAAGAAAATGGTGGCAAAGAAAAGCGGACTAAAATTAGGCCGAAACGCACAATCATCATACGGAATGTCTTCCACTTTACGTCTTTCGTTGTGTGGTCATTGTAAATTCTTGTGAAAGGTCATTGCTAAAATAATCAGATGTTTCCTTACACATCACTTGTTTAACGTGTCGTATATATTAAAACGCTCAGTTTTGGGAGACGAGGCTATGGCCTCGACCCCTCATACGATCCGTAAACAATCGAACTGTCCTTGCCGGCCTACGGCTTCCCTGTCATCCGACAATTAATATTGTTTCATTAAGAAAGTTCAGCATTTCCTTATTCGTTAATTTGATCCTTATTTTCTATATAAAAACTAGCTGTCGCCCGTGACTCCGTCTGCGTGGATATATAAAAACTTAATTAGTGTAGCATACCCATCCAATTATCCACATCACATCCATCTAAACATTCGCATTTATAATCTTAGAAAGTTAAATAAAAAGCAGCTCTACAAGGCATAAATTCGAAAAAAAAATGAATAAATAGTATCCTATGTCTGTCTCCTGGCTCTAAGCTACCTCCTCACCAATTTTAAGCCATATCGGATAAGTCGTTCTTATATATAGTGTAACTATATATATATATATATATATATGTTTGTGTATACATGTTGAGTTATTTAAACAATATAATTATAATTGGGGTGTTCTTAAAACTCTAGTGAAGGTTTCTGCCTTAAAATATTTTAAAAAAAAGTTTAAAATGAAAGGAAACATGCATTAAGTGTATTTTCTACTGTTTTGAAATTAACGTAGGAACGCCTTTTTTATATTATACGTTAATATTCTATGCGTAATAATGTGTGAAATTTTATGATTTTTTTTTATAATTTTAGTTGTATAGTAGCAATGTGTCTTAATAGATTTTAAGGCAAATATTTACCTTGTTGTCAGAAGAGTCTTTGAAAACGTTTATTCATATTTTAGTTACCAAAGTGTTCATAAATATTTTATTGCGTCGGCGTAAATAAATTAGCTATTTAAACAATCCACAGAGTAAAGTCGAGAAAACATTACACTTTTGTCAGTCGGGTGAAAAGATAAATACGGTATCTTAAACTTCAAAAGGTTACCTTTGGAATTTTATATTATCAAAACATTTTTCGAGTGATACAGCATTTTGTTATTAACCAATTTTAAGATAATGACATCGACTTTGAAAGTAAATAACTTATCTTTTCATATTAAATTAACAATGTATTTCAGTTTGTGGAAAATTTTTCCGAATTACGGATAAGAGAAAAAACATAGCTAGCAATTAAACGGATCATCATCAGCTCACTATACGTCCCCACCGAGGAGCTCGGTGCCTACCCTAAGTTAAGGGTGATTAGGCCATAGTCAACCACGCTGGCCAAGTGCAGGTTGGTTGACTTCACACATATCTTTGAATTTCTTTTCAGATATGTGCAGGTTGCATCACGATGTTTTCCTTTACCGTAAGAATAAAACGGATAAAATGTACTATCTTACTAATATTATAAATGCCAAACTTTAGATGAATGTATGGATGCTTGTTAGAAAGTGTCTCCGAAACGGATTTTAATCTAATTTGGCACATTTAGGACATAATCTGAAAGAACACATAGACTACTTATTAAGTTTATTGAACACATTCAATACCGCCGACTCATCCTCCGAGTTCAGTTGTTAACTACAAGTTAGTATGTTAAAATCGTAGTGGCATTGTAAGTGTTAATTCCGCGCGGACGGAGTCGCGGGCAATAGCTATTTATAAATACGACTATTGCACAGAGAGCAGCGTACTCCATTGATAAGTACGAATTTCAATCGGGAGTTTGCTATCAAGAAAGAAACGAATGTATAAAACATTTTCTATCTCTTTCATGTCTTTGAAAAAGGTAGAGACAAAAAATGTTACGCAGTCATGGTAGAGGTAACAGAACATTTATAATTTTGTCATTTAAATATACGTTATTAATTTAATCGACTTTAAAATGAGAAACGAGTTATAAGCAATTGATAAGGGCCACGTATATTTCCTACAAGAAGACGGTGACATACTTTACCGTGACTAATGGACATTTAATTGTTTATTCATTAAAGACGCTTATAGAATTCCGAATTTATTCATACTGCGTAGTTTTCTTGTTTACTTCAAATACCGGTACCTCCAGAACTGTCATACAGAGTAGCTTCGACAGTGGAAAGCTATGGTAAAAACACGGATTAATATTCCTTGGTCCTTTTTAAAAAAAAATAACTACGCATGCACCGTGAGGGATGGTTGACTTTCATATCTTTGAATCCCTTCACGGGTATGTGCAGGTTGCATCACGTTTTTCTTCACCGTAAGAGCGTGGGATAAATGTACATATGTAAATCTAAAAACACATTGATACATGGTAGAATTCGAACCCAAAATCTACAGAGTGCAACATCTCAACTGTCGCTCGGCTGAATAAATGGCGATTATAAAGGTTACATTTCAGCAAAATATAGACTTTTTTTCTTATGAAGTCTGAAGATTTGTTTACTGTTTATTTAGGTATCTACAGCAACTATACATTGCGTGTTTAGTACAAGCAAAATAACTTGTTAAACATAGCGATATTTTCGCCTTACTTGAGGGCGAAGTACTCTTTCAATTAAACACGAAGGAAATTAAGCCCAATTCTGTCAGAATTCGCTTTTATGTTCGCAAGCACGAAACTTAACAACACGCAAGCTTCTTAATTGTGCGTAACATTTTAATTTCAGCCAGTCACTAATAAAAAAGAAATAGTTTTATTAATAAAAAAAAAAACTTTAGGTCTTTAACATTGCGTCGAAAGTGAACCAATATCGAAGCGTAACGCGAATTCGATTTTGGAACACACCACATCTATGTATGTTTATACCAAAATTGGATTGGATGAAGCAAATAGGTTAAAACAACTTTTGATATACAAAAATGACTAGTTCGGTTCCGCTGCAATTATAGAGTTTTAACAACCGAATAGAATAGAGGCTCGAAATTGTTAACCTTTTGAAAACTGTTAGTGGTCTGTTGAAGGGGTTAAAGGGGGCAAACGAGCAGCGGGAACACCCAGGTGCTCATCGACGCCCATGGACATCAGCAATACCAGAAGAATCGTTCATTTGTTGAGGTTATATGCCGGTTTTACTGTGATTCAAATTGTTCTAGATCTGCCTTCGTCTACATCTGTGAATATACACATCGAATACATTCCGTCCTATTTTAGTGAATTCAAATCGGACACGTCAACAGATCAAAGACTTGTTAATTGCAAATTAAAACACAACGATTTTGAACAAGATGCAAAATATTTTTTGACTAAAAAAAAATTACTTCTCTCTCTGTTTCTCTCTCTGCCTAGCTTTCATCCCACAAGATGGGTGGTGACAGCTAAAAAAAAATAAAAAAAAAATTACTTCGTTCTTACTAAAAAGTTGACATATATTTTTATTGTTTAAAACCTTATTTAACAACATTATCATTTTAATTTTCTTTGAAATGAAACAAACAACAATATTTTTGTTTGCAAGTATTAAAAACGTGGAATTTCAAGGTTACATGTTTACCAAGCATAGAATAAAGACACCTTTGTTTACGACTGTACGTGTTCCTTTAAAAGACGTCAGTTCATATATTTTATCTATAGGTTATCGGCTCAGATATAACCCGACATTAATAGAAATACTATTTTCAACTCACAACCGATAATAAAATGTCTATTTCGTATTCAGTTGCATTAACGTTTATACGATCTCTATTGAAAGAGGTCACTAGAAATAGGAACATTGAGCGCGATCTTTAACTTATGAGGAATCTCGAGAATACATTCGCATATCTTTTGTTTTGGAAACTATCAAATTATTGGTATTATACAGGAATATAGATACAGTATGATGTTTTGTTACCAATTTGCTAACCCATAGTTCCGAGTACCATTGAAAAAATAAGGTGATAGGTGACATGATCAAAGTACATAACAACAGAAAAGACCGATCGATCTGGAAGATAAAAAACTGGTGAGCACACATTGTAAGAGTAGGAAAGGATGATGATGATGATGATAATTCTTGTAGAACCAAAGGTCTCCAAGGCAATATTGTCTGCAAGATCGTGCTGCAACCTGTACTTATCTGCGAAGGAATTCAAAGATTTTGAAGTCAAGAAATCCACACAGTGCCAGTGGTTGCTCATGGCCTAGTCACCCCTAACTTGGGGTAGGCTCCGGGCCCCTCAATGGGGACGTGTAGATGATGATAGCTCGTTGCCTCCTTCTGCGAGTCAGTTATCTCGCAGAGGGAGGCAAAAGAGCGGGAGCGCGAGGGAGATCCCCTGGCGCCCCCGCTCAGACGTAGAAGAGTGGGGCGGAGAAGGCGGCAGTATATCGCCGCCCTCCCCCCCCCACAATAGCCCTCTGGTGATGGACACGGGGGAGTCCATCACCGGCGACTGAGGGTTGCCTCCCCCCCGAGAGGGAGCTGCCTCGGCAGCTGGCGCAGACGGGGCCGCGGACGAGAGCGAAAGCGTGCCCGTGGTCCCGTCCCGATGCGTTGGAGGAACAGAGGGGTTTAGTGGGTATGCTTCCCATCCGGAAGAGAATCCCACATAACTACCGCGTCCCCCCCGGGGCGCGGAGTATGCATAAAGCATTCCCCTCTGAAAAAAAAAAAAAAAAAAGATGATGATAGCTCGTAGAACGGACGATTGGTAGACACAAGACTGAAGTTCTGTTTAAAGAGTATATAAGGTCTCGTCAAAGAGTATTCTAACCAGAAGTTCCAGATGAGGCTTTGGCGATCAATGTACAAATAAAGTACGTATATAAAGCAGCAAAGATCCCATAATTTGTTACGATATTTTTTATGTTGTGTGCTTCTTTAATGTTATGTCTAGACACTTTTGACGTCCAGGACATACGGAATGACCTTATATAGTTTTTACTATAGTATATAGTCCCCAACGATAGGTTGCAGACAATTTATAGTTCGATAATACATGTATCGAAATTTTCCTTACTCCTTTAAACGTGTGAATGTTTATGGTGTAGGATTTTGTAAAGCATTTTTGGGGACTTAGAGATAGAGGTTTCCAATGATGACCGTCTTTATTTATGGTATTAAAGTTTAATGAACAAATTTTTTTTTTCATATATATGTAATTATTTTCTATTAAGTCATACAAGTATACGTTTATTACGTGACAAAAATAAATTAAGGAATACAATTACAATAAGAGCAAGATGCTATAAACTAATGCCACTGAGAGCCGTGTCGTAGAACGGTCTGACGGTATTTCCAAAACAATATGATTGAATGTCCTTCAAAAGCAGGTGACTCATATTCTCAAAAGCCAGCAACGCATCTGCAGTTCTTCTGCTCTTGCGGATGTCCATGGGCGCTAATGTCCCCGCCGCTTTGCCCCTTCCTCTTATAAGACACGCAATATTTTTTTTACGAGTGACGAGTTTTTCGGAGCGTGACATTTAGTTAAATAAATAAAGCTATAGAGCACTACAAGTGAGACAATCTGTCGAGAATGGATGTAACCTTATATTACTTGTTAAGATAAGTGTCAACTGACAAAATAGTGTTTTTTTTCTAACCAACGAATTTTCTTGACAAAGTACATAATATTACAGTCATATGAATATATTATGGACCAATCTTGTATAATTTTGTTGACGGTTAGATCAAACATACTTTTAACCGTAAATTTAACTGATGTCAAGGCGCTGGTTATAGATATAGTTAGTTGATGCAACTGACCCTTATACTAAAAATGCGAATGGTTAGATGGATGGATGGATGTTTGAAGGTATCTCCGGAAGGACTCAACGGATTTTTGATAAAGTTTGGCATAGATGTAGAACAAAGTCTGGAAGAACATTTAGGTTACTTATTTTTTTTAAACAATTAGGTTTTTTATAAAAGCGTTTAGGTTTAGGTTAGTACGAAGTAAACATACGATGCAAACGAGTCGTTATGTTTCGTGTTTACATAGGTGCGGTCCACTCGCCTAACAACGATGAATTATTGGCAAAATATTGACATGGATTATTCATTAAAATCCCGTATATTAGAAGACTAAATCACAAGGAGGATATTATAAATTCACTTTGAAATAAAAGATCTGGAAAGTCAAATTTTCACAAGTCATTAAAACTTCACGTTCACTCTTAATTTTTAATTTAATTTGACCGAACTAGTGTTGACCACTTAGTGAGAATGGATGATGTTCGAGGCATTAAACGCATACATGAGACGGCACAGTGGTCGTCGCCAAGT
>NW_013530970.1:4588502-4627590 GCF_000836235.2 Papilio xuthus | reverse complement strand
AAGTTCCAGATGAGGCTTTGGCGATCAATGTACAAATAAAGTACGTATATAAAGCAGCAAAGATCCCATAATTTGTTACGATATTTTTTATGTTGTGTGCTTCTTTATGTTATGTCTAGACACTTTTGACGTCCAGGACATACGGAATGACCTTATATATTATAGTTTTTACTAGAGTATATAGTCCCCAACGATAGGTTGCAGACAATTTATAGTTCGATAATACATGTATCGAAATTTTCCTTACTCCTTTAAACGTGTGAATGTATATGGTGTAGGATTTTGTAAAGCATTTTTGGGGACTTAGAGATAGAGGTTTCCAATGATGACCGTCTTTATTTATGGTATTAAAGTTTAATGAACAAATTTTTTTTTTCATATATATGTAATTATTTTCTATTAAGTCATGCAAGTACGTTTATTACGTGACAAAAATAAATTAAGGAATACAATTACAATAAGAGCAAGATGCTATAAACTAATGCCACTGAGAGCCGTGTCCGTAGAACGGTCTGAAGGTATTTCCAAAACAATATGATTGAAGGTCCTTCAAAAGCAGGTGGCTCATATTCTCAAAAGCCAGCAATGCATCTGCAGTTCTTCTGCTCTTGCGGATGTCCATGGGCACATCAGCCCTCGTCGCTTTGCCCCTTCCTCTTATAAGACACGCAATATTTTTTTTACGAGTGACGAGTTTTTCGGAGCGTGACATTTGGTTAAATAAATAAAGCTATAGAGCACTACAACTGAGACAATCTGTCGAGAATGGATGTAACCTTATATTACTTGTTAAGATAAGTGTCAACTGACAAAATAGTAAAAACATTTTTTTTCTAACCAACGAATTTTCTTGACAAAGTACATAATGTTACAGTCATCTTTTTGAAGATATTATGGACCAATCTTGTCTAATTTGTGTTGACGGTTAGATCAAACATACTTTTAACCGTAAATTTAACTGATGTCAAGGCGCTGGTTATAGATATAGTTAGTTGATGCAACTGACCCTTATACTAAAAATGCGAAAGGTTAGATGGATGGATGGATGTTTGAAGGTATCTCCGGAAGGACTCAACGGATTTTTGATAAAGTTTGGCATAGATGTAGAACAAAGTCTGGAAGAACATATAGGCTACTTAGTTTTTTTAAACAATTAGTATTTTTATAAAATCACTAGCGGACCCGACAGACGTTGTCCTGTCTACACGTCTTTAATTTGAATAAATTAATAAGAAGTTAATATTTGATGAAAATTGTGAATCTAAACCATTCCCAGATCCCCTTGAACACACATAAAAAATTTCATCAAAATCGGTACAGTCGTTTGAGAGAAGTTCAGTGACATACACACTCACAGAAGAATTATATATATAAAGATTTAGGTTTAGGTTAGTACAAAGTAAACATACGATGCAAACGAGTCGTTATGTTTCGTGTTTACATAGGTGCGGTCCACTCGCCTAACAACGATGAATTATTGGCAAAATATTGACATGAGTTATTCGTTAAAATCCTGTATATTAGAAGACTAAATCACAAGGAGGATATTATAAATATTTCACTTTGAAATAAAAGATCTGGAAAGTCAAATTTTCACAAGTCATTAAAACATTCGAAGTTACATAATTTTTTCACTCTTAATTTTTAATTTAATTTGACCGAACTAGTGTTGACCACTTAGTGAGAATGGATGATGTTCGAGGCATCAAAAGAAAACATGAGACGACACAGTGGTCGTCGCCAAGTTGACCAAGGGGATAAAGATCTTCGGGAGCTACGTGTCCAGGACCGGGAAAAGTGGAGACTATTGTTGTCGCAGGCCAAGTCCCACTTGAGATCGCTGCGTCATCCTAGTTAGTTACTTAGTTGTAGTATTGAAAATTCTATTTCTTCTCAACTGTTAAATCAAAAGATTTTAAATGCAAAATAGAAAAACTTTTAAAGAAAACTATGGAACAAAATTCAATACGTTAAGATTTATTTAGAAAAAAAATACTGTTTTAAAGTGTATATATTATCAGCTCACTATTCGTCCCCACTGAGGGGCTCGGAGCCTACCCTATTATATATACCATATTATATATATTACGGGTGACTAGGCCATAGTCAACCACGCTGGTCCAGTGCGGGTTGGTTGACTTTACACATACCTTTGAATTTCTTCTCAGATATGTGCAGGTTGCATCACGATGTTTTCCTTCACCGTATGAACGTCGGATAAATGTACATATGTTATAATCGAAAAACATATTGGTACATGGCGGGATTCGAACCCAGGACCTGCAGATTGCAAGTCAAGTGCCTAAACCCCTGAGCCACCGACGCTTTTTGAGTGTAAAGGTGTATATGATACAGTTAAAATTTCTAAATATTTAGTACAAAGCCTATTACGATAAAAAAACAGGATAATTCGCCTTTGATAATCATTGACCTAAAATGAATCTTTGAAGAAGAAAATTTAGGTCATTTGAGTCTCTGATATTTCATTTCTTACAAACAATGAAGCAGTGAGATTTTCTTCTTTAAATTTTCTTTACGAATATAATTTTCTGTATTCATATTTTTCTCTCATCGTAATTTTCCTTAGACCTTGGCTTATTTCAACAACGAAATAATTTATAACACGCTTTTATTTTTCATTTCTCTCATTGTTTTTCTAAAATTTCTACTTGTAAAATTATTGCCCGACAAGTAAGAGGGTAATGTTTATCAGGATATACTAGCTGTCACCCGCGACACTGTCTGCACGGAATTAAACGAAAAACCTATTTTTTTATAAGATAAGGGGGCAAACGAGGGAACACCAAGGTGATCAACGACACCCATGGACATCTGTCACACTAGAGGCCTTGCCGGCCTTTAAGGAACTGTGTCGCTTCTTGAAGGTCCCTAAGTCGTATTGGTTTGGAAATACCGCCTAGGATAGACCGCTACGTTAATAAGTAGCCTATGTGTTCTTCCAGACTGTGTTCTACATCTGTGCCAAATTTCATCAAGATCCGTTGAGCCGTTGTAGAGAAACCTTCTAACAAACCATCCATTTAAACTTTCGCATTTCTAATATTAAAGTAAGATTATACCTAAACTATAAGAAAAACCGTGTCTGTAGTATAAATAGCATGAGGATTTCTTTATATATTATTCTCTAGAGTGTGCTATCTAGTCAGCTTAATTAAGTTCCATTGAAATTATGAAAATTAATTTTACTTTTATGTGCACGTTATTAGGCCAACCTTATTCAACCATATTTTCTTAAAAAAAATACATATTTAAATAATCAAGTTAAAAGCGAATATGTAATGGTAAATAGAAACATAATACAGTAACATAGCTTTTACAGGTAACCCAGAGGGGTAGGCAGAGACCACGGATTCATATTAAAAATACTAAAATTAAAAAAAAAAACAAAGTACAAATAGATGCATAGTTATGATGAAAAAACAATTTAGAACAAATATTTATCACATTATCTTCACTTATTAAGAGTGATAACATAATTTCGGCTACCAGATGACCTTCATTCAACCGGACAGTATTTTATAGATAAAAAAATTACAAACATCTTAATCGTTAGTTTTCACTTCAGAAACACACTATAAAAAAGGGTCTTGATAAACGGGCAACAAAGTAATCCTATAAGGTCTCCGTTTTTCCTTTCGAGGCACGGAACCCTAAAAACACAATTTCGTTCGAATAAATTTTATGATAAAATATCGAATTATTTTTCTTAATTTTTTTGACATTAGATAGTAACTTTTAATCTTAACAATTAGCATAAAAAATCATTGCAGCGTTTTTTATGAAAACTTATTATAACACTGAAAAATTTGTAGTATTCAAATTTAACGGACAACGCCGGGCTTAAAAAGCTAGTATATAAAACTAACCTCCTTGGTCGTTGACCTCCGCGAGGTCTAGGAAAGTTTATCAGTATTTTGAAACGCATATTTGCTGCCGCAATGATATATAAGGTTATACGAACCGGTATTTTATATCAAAATTTATGATAAAGAAATAAATAGCTGAATAATTTTAATTTCGCAAACTGGCAATGAATACCTAAATTTAATTTTAAAAAAAGAAGAAATTTGAAAAATTTATTTGAAAAATTCGTATTCTATTTTTAAAAACTATTATTTTTATAATCAAATGATTTAAGAATGGCTGAATAGAATTTGAATATTACCAAAACATCTTAAAACATGTTAATATTACGGCTTTTAATGTTTTTGTAGAAACATTTCGTCTGTCGACAAAAAAAGATGGCGGTTAAGAAACATTGAATTTATTATAAAGTACGTAAATTATAATTTTAAATCATGTTCAAATTCTTAATAACACATTTGTTTTTATGTTATTCTTTGTCTGAATGTATAATAGAATTGTAAATTTGAATAGTCTCCCTACTTCGTCTAAATAAGGTATGAATTACAATGTCAACTTTAACGTACTTTTGATATTTTTTTTTTTTGCTATCCGGGTACGAAACAGACGCCAGATGTTAGAAATATTCATTGAGTCATATGTGACTGTATCAAATTGTTTTGTGTTATATATTTTTTATAAATAAATTTTATATTTTTAGTACATAAGAACTTAATTCGATATCTTTATATCGATTGTAAGTCGAAAAACAAAAAAAAAACACATGTTTTTCGTTTTAAATAAAACATTTTGCTTCGCTGTGGGATTTTATTACGTTATAGTATTTATTTAGACTAACCGTGAGTTTCTGAGATCGAAATCCACGTTTAAAACATTACTATCTTAGTTTTGTCAAAGATAATGACGAAATCAATACTAATAGTATAAAGCGGTAGAGTTTGTTTGTTTAAACGCGCTAATCTCAGGAACTACACGTCCGATTTACAAAAATTTTTTTTCGTTATATAGTCCATTTATAGAGGAAGCCTTTAGGCTATATAATATTAGGCTGCCATCAATAGTTTCTTTTAATTCCGCGCGGACGGAGTCGCGGGCGACAGCTAGTTTTTTTATACAGAAATTTTGGTTTTTAGAAGCCAATGGTTAGTGGCAACTTTTTTATATTCATGGTATACTTCTAAAGTATAACTACGTTGTTAGTTTTTAATATATTAAAAACAATGGATTGTTAAAAGTGGCCCAAAATCCATTTAACTAGTTTGGAAAGCTTTATCCGAGCTTTCATCAAAATAGTTGGTCAATCTCATTTCGTAACATTGAAAAACCATCACACAATATTTTAGTACAGTCTTTTCTAGTTTCTCATAATATAACTGGTACATTTCTTTTACAGGGTGTTCGAAAATTATGTACAACGGAAGAATTAATCTCCTAGACCAATATGTCTATTATATTTTTTTTGTGAAAATCACATAATAAAAGAAATATAATACTGGCAAGTGCAACGTCTTATAAAACTCGCAATATTCGAATATCATTGTCTAAACGTCGCTGTCTGAAAGCGATAATTTTCCATTTGTATTGGATCTCGTTTTTTGAATTAAGAATACTTTAAAACAAAAGATATAACATAACTTTTTAAATAAGATATAATCACGATTATAACTCAATAAGAGAAACTTCTGAATGGTATATTTATCATTAAACCAGCGGACTCTAACTAGACTTTGTCTGCGGATATAAAAAAATACAAACTAGACTAAGTTAATACCTCTCTCCCACATAAGCTACCTTTAAGTAAAAGTGCTATCAAGGTCCTGCTGTTTCGGAAATTATCCGGAACAAACGCCTAGTTGCGTGGAGAGAGAGAAATTATAAAAAAATGATTTTAATAATAAGCACGTAATTACATTATCTTAGCGAAATATTTATATTAATTGTATAGTTTTTGTAAATAAATAACTAATAAGTCATATAAAAGAAAGAAGAAATAAGCTAATTATTTTATAATTTTCATCATCAGCTCACTGTACGTCTCCACCGAGGGTGATTAGGCCGTAGTCAACCACGCTGGCCAAGTGCGGGTTGGTTGACTTCACACATATCTTTGAATTTTCTCCTCAGATATCTGCATCACAAAGTTTTCCTTTACCGTAATAACGTCGGATAAATATACATATGTAAATCGGAAATCGAAAAGCACATTGGTACATGGCGGGATTCAAACCCAGAAACTGCATTGCAAATCAAGTGCTTGACCCCTGAGCCACCGACGCTCTAAACATTAATTTATGAAAAAGTTTATGTTTCATTTAATTTATTGGCCTTGAAATAACATAACAACAAAATTTATTTTATATATATATGTCATTATACATAACTTCAATGTAATTAACCGTTTATTATATAAGTGATTGATAAAGATTCGATTAATTCTTATATTTTAAAAGATTAATAAAAAATCGATTTTTCGTACTTTTTAATTATAAAAACCGGCCTTCCTAAAACACGCTTTAAAGTATCTTAAATTATATTAAGTTATTTTTTAAATTTATAAAAAGATTCCGATTACACTATTTTAATGAGTAATAATTTTATTACCGTAATTTTTTTAAATTTATATTTTAATTTAACTCACCGATTATCATTTCCCGCCATATCAGTACGTTCCATAACACCATTCATAATTAAGTTAAAACTTTCACCACAACACTAAAGTTATATTAAAATAAATAAATATTAAAAAGGAATTTAAAGCACTTATTTTTTAGTAATTTCATTAAGTTTCTGGTAAAAATTAAGAACGAAAAGTAAAATGTAAACAAAGATAAAAAGGCGACGGACGTCCGTTTGGCCAAAGCGCTATGCGTTTATGTTTTCAAACCCGACTTGTATACCGCGTGGACTGAGGCCGCGGAACGATGTAACATAGAGTAAGTAACCACAGACTAGATTGCTTGTAAATACTTCATAATTTTAACTACATTTATAAGTTAATACTTTAATATATAATATAATTCTGTAATGTTTGTAACTAAACATTATGTGAAACCCTCTCATCTAGTATTTAAAAATATAAAGATTACCATATGAAAATACTTACTAATATTATAAATAAGAAAGTAACTCTGTCTGTCTGTCCTCTTTTCACGCAAGAACTACTGAACTGAATTGAATGAAATTAGGTACACAGTTAGTTTAGAGTCTGGGAAAGGACATAGACTACTTTTTAACGCGGACGAAGTCGCGGGCACAGCTAGACATGAAATAAAAATAACACAGAACAGAAAATCCAATTAAAAATTTTGCACGGATTCGTATTAATTTATTCAGAAAGTATACAAGTTTTTTTAATACCGAAAATGTTTGATTTATAATCAAGTAATAACGCTAACACACTACTATGCTAGTAATACTAACTCACGAGTTTTACACGTAAAAAAACTAGTTTAAATTGTAAGACCAAATATATATTTGAAATATATTCTTTGGCTTGGTATTCGTTAGGTAAATTCGGGCGTAGTTTAATTCCTACTGGCACCTCTGCGCGTTAATATTTAACATTCAATGAATAACCAGTTGCTCGGCGGCGTGCGCGCGAAAACATTACAGACCAACGTTTACAGACGCCTGCAAATATATGACATACTCTGTGAAACAAACAAAATATATTCATACATATCCTTACGATAATTCAGTCTAGACTGTAGAAATAAGGAAAAAATATACGGTGGATGGATGGATGTTTGTTTGAAGGTATTTCCCAAACGGCTAAACAGATCTTGCTGAAATTTGGCATAGACATAGAACATAGTTTGCAAGAACATATAAGAAACTTATTGAGTTTTTTTAATACGCGGACGGAGTCGCGGGCGACAGCTAGTATAACCATTGAATTGACTTAATAATTTGTAAATATTACAATCAAAAAAAAAATAATTATTTTATACTACATACTAAAACAAATCATTTAGTAAAATAAATCGATAATTTAAAATAAGTTTAAATTCCAGCGCCTCTGTAAAGAAATAAGGAAAATTTAAAAATGTAGTTAACTATTTTTAACAAAAAGACGTCTATTTAAAAATAGAATACCTAAAACAAGAATGACGACATCAAAAATGTCCAAAATAATAACAAACCTCTTACATACATGACTACAAGGTACATGTAAAAATGTTCAGAGTTTCCTAACGTGTGTTCTCACAGATAAGAGGAAAGGAAAAATAGAATGCATTTACTTTGTGGAATAACCAATTATCAGACGCGAAATCCCAACATAAATAATAGTTGTTAGCACTTAGAGTTTGAATGCAAATTTCCCAGCACAGATTATAGCTCATTGTAAACAACTACTATGAAGCTTTATGAAGAACTAGCTGTCGCCGGGGACTCCGTCCGCGTGGATATATAAAAAAGATTAAAAATAAAAAAATGAATGAATAGTATCCTATGTCCGTTTCCTGACTCTAAGCTACCTCCATACCAATTTTGAGCCATATCGGTAAAGCCGTTCTTGAGTTATAAATAGTGTAACAAACACGACTTTCTTTTATATATATAAGATATAGATAGTAAAACTCTTACTTGATGGCCATTAACCATTGTTTAGAGACATCATTTTTCTATGAGAGTTAAAGGATGACTGTGTCAAAATTGCTAATTGTATTGTTTTGTCACAAACTAGAGTTTCTTCTTACTAATATTATAAATGCGAATGTTAGGATGTATAGATGTTTGTTTGAATGTAACTCCAGAACGACTGAACGGATCTCGATGAAATTTGGCATACATATAGAACGTAATCTTAAAGAACACATAGGCTACTAACTAGGTGTTGTGTTAATTCCGCGCGGACGGAGTCGCAGACGACAGCTACTAGGTTATACATTGAAATAAACCGTTATGAAAAACCTGACGTGTGTAACCTACATTACGATAAGAAAATGAGAAGGAAGGATTTCTCTGGAAACAGATGATAACCGATTTCGCTCTCTCCAAAAGTCACTACCATATCTATACGCAGTAAAGAAATAAGTCGCAGATGCGTTGACTACCTTTATTTTGACTACTAGCTGTCGCCCGCGATTCCATCCGCGCAGAATAAAAAAAAACAAAGTCAGTTAGCCTTTATATTCTTCCGGATTACGTTCTACATGTGTGCCAAATTTTATCAAAATCCGCTTACCCGTTCACATTTATATTAGTAAGAAGTAAGATTAATACCTCTACTTTTTTCCATCTTCCGATTTCGAAACCTTCTTTACTAGGAAATGGGAAGGGGATGAATATTAGTCAATACTAATGCATCACGTCTATTTCTATAATCGATGTAAGGAGTTTTATTTGAATAACAGTTTCAATACAATAGAATAGAAACAATTAGAATTATACAGTGGTGACAAATGGTCTTAATGTTTTACAATGAAATGACAATATGGAATGACTAACAGACAGTTTCTGAGACGAAAATCTCTGTATAAAATATATAGTTATCTCTGTAATTATCTTTGACAAAATATATATAAGAATTTTTTTAATGGAGATTTAGGTCTTAGAAACTCACGGTAAGAATACAATTAAATATTCGACATATGTTGCTAGATTTATCGTTAATAAACGAGCTACATTTTTTTAACTTTAGTCAATAAAAACCCGTTGATCTATGATTGAGGGCGATTACTACTTAATCATCAGCTCACTATACGTCCTCTAAGAGGGGCTCGGATACTACCCTAAGTTAAGGGTGATTAGGCCATAGTCAACCACGCTGGCCAAGTGCGGGTTGGTTGACTTCACACATATCTTTGAATTTCTTCTCAGATATGTGCAGGTTGCATCACGATGTTTTCCTTCACCGTAAGAACGTCGGATAAATGTTCATATGTAAATCGGAAATCGAAAAACACATTGGTATTTGTAGGGATTCGAACCCAGGACCTGCAGATAGCAAGTCAAGTGCTTGACTCCTGAGCCACCGAAAACGGGAAAATGTAAGCGACTTGATTGCAATTTATTTATTTACCCGAGTGAAGTCGAGGTCGATTATTAGTTTAGAAAAATAAGAACGTTAAATGAAAGGGATTAAGATATAAAAATATACAGTGGTGCATCAAATTACATTTTAAATTATTTCTAAGTTTGAAGTATTTTATAAAACATGCAAATAGGATAAAATGTGGCTTTCGCTTACTTTGCATTTGAAGGTTATATTCGTGAAGCGTAGCACAAAGTTTTATCTTCTCACTTTATTTGTACATCCTTTACATTTTCAAATTTCTACGTGCATTTCAGAGAAAATTGAGATTGAAAAACTTTAAAAGAAATCGTTTGAAATTTTTAAAATAGCAAAAGTTTCATTACATTTATTTGCTAATTTAAAATATTACTGCGTTTTAAAGGTTATAAAAAACTGTGAATCAATTACATTTCCGTATTAAAAATAATACGCAATAATAAAAATGTATTTTGACAGATAACACTAATCATTTGCTAATATTACTTGACACGTACGTATACGTACGTACTTCATACGTATAAACTCGGATTTTATTTTCCTTTATAAATAAACAAGCGAGCTTGTCGAAACATGCAATATTTATCCCTTGACTAATAAATGGACACGGAACTGATTTAAGACCCTATAAAATACAGACACGAAGAGAATACCTTATCGAAGATAGCTTTGTTGAATTTATAAAGTGCGGTGGGACTGCGGTCCGGGCCTTCACTGAAACTTTTATCAAAGAGCTTTGGGTACCGTTCAAAACGTCATTTGGACTTCCAAATCTGAACGTAAATTACTGAACATCGAAATTCTAACTTAAATTTATTCTCTTACAACAAATTTATATTTTATAAGTATTATGAAATTATTTTAAATCTTTGTAGAAAAAGCATGTTTAATTTTACAATTACCTAAGTGGTAACTGGTAAACACAAAGATAAAGTTCTTTGTTACTATTGCAATATAATAACCATTTAGTTCTGCTAAAAAAATTTGTTTTCCGATATATCTAAATTCAAATAACTATTTTTGACGTATTTTAATTTATTTTTAAAAAAGCGAAGGTAAAAGAAGCCATGTCTACGCCAGACAAAAAATAATAGCAATATTTTATAATAGACTTTTTTAATGTAAATTTTCAAAGTAGAAAAAGACAATCGGTGATTATTTCTCTCCTTTGAAGTGCAATTCTTTTGCTAACTTAGTACTTACTTTGTACTTAGCTAAAGTTTCATCTCTTTGATGTACCTTCCCATTGTATATATACTTTATTTAAAAACAATTATTTTAACTCAACTGACAGTGATGTTTTTTCTCGTGTAATCTTTTGTCAATATTATATATTTGAGCGATTTCGAATAGTAGAGTACTATTAGATTTATAGTCCTCAATAAGAGTGTTATTTTTATTAATTACTAGTTATTCACCCGCGACTCTTAGTAGCCTTTACAACTTAATTAGTAGCCTATGTGTTCTTCCAGACTATGTTAAAATCTATGTCAAATTTCAGCAAGATCTATGAAGCTGTCCTGGAGATAACTTCTAACAAATCCATCTATCCAAACATTCGCATTTATAATATTATAGTACGAAGAAAGATTAAAATAACTTTTTAACTTAATATGTATTGTTCAATATACCATAAAGAAGTACCTAAAACTTTCATGAAACTTTATAATAAGGAGAAACTTAACACACTCCAACATACCCGTAGCTTAATTATAAAGTTGCATGCGGGTTTCCTTGTAAAGTTTCTTCAATTTTATTCATTATTGGATTTCATTTGAAATCGTTAAAATGTTTAAAATGTTAAACAAGTTTCAACATAAAACAATAAATTTGAATTACAATAAACGTTCAAAAGATCTTTAGTTGCATCACGTAATAATATTTTCTTCTATTTTTTAATGTCATACACAGTCCCTTAGTGTCGATTTAATATAACATTTACATTAAAGGGTAGCATTAGTAAACATTAAAATTTAAAACCAAATGCACCGTGTTGTTTATTTTAGACTCTACTATTAATCTTCTTATACGATTTCCCAGAAGAAATTGAGATTAGCATCTGCTATACTGTACTGATGGTTTCTGAGATCAAAATTTGTATATAAAACATATCGTCATCCCTGTCATTATCTTTGACAAAACAGAGATAACAATATGTTTTTATCGGAGTTCTTTCAGAAACTCTACTATAAGTCTTTTACGTAAGATGTCAGCCGTAACAGTTGTGTATATATTGTTGTTTTTGTTTTATCAAAGGAAATGAAAGGGATGGCAATATGTAATATTATTAGTGTCACTGTAGTGGAGTATCACGGTTAGCAACAGTTTCGTCTCCCTCTCTCTCTCTCTTCCTTCACGTTTCGTCTCTGTCTGTCTCTCGCTCTCTTCCTCCGATTAGCAGCAGTTGCTTGCACAAGTTTTGAACACGTCTTTATGAACGTGAGTAATGTTTAAAAATAGAAATAATGTTGAAATAACAATTAGAAATTGGCTTCAGATTTCATAAACTTTGAAATTAACTTAGTCACGTGGCTACAGTAATTTCAACTCATGGTTATAATATTGTGAAATGCAACCTTATAACATACTAGCTAGCCTACGACTCCGACCGTAAGGAATTAAAAAACTTAATTAGTAGCCTATGTGTTATTCCAAACTATATTTTACATCTATGCCAAATTTCAGCGAGATCTGCGCAGCCGTTCTGGAGGTATATTCAAACAAACATCCATTTATCCATCCAAACATTCGCATTTATACTCGTAATATTAGTAAGATAAAACAATATATTCTTAGTATGAAACGTAATTTAATAAAGATTTTTATTATTTTTTTTTTCGAAGATAAGCGTTTGCCTTAAAGAACTTACTAAATATATAGAATTTTATAAATTGAATATAAAAAAAAACTTGCTTCTAAAAAATTAGAAAGCAATTCCCTTCAAGGAATTTTACAAAGGCAAAGAAAATAATTACGACTCTTGTCTTGTGAAAGAATGTATAAAATAATAAAAGTTTTGAAAAATGTTAATAATTTTACGCTTTCATTTATTTAAAAATATTTAAAAATTTAATTCGAAATATTGTTACTTTCTAGAAATTCTTTACAGTTATTTGAAAGAAAATAAACGTGAAAGCTTTCGCCTGATATATTAATTTAAATATACAGAGCAAGATTTCTTTTGAATGGATTGTGTGATAGAGGATATGCGTAAGAAGGGGGTAAATTTAGATATGACGGCTGATAGAGATGTATGGAGGAGGACATACTATGCAGACTCTCTGTAGGAAAAAGGCCATAATGATTTCGAATACATAAGTTATTCATTGTCATAGGATAATGATGATGATGGTGATGATGAAGATGATGATGATGATGTTTGATAGTCATTTTCATTGGGTCCAATGGTCCACACTAATTCATTATCCAATAAAAAGCTATGAAAGTAACAGAAAATAATTCTCTACCCAACTTTACTCTTATACACGTTACCGTAAAAGCACGAACTCAAGTCTATCTTAAGATTTATCAATTACATTAGCAAAAGTACAAAATATTATTCGGAAATTTATCGACCTCTAACGTGTAGATATTTGAAGAAAAAAAAAATATTAGTTAAATACTAGTAAATACTTAAATATATTATAATCACATAACTTTTCAAACTTTTACTATAACTAGTAAATATTGGTACTAACCGAAGTTTGGTTTTTACGGTAACATCTATATTGTGTATTTACATTCATATAAAGCGTGTTCAACTTTTTCCTTATATCTAATTCATGTTTAAAAATATTCGAAATAAATATTTTTAAGTTCAATTTTTACAAGAACCGTAAAACGAAAGAGGACTTTTGAAATATGAACGCTTTGGGGTGAAATTGGAGCGAAAAGCGAAATAAATGGCGGGAAATTCGGAATTTATTTCTCTCTTTAGAATACGGATTACTCTTTTTAACTTTTGACATCGCGTTGCAACAGATGTTTGTAAAAGCTCCATTTAATAAAGTATATTTTGAGTTTTTCTAAATTATATTAATAATCTATGTAATAAACGTCTACAATAATCTAATTCCTCTTATGTAAAGATACTAGGATATGTTTTATACAGAGATTTTGGTCTCAGAAACCTACAGTTAGAGACGCATACCTAATAAAATAACCCTAATCTCCTTTGCGTAAGTTAGGGAACATACCCACACTACGTGACCTATTGTTTTAGTTTTTTCAACCCCTGCCTCCCCTCGGTGACCATTCGTAGTACATGCCAAGACCCTTTAGTTTTTACGTAGTAATCCATAATTATGATTTTTAATCATTTCACAGGTAAAATTGAAAAAGAAATAATTTGGCTCATACTCTTCTTAAATTACTAGTGAATTATGTATTATGAAAAAAACAAGTAACGACTACGTGACTAAAATCTGAGGCGCCCCCCCGCTTCTGTGACTCACTGTAGTATTTTAAAGACTCCGCTCCCCCCCTAAACGGGTCACGTAGTATGGGTACGTTCCCTTATTTGATAGCTAAAATGCAACTTCAATGCCGAGGTTATGCGATTCATTTGGATTGTATTCGCCAGTTTGTAATTAATAAATTCAAAAATATCTGTAGGTATAGACAAAGTTCATTCGCTTAGAAGCGATTGCATAGCGAATTTATAGTATGTATGTAACTGTCGCACGACAGTCACGTGACTTATCGAACCTCTTGTCAGTTTTATACATTTTTGACGTGTGTTATGGAATCGCTTCAAAGCGAAAGCTCTTTGTCTGACCCCACTGGTTTGATTTCTAAAATTCTTTCGAAATAAGAACGCTATGATATCCCTAAGTGACATAGTCTATATTTATTAGTTATAAGATATAGCTGTCGTCCGTGACTCCGTCCGCGCGGATTTAAAAAAAAGAATTAACAAATAGCCTATGTGTTTTTCCACACTATGTTCTATATATATGCCAAATTTAATCGAGATCCGTCCATCCGTTCTGGAGATACCTTTAAACAAACATCCATCCATCCATCTAAACATTCGCATTTATATTAGTATGATTTTAAAAAGAATGTCTACGAGCCTAATGCTTGCCTCTAACTTATTCTAACTTATAAATTAAATTGTGAAGCTATTTACATGTCCAGAAAGTGTTTATTTTGAGACAAGCTTAAAGGTCAGAGGGACGGAGTTGGAGAAAGGTCACAATTATTTATGTTTTGTAATCGAACTCTGACCGTAGTGCTGAATATCCCTCGATAACTTTTTTTAACTTGAAATAAACCACAATGTATTTATTATTGTGTTGGTCGTGTGTCAATATATTTTAATGTAATTCTTTTATACGAATAAAACAGCGGTGTGTCAACTTTAACAACTCTAATATTTGTTTTTATATTATAAGCTGGCAAACGATCGAACGGCCACCCGAAATCGCTGTAACAGCGAAGGGACCGCTCCCCATGGATATCCGCAATTAGATTGCTGGTACCACACTCATCAGCAGAAACGCGGAATTGCTTCCACATGACGCCTGTTTTCTGTGTGGTCGTAGTATTGCACCGGGCGAACCAATTCGTGCGAAGATGTTAAAGCGGGCCCTACGGATAAATTTGCAAAGGTAAGGCTACGCATCTCCAATTGCGGATGCTTATGGGCAACGATCGCTTCACTATTTCAGCGATTTAAGTGGCTGTCCGCTTGTTTATAAATAATTTGTCTTACGCCCATCGGGTCAGATATATTTGTCGGTCTATACACTGATATTTCATGTAATATTGCAAACTAATTATTTTGTGGTATGTTTATTTTAGAGCGTCGGTGGCTCATGGGTCAAGCACTTGACATGCAATCTGCAAGTCCTGTATTCGAATCTCGCTATGTACCAATGTGTTTTTCGATTTCCGATTTACATATGTACATTTATCCGACGTTTACGGTGAAGGAAAACATCGTGATGCAACCTGCACATATCTGAAACAAAATAGGACAAAATATAATATATAATTTTCAATTGTTGAAAGCTTATAATGAATATCATAACGTGAGCTCGAAAGTTTCGTTGAATACGTTCACGAGAGAACCGCACGGCATTTCGCGGGCGGACGGTAAATTAAATATTGTTCATTTATATGCATATAAATGCTAATTGGTTTCGTAGGTGAGCCTAACGAATGCACTGGGTATGTTCGAACTTTATTACATTTAAAATTAAACGTTTAAAATAAAATATTAAATTATTTCAATCATTACTAATACATTTTATATAAACATCATCATCATCAGCACATTATACGTCCCCACTGAGGGGCTCGGAGCCTACCCTAAACCAAGGGCCAAGGCTATAGTCAACCACGCTGGCCCAGTGCGGGTTGGTTGACTTCACACATATCTTTGAATTTCTTCTCAGATATGTGCAGATTGCATCACGATGTTTTCCTTCACGTCGAACGTCGCACTAAGAACGTCGGATAAATGTACATATTTTATTTTATTTTATTATTTTTTAAATCGGAAATCGAAAAACACATTGGTACATGGATTCGAACCCAGGACCTGCAAATTGCAAGTCAAGTGCTTGACCCCTGAGCAACCGACGCTCTATAAATATTTATTTCGTGTTGTTCGTGATGAAATGTTCTTAACCACAAATAGATGTATGTTTTAATTGTTATTAATATAACAGTGTAATTGGTTAGTGTCGAATTTCAATCGGATTAAAATCGACGTCAGTCAATCTGATTCGGCTGATTGGAGTTTAAGCGAAATATTCGATTAAAATGATTGCACAACTGTGTTCCAATTTTATACCATATTGAAAACGTAAAGAAAGTTTTTTTTTTCTATTAAAGTTATTTGCTTCATTAGATATTTAATATTAAGACGTGAATTAACTTGATGCCCCTTTTTAAGGATATTATAAAGAATTGGACAACAATTTTTAATCGAACGAAAGCTTGATTACTAATCTTACTAATATTATTAATGCCAATGTTTGGATAGATGGATGTTTGTTGGAATGTATCTCCAAAACTGACAGGATTTTGATGACATTTGACATACATATAGAACATAGCCTGGAAGAACACCTAGGCTGATTTTATTTTGAATACCGCGCGGACAGAGTCGCAGGCGATTGCTAGTTATGTTTATAAGTCTATGGTACCTTGGTATGTCCGCCAGCCGTGGTGCCCTCGGCCTCCGCACCGAGCCAGTGTTAGGCAGAACACCAATCTGAAATAACAGACAAGACAGTTTAAGAAACTGTAGCGATTTGAAAAATTCTTTCACTGCTGAAAACTACACTATCCCAAGTTGACATTTTACGCAAACGAAGTCACAGGCAATTGCTAGTAGAAAATATTTTTTTATGTATTTATTTTACTTATATTATTTTTGTCGTGAATATAAACATATGAAGAACTAAAACCTTCTAAACTGTAATTCAAACAAAAATAATTGTGCAGTGAAAACCTGCGCTAATTGTAATTATTGAATATTTTTTTTATTCAATCAATTTCATAAGATATACAAATTATTTCCTAAGCAATTATATCATTATTAAGTTTCAATCTTACTAATATTATAAAGCGAACGTTTTGATGTTTGAAGATATCTCCATAATTGTTATTATTGCCGCGCGGACGGAGACGCGGGCGATAGCTATTTTAGTAATAAATAATTTGTGTTATTAGGTCAAATATTGAAATTAATTCAAGCGTAAACACACTGTTTATATTTGATACTTATGTTTAGTAAAGTTTTATACATCATTGAATTTATTAGGATCACTGAATATGAAGATTTCTAATCTTAAAACGATGTTTAATCAACTTGAAAAATCGTTTAAGGTAAGATTCCATCGACGTAAAAGGTAAATAGATTAAATTAAATTTATAATTTCTTTCGTTTACACTTAAATAATATTCTTGTGAAATGTAATTTTTTTCTAGCATAAAATGCATAAAATATTTTTTGACAATAGCGCCATCTATGTTAAATAACAAGCTTAATTTTAAACATTAATTTTCAACAACTACAGGTCTAGTGTAGCTTTTTTAATTTCTCTTACCGTTGGTGTTAGAGACCAAAATCTCTGTATTAATCATATCGTCATCTCTTTTATTTCTTTGACAAAACAGATACAGCAATATGTTTTAAACCGAGATTTTCGTCTCAGAAATCCACGGTTAGATGTCACTATTTAAAATCTTGCTAATTTTATAAATGCGATCGTTTGGATGGATGGATTTCTGTAAGAATATATCTAGAGAACTGCTCAACGATCTCGTAGCAATTTGATGTAGAACATCACAAGGACTCAGAGGCTACTAATTAAGTTTTTTTTTTAAACTCCTTAGCGATGGAATCGGCTAGTATTAAATAAATTTTGTAAAAAGTGTAACCATTCTTTATATTGTGTACCTGTTTTTAAAATATCTTTCGCGTAGGTAAGTAAAGTAACGTTTTTTCTTCATTTACTCTCTATAAGTCTACAAGTCGACTAGTTACGGCCGCGTCTGTAGAAAAGCCGATTACGTAACTTGCTTAATGTGAAAACTTGAAACTTTTTCATTCCCATTTTCCTTTGAAGTTTATTTTTATATATACAAATGCTATTAACAAGGTGGCATTTATTTCAAAAAACGAAACATTTTTTACTCTTAATAAATGTTCTATACGATATTAATAATAGTCACCTGGAAGACGATAACGTGATGCGCTGTGCCCAAATAAGATGAAGGATAAAGATATGAGATCAGGACATGGATATGACTACAGCAAAAATAGTAATGGTATAAGCCTTTATGTTACAGTACTTAGAATAAAGACTAAAGAATAAAATACAACATTGTATATCTTACTTTCTTATGAATAAACTGTTCAGACTTTCGTGAGACATTATAATTAACGTATATAAAAAAGGCTAAACACTCACGTATATGTGTCCGGTGGCGGTATTGACTAGTTTCGAGCCCATCGGAGTCTTCAGGGTGAGTGGGACTGGTATTTTTTCGCGGACGTGGCCCGTCGCTCACATCACACACAGTCCCACTCACCCCGAAGAAGGGCCCCCGATGGGCTTAAAACTAGTCGTTGTCGCCACCGGACGTATATACGTGTTTATCCGTTTTTGTATAAGTTTCTTACTAATATTATAAATTCGTATGTTTGGATGGATGGATGTTTGTTAGAAGGTTTCTTTTTCTTTAAAATTAGGTGGTAAACACCTAGATGTTCAAACGCCTATGCAAATGCAGATGCATTGCCGGCATTTGAAAAGATGATTCAATCTCCAAATGGATCACGTTAATTTTTTTTTTTAATTTCGCGCAGACAGTGTTGCGGGCGACAGCTAGTTTATAATCATAACACTAATTGTGAATGTCGAGATAGACACTAGCTACATCAAATAAAACGACTTTCTTTGAACATCAAATATAACATTATCTCAGTTTGTGAACATAAAATGTATAATAAAATTGGGCCCCTTATGACGTCACACATTTGTTGACCTTCTATAAAACAAGATCGTAGTCTTAGTGCTTCTAAGAAAACACTTTAGTTGATATTCTGTACACATTCTAACATAATATTGAACATTGAGTCATCGATTTTTTTCTATCATTGGGTATTTTACATGAAAATTAAATTCAGTTTATAAAACAAGAAAATAAATTAATTACTAGCATATGTGTTCTTCCAGACTATGTTCTACATCCGTTGCAGGAGTTCCGGAGATACGTTCTAACATTTATCCATCTAAACATTCGCATTTATAGCATTAGTGAGTATAACAACAAGCATATCTGGCCCTATATTACTTATGTTAACATCTTAAAAACTTACATTAAGAATCTTGTCACACTTCTTGTTCTAAAATCATATAATAAGACAAACCAATTTCTTTCATTCAAGATTTCATCTTACATGACATAAAACTATCGTCTGATCGCATTGAAATATAAACAAAGTACTTATTAGTTATATCTCAATTGAATATATTTCTATAGAAAACGGCTATTTCTCGAACATCGAAAGCAATTTCAGTTAAGTTCATAGAAAAGCCGCTTACAAGACTTAAGATTGTTAAGAATTGAAAAAGATTCATTTCATTTTTATCTATACTATATATTTGTGGAAAGGAGTTGTGTTATTTTTATCTCTTATGCTTTATTAATCATTTAATTTTGCTAATACTAAAAATGCGAATGTTTGGATGGATGGATGTTTGTTAGAAGGTATCAAAAGGGCTACATGGATACTTGGAAGAACACTAAAATTTTTTTATTAGAGAGTGGACGCAGTTGCCGGAAACCGCTACTTTGTTATATTTGGTAGAATTCATTTATGTGCAGTCGACAACATTTATTTCCTACGCAGCAATGCAAACGAGCAAATGCCCTTTTTGCAATCTTTCTTCTTACTATTTTTATAAATTGGATTGGATTAATGGATGTTTGTTTGAAGGTGTCTTCAGAACGGCTGAACGGATCTCGATGAAATTTGGCACAGATGTAGAATATAGTCTGAAAGAACACATAGGTTACTAATTATGTTTTTTTTTTAATTCCTCGCGGATGGAGTCACGAGCGACTGCTATCTTTATATATATAATTCTTCTGTGAGTGAACTTCTCTCAAACGACTGGACCGATTTTGATGAAATTTTTTGTGTGTGTTCAAGGGGATCTGGGAATGGTTTAGATTCACAATTTTCATCAAATATTAACTTCATATTAATTTATTCAGATTAAATACGTGTAGACAGGACAACGTCTGTCGGGTCCGCTAGTACTATATAAAATCATATTTCATAGCAACATGCGTACGTGTTAAATTATAGTTCTTATTTTTGTTGGATGATATTAAATCCTAAGTGGGAAGCGAATTTTATTCTATGATTGCACTTTTAATGTCACTTGAAACGACAAATATTATAACGATGAATATATAAAATTCAACGAGAAAGTTTGTGAAGAGAATTTCCGAATCCGAACGAAAGCCGGTAACAAGCTGCTAAAGACAACTTTAAAGGAAAGGAATTTTATGATGACAAAGTAAAGCTTGTATTACCTTGTGAGTGAAGCTGATACGTACTTTATACGTAATATTAGTATAATAATTTGAAAGAAAATATCCTCCCACGTTTTTTTCTAATGTACATTTATCCGATGTTCATACGACGAAGGACCTGCACGTATCTGCGAAGAAATTTAAAGATATATGTGAAGTCAACCCGCACTGGGCCAGCTTGGTGGAATATCGCCTAGTCACCCCTAACTTAGGGTAGGCTCCGAACCGAGCCGATGGTGATGATATATTCTTTATATCAATTTTTTTTCCACAAAAATCTGTAGTCATGGAGGTGGGAGGGTTACAGGACTAGACTGATCTTTACAAGTCCCTGCAAGATCGTTGCATCTTATAATAGTTCCGTAGGGCCATTTGGGTCTTACATTCTAATACCTTTTACATACTTCCACTTAACGTCAATTTTCTTTGTATTCGTGGTATTGTACTGGGCGAGCTGGCCCTTTACAATATATGTTGCGGGCTCTTTCATCTTTTGAAAAAGGAATACTACGATATCAAAATTGAAAATAAAAACCTACTTTTAATACTCGACCATTATTTTAAAACGAATACCTTACTTTTATCAACCTCTCTACGCTCCCCTTTTCAAGCAAATATAATTTGATTATTTGCAACAAGATACGGTTAGATGTAATCTGATAACCGCATCACTTTAAGCTAATTTCCTAAGCCCTTTGACACGTAAACTCATGTGTTAGTATCACAACAAGCCAAATAATATTGATATGTACATATACCTTATGTATAAACTGTAATCAGTCTAACCCTAGTAGGTTTCCGAGACCAAAAATTTGAAAGATATTGTCATGTCGGTTTGGCAATTATAATGACAATGATGATGATGTTATACAGAGTTTTTGATCTCAGAAATCAACGGTTAAACTTATAAATATTTCAATACATTTATTCTTTGATATCTATTTATTGTGAAATTTTAAAAAGTTTGTAATAAAAAAGAGCGGTGACAAATTTGTAATAAAGCTTGTGTAAAGCAGTCTCAAAAAAGGCTCCTTTTCACTGGAGTGGTATCGAGTAATCGCAATAAAACACTGGTTATATTTTGGTGCGAGTCAACTTTAATCAATTGCAATCGGCAGGTCGATACATATAACATATATAACAAAACCGCGATCTAGTAATACGGTCCGCCATCTATTGACATAATATTGTGATTAAATTGTCATAACATTTGACAACTTGTGCTTGTACTTTTTAGGTGTGGTTTTTGTACGTGATTTTTTATATTGCATTATCTTGTAAAGTTATAATGTTTAATTAATAATGTATTAGACAAATAAGTTGTAAATATTGAAAGACTTCATAACAAACTTTTTAATTAAAACTTTAGTCGAAATAAGGTCAACGATGTTATTAATATTTAGATTTTGTTATTCATTGTAAATATGGTTTTGTACCAATTTCATTTGCTAGTTTAATTTTTACAAATTTTATTTTTATTGTATCATTTGAATTGCTAATAAGAATAATTTTAAAAAAAATTGTGCACGGAACCAAAGTACAATGTACATCAGCTCACTATACGTCCCCACTGAGGGGCTCGGAGCCTACCATAAGTTAAGGGTGACTAGGCCATAGTCAACCACGCTGGCCTAGTGCGTGTTGGTTGACTTCACACATATCTTTGAATTTCTTCTCAGATATGTACAGATTGCATCACCATGTTTTCCTTCACCGTAAGAACATCGGATAAATGTACATATGTAAATGGAAAAACACATTGGTACATGGCGGGATTCGAACCCAGGACCTGCAGATTGCAAGTCAAGTGCTTAAATCCCTGAGCCATCACGCTCATTATTTATAGATAAACCATAGTATTTGTGATTTTTTTTTTGCAAAAATTAGCTGGAATCAAACAGACCACGTGTATTTTCACTTTCGATAAATTAAATTTCATTTTTTGGGGATGTCAATTTTTTTTTAATCATTTGTCAAACTCATTTTTCCGAAGTGTTTTTGACGTTAAAACTCATATGTTGTGTATTCAATTTCACTATTTCATATCAAATAATCCGTCTTTTGTTTCACGTCGGTATTCTGATGCTCCGATTGAAAACAAATATTGAATGTAAAAAGAGATTCAGGCGAAAGGGTGATTTTATTATAACTTTGGGACGGGATTTATTTTTCATTTATGTGATAATTGAATTTATGATTTTAGATGCGATTAATATAAAAATAATTCATGAGTAAAAATGAGTTATGTAAAAATCTCTGTGTATTTATTACATCTTACTATTTTACTAATATTATAAATGCGAATATTTAGGATATCCATCCAACGGATGTTTGTTTGAAGGTATCTTGAAGGCAGAACACATAAATTACTAATTATAAGATATTTTTTTAATTCCGCATGGACGGAGTCGCGGGCGATCGCTAGTTTTGACATAAACGACGATGACAATATGATGATTCATGTCACAAATATAAGACGTCAAATAAAAGCTTATAAAAATAATTTATTAGAAGCCAGCTATCTATTAAGTTATCCATTACGTCAGAAATAATAAAAATTCAACAAACACTCACCTTTCTGTATCTTAAGTTGACGCTAAGTGATCGCTGCGGGGTAATCCATCAAGCTAAGTTACATTTCTTTGCTCCATAAAATTACTTACCGAGTAACTTGTGTACAGATTAAACGAATTTGTTTCAAGCGCAAATATTAAAAGCCATACACTTTCAGAGATTACATTCAGAGTTATTTGTGTACGAAACGCGAAGTTATGTTACACAATCTCTATGTCAAATATTTATATTAAACTCATATATAATATGTGAAATGTATTAAAGTTAATTTGGGAAGATATATTCTCGTTGGTTACTGCTAATTCTTATTTTGATTTTTTATAGTAACTAAACTTTTTAAGATAATTACACGACTTTACTAATGGTCGCGTATTGGTCAACATTAAACAATTTTTGAGCGTCCGTGGCTCAGGGATTTAACACTTGACTTGTAATCGGCAGGTTCTGCATTCAAATCCCGACATTTAACAGTGTGTTTTTCGATTTTCGATTTACATATGTACATTTATCGACATTCATACGATGTAGGAAAACATCGTTATGCAACCTGCACATATTTGAGAAGAAATTCAAAGATATGTGTGAAGACAACCAACCCACACTTGACCAGCGTAGTTGACTATGACTTAGTCACTTCTAACTTAGGGTAAGTTCCGTATAGTGAGCTGATTATGTTTTTCTAAATAATAGCTGTCTTATCCACATGAACATTCAATTTGTCAAACATCATCATTCGTGCAATGATCTTAAAAAGGAGTACAAAGTTTATGCTTCACGTATTAATATGATAAGATGATTAAATGATTATTTGTTCAATCCAGTGCAGCTTTAATTAAAATCAACGGTAGGAAATAAGTCCGACCAATTGGACTCGTAACTGATCTTTTCAATTTGTCGTTCATTGAAGTTTGCGTTTCCATTCGTTCGGTAACTCGCTATAGCCGCTTTACGGACTTTGATTGAAACTTACAATCTGAGTTTTAATTTGAAAAGTCTTACATAAGCTTTTATGTTTTAAATTGTAATCCATCTCTGATCATCTCTGGCTTTGAGTATTAAAAACAGTAGACATTTAAAGACTAGCTGTCACCCGTGACTCCATCCTCGAAGAACTAAATTTTGTGTGCATCTATGCCTAATTTGAGAGAGATCCACGCAGCCGTTCTAGAGGTACATTTAAGTAAACATCGATCCATTAACCTATTCATCAATCAAAACATACTCACTTATATTATTAGCGTTATGCTTACCAGCCCAAGTTAAATTGTTAAAGTAAATTGATCCACTTTAAAAGTAAACTCTCGTTATAATTAAGATTATTTTTTTTAACTAATTAGTTATTTACTTATAATAATTAATATTTATTTAAATTATATAAGATATAACCTAATAATTTATACAATATAAAATAAACTTTATACTAAAACTAAACCAAATTAAATAATGTAAAATTAATGTACGGAGTTTTTTTTTATTTTATTACATTAGCGCGGAAAGGGTAATTATTAAAAATATCACAGGGTTGAAAATTTAAAATAAAAAAGCGAGGTCAGTGTAGGCGTTCGATGGCTAATAAATTGTATATCGTAACGCTGCCTCGACAGCCTTGTAACGCGATCATGATTTATAGGTTCTATAACCTTGTTAAATTTTATCGACTTTTAAACGTTATTAAATCTTAATTAGTATCGACAAGTTTTATTTAAAACTCCTAAATATACATATATCTTATGTCGGAAGCCAAGAAACCATTTTGGATCGTAGCGGAGTAGTAGTAAATATATATTTACGATTTTTGAGTAATTTATATATGTAAAACATAACAACAAACCAACATAACTCACACCCGTAACCCGAGAGGTAAGCAGAGACCACATACCTCCAATTGGCGATGTCCTGTCACAAAATCTTGCTTCTATGTAAAATATTTTAGGAAAAATAAGGCAAACTTTAATATTGACGTCACATTTTTCTGGAATTTGGAAAATCTTTAAATGGTGACATCAAACCGTGCCGCTGCCGCGTCATTAGTCAAGACATGTCCCTATCAAGATGATATTGTTAGTTCACATATTTTCCTCACACAAGGTCCTCATCTAAATATATAACATGCCTTATATACTATATATAGTGACTATTATATTTGAACTCAATCTTAATAAAAGTTCTACGTCGGAAAATAACTTATCCAAAAGCACTCTATGATACTTAACGTTTTATTGTCTAATTTTATAGCCATATAGTTTTCGACTATCATAATAGACATTCGTCATGTCAATATGTGGTTAGTTTTAAAGAGACAGCAGTATATATACTGAAATGTTAAAATAGGAAATAAAATAATCTCATTTAAAAAGTTTTTAAAGTTTGTCGTAGTGAAAACTCGCTTAGAGCATTGCTGCGGCCTCTTAAAGTATATACGCAAATAATGAAAGTTATAGATAATAATATGATAGAATATATACTGCTTTTCACTTAACAAAGTAATTTATAGCCCGCTACGATAGTGCCCTAACAACATCTTCATATGTTTAGGTGCTACGTCGTAGATGTTCTACGAAATTCTGAACTGTAGCAGTTGATAAGATAACTGGTTTTTTTTTTTAATTCATTAAGATTGAAAATGGCATATTATTATTTATCACCAGTACGACTTGATAAAGTCTATTAAATTTTTTATTTATTTTATTACAGATATATACGTCACAAAGTAAAAATACAAGCAAAAAATCAATGTAAATGTTTAGCTTAACTATGACAAAGTTCTATTCTAGATAAGAATTTGATAAGGAGTTGTTATCTTTTTTTGTTTAAGAAAAAATGTTTGGATGTTTTTTTTGTTTGTAACTGCTTGTTTATGGAGTCTTCTTCGATTAAATATTAGGTCGCAGGTTATTATAGTAAACAACTACGTAGGCAGAGAGTTCAACAAAGGTTAACGGCACAGCTCAGTAGTTGTTTTTCTATTCCTAGAAACTTTATCGCAGGTTCTATCGATCTTATAAATTGGTACTTTGAAGTCAATGAACTTTTGTTACAAATCCATATACATACATTGGGTTTATATTGCAAAAACATCTTTAAAAAGTTACTTTGGTTTACAATTTTCTTTTAAAAATGGAATTAAAAAGAGTGAATATTTTCTATAGTAAAGGTGGGTAACAAGCTGCTAACTGAATTCAACAAAATAACAAAGTGTTCGCTGTCCTTTGACATCCCCCTTCGCATGGACAACTCATCTGCTAACACCTATCCATAATCGACAAAGGAGGGGACGCAGAGATAGAGGATATTCTCCTTTTCTATGTATGCTCCCCTCTGCCAATTTCAGTTCTCCTTCCAATCTTTTCCTCATAAGAATAGGGAAGGGCAAGAGGACTAAATTTAGACCTCCGTCAAGCACACTGATTTCCGGCGTGTTATGTCCATTTTTTTTTATAACAGAAGGGAGCAAACGAGCAGCGGGAACACCGAGGTGTTCAACGACGATTTGATTCCTGTCTTCTGATCTAGATAAACATTATTCAAATCAATTTATGTGTATAGTTCTATTTACATATTAGGTCTATATGACATAAAGTCTATAAAACAATATAGAAACTAAGCGAATAAGTTTTACACCGAGGTCGTCGTTACAAAGGATTGGTCGTAATTTCATGCGGTTTGTGGAAATTCGTTCGGTATCAAGTTAGTTTGGCGAATAATTGAAATTTCACACCCACATTGAGAAACACGTAATAGAATGGCAGAAACAGGACCCGACAAAAGTAATTAACATTATTGGACAATTCAGTACATTTATAGTTTGTAACGAAAAGAGAGAGACTATGTATATATACTATATATAATATATATCACACCTTTCTTGCCTTATCCACTATAAAAAAAAACGATGATATAGGATAACATGGCTATTGAATGAAATAATAATGAGCAATTAAGATACCAATTAAAAAAAAAAAACGTCAATATTCTTTTACATCACATCAATATTCAGGGTGTTTAAAACCTTATAAAATATAAAATGTATGTAATATTTAAGTATCTACGATATTAATACGCCGAGCATGCTTCCACATTATCGTATATAGCGAATGTATCCCAACATGTGCGGGGACGGAATTTAATAAAGTATTTCGCTGAATGCGCCATCTTTCCACCGTGTAACGCAATTCCCTGGCCTACGTGAGACGCTCGGAAGTCGTAAATGTGTCAATTATCGTAAGAAATGTGTCGAATTTTTATTTAAATTTATTAAATATATTGGATACTAACTGAATAAGATATACGTGGCAATTATAGATAATATAAGGATCTAAATTTTACAATTTAAAGGTCCCAATCCTCAACAACTGTCCAAATATTGAAGAACGCATAAGATAAATTTTTTCCGCCTACGAGAACAACATGAACTAACTAGAAGTAATAAAGAACATTCTTAATGATTTAGGGGATTCATGCAACAATCTCTTCCGAATAAGAGAACTGAATAATCAAACACCCTATATAAGAAAAAAGAAATCTTTACGAATTACCCAATTCTGCACGGCTGTTGAACTCAAAGTCAATGACACGAATACAATATTTTATCATAATAGTATCTTACGATGAGGAACAATAAAGAAAATCATATACTATGTTACATAAACGTATGTAGTTAAAATGACAGTACATAAACATAAGTATTTTATATGTCTACATAAACGTTATTTATTACTAATGTTGTTATTGTATTTCTACGAATGTCGGTGGCTCAGGGGTCAAGCACTTGTCTTACAATTTGCAAGACCTGGGATCGAATCCCGCCACGTACCAAGGTGTTTTTCGATTTCCGATTAACATATGTACATTTCTCCGACGTGCTTACGGTGTATGAAAACATCGTGATGCAACCTGAACATATGTGATATCTGAGATTCAAAGATATGTGTGAAGTCAACCAACCCGAATTGAGCCAGCGTCGTTGACTATGGCCTAGTCACCCCTAGCTTAGGGTAGGCTCCGAGCCCCTCTGTGGGGAGGTATAGTGAGCTGATGCTGTATTTCTACCATTCTCTTTATGCCCGAAAAACCATATAGCATTAGATAAATATATAACGATAAGCAGGTAACTGTATATAAAATGTAACTTACTAAAGTAAATATAACGTAACAATTACATCAAAGATCAAAGGTATAAAATAAAATGGTGTACGTTAACAAAATACATTCATAAACAAAGACACATTTTGTTATCGTCCACCGGAACTAGCCGCCCGCCCAAGGTCGAGGGCGCCGCCCTACTTCGCAATCAGCAGTGCTGTCTAACATAAGCTGAAGCGATATTATTATAATTAAATATATATATATATATGTGCCATGTGCTCAGCTTGTAGTTATCAAATTGAAAATTAAAATTAATGACGAAACTTTTAAAACGTACCTGTTCATATTGAGTCAAATTATTGGTAGGGTCAAGTGGAAATATTAGAAACTAGGAATATAAGGATTAACGATAAGTCGAATAGTGCCCCCAATCTAAGAAAATTTGAAGTAGATGATTTCTTTGGAGCAGGCAAAGTCAAGTGTGAAAGGAAGGATTGAATTCAGATATGACGGTTAATAAAGTTTAAAGACGAACCCCCGTAGGGACAAGGGCAATTTGTTGATCTCTTATTGGCGCATGTAAATCGCTGTAAGCTTATGAACTAAACCTTAATTTTCCCCTCTCCGTACCATCCGTCAGCTATCAAGTACAATAACAATGGAGCGCTGTGTGGGTGAGATTAGATAAGCCCTCGGCGACGGAAGCCGTAAGCGACTACTGTAGGATTACTTCTATTACTATATTTTTGTTGCGTTAAACTTTTATTAATTCATACATTGATGGTATTACATACATTTTTGGCTTCTCGGGTAAATTGTTACAGAAAGATTTGATTTGATCAGTTGATAAAGTACAATCTGAGCTTTGAGTGCTTTTAGATTGAATTTCTATGACTTTATTAGTAAATTATCTGTTGATCAGTTCGGTCGAGTCAATAAGAAATAATATATAGCTGATAGTTATTCTCTTACTCCACTTTTTCATAATAAATTCAGTAGTTTTAAAGTTCAGTAGTTTTTAACAAGTGAACAAGTTGAATTTAAAATGCAGACTTTTATGCATTGTTACAAGTTTCTTACTTTTTCAACTTCCATTCAAGTATTTTTACTTCGATATTTTTTACGCTTATTTTAACGTTCTAAATAATATCATCGAAATCATAAGATTTGAATCAAAACTCATCATTAAAAGTTTTATAATAGGCACAATTAAAGTGTTTAAATCCTTTTCGTGGGTATTTGTCTTTGTCGGGGAAAGGGTATGCATAGTTATGAGAAAAATCCTTTTTCTGTGTGTCCACTTCTTTGTTTAATTACGGTACGCATCTGCAAATGCGTATGTATATTGGCAGCAGTCACTTCCTATTTGGGCGAATTCTGGTTTCGGATATAATAAAAAAATTGTGTCATGTTTTCAATATTTTCTACATAGGTGTAAAAATTTATTAAAATTGAATTATAAAGAATGTAGTATACAGAAGAATAGCAGATAAAAAGGGAAATGTCAGCATCGCACCGCTGCTGCTGACGGCTAATAAATTAATCCATTTATACTTCGTTTCTCTCCACCGCTGACTCGTCTCCCCGCTACGAAGTAGGTTTTATCATTAAGCCAGTGTTGCATATTTAAAAACATTTAATATTAACTTTGTATTTTAGGAGAGCATCGGTGGCTCAGGGGTCATATATTATTGGAATTTCGGAATCGGCTCCAACGATTTTCATAACATTTAGTATATTCGGGGGCGAGAAATCGATCAAGGAATCATTTTTAGAAAATGTCATTTTATTCGTGTTTTATCGATAATCAATATATTGTATCGGTAAGATCGAAAAATATTCATATTTTATTAGTAATTCGTACTTAAATATAATTTACAAAAAACACAATTAAAAAAAATACCGAGCAAAGCTCCGTCATCCAGATACTATTACTATGATTAGGGGAAAGTCACGTCTTTTATTTTGCATCAACGGTACACTACATTGCATTTCACATAACAATGTGTTGGAACTCGGAACATAGTATATTGGTTTTCTATTATAATAGACTTGATTTTGCTTAAAATTATTTAAACTTGTTACTTTTCATATTATTATGATAAGAAACTATTATCATAATGGAATCAGTTTTATTACGTATCTTAAGTATGTAGGTTTATCTTTCAAACGAAGAAATTATGTTTGTCTTTAGTCTGAGTATTCTACTCGCTTCAAAGACACAAAGAAAACATCTTGAATTATGAAAATTTAGGTCAAAATATCGTACGGTATAATTTTAATATATGTATGATATACGTAATGTTTGTGAAATAAATCTTATACATAAAATTCTCGTGTCACAATTTTCGTTCCCATACTCCTCCGAAACGGCTTGACCGATTCTCATGAAATTTTGTGAGCATATCGAGTAGGTCTGAGAATCGGCCAACATCTATTTTTAATCCCGCACGGACAGAGTCGCGGGCGACAGCTAGTTATGATATAAAAATTATTGATTTTTTTTTCACTAAAATATTTAATTGTTTTTAACCGAATAAAAAAATCAGGTTATTAAAAATTTGTCTTTAATTTTCTACCACATAACTTGCTCTTCGTGTTCCTTACTTGGTGTTCTTTTATAAGTTTTTAAAATATCAAAGAAATATACCATTTATAAAAATGATAACTTATCTTTGAACAATTAGAACATTAGTTTAGCATTTTAATTTACTACAGTTTTAACTAAAACAGAGATACGCATTAAACTTAACAAGACCCACGATTATTGCCAGAAAGAAAAAAAAACACAATATAATATCGTATACTACAAAGTACTCCAATAAATTCCAATTAAAGCAACAGGGTTATATGTTTACAGTACCTACGTTTACAATTTACCCCGGGGACCGCTGGCACGCCGCTAAAAACAAATTGACACTCGCAGACTACGTTCGACTGTGTACAACTGTGTGCAACTGGGTGCAATTGTGTTCAACTGTATACAACTGTGTGCAACTATGTGAACTCGTGCAGAATTAATGATACATTAGTTCCGATGTGAATTCCGTTCACGTTTGACTTTGACTTATTCTAGACTGGTATTATATAAAGTGTTATATACATATATATGTATTTGCACACATGAC
Organism: Papilio xuthus; assembly: GCF_000836235.2. Classification (NCBI taxonomy): domain Eukaryota; kingdom Metazoa; phylum Arthropoda; class Insecta; order Lepidoptera; family Papilionidae; genus Papilio; species Papilio xuthus. The sequence continues at coordinate 4,595,835 of NW_013530970.1, read as the reverse complement.
TACGAAGGGTCGGTACAATATGTATATCCGCTTTCACACAACCCATACTTTTAGCCAATTAGTTAAAATCATTTGGAGCGAATAACACGCTTTTGTTATCCAGCCTAGTGTCAGATCCATGTATAAGGGTACGCAAGCGTTGTTATTATAGTTATAGTTTTGGGCCGATACCGGCACAGTGTTGGTTTTCTTAACAATACATTATTTCTTCTGCCTTCCTCCTCTGTGGCCATACACATTCAATCTCATTACTTTCTTATTTACGTAATCAACATCTCTTATCAAGGAGAATGAGAGAGATGAAAATATTACATCTAAAATAGTAACTGATTGCTATTTGGAATGTAATTGTTTTTCAATTATTCTATAATATATTAAGAGAATTTTTTTTAACCAGGATATTCAAATTATTATGAAGTATGAAAATACATTTCCGTGAAGCTGTACAACGCTATATTATACCAAATCATTAACGACTTGTTAACTATATGCAAATTATATACATACCAGAGTAGCTATTAATAATTTATGTTCTGCCTCCATGTAATTTATAGCGAATGTTACGACTCTATATATTGAAGTACTTTAACAACATTTATTGTATTTTGCATTGTAATATTATAAATTAACAATTTAATTGCATAATATATACAAAGGTAAAATGCAAAATCTTACTTCTTACTAATATTATAAATGCGAATGTTTAGATGGATAGATGTTTGAAGGTATCTCTAGAACAGTTTAACGGAACCCGATGAAATTTTTACATGGATGTAAAACATAGTATGGAAGAACATATAGGCTACTAATTATGTTTTTTTTAATTCCGCGCAAACGGAGTCGTGGGCGACGTGGTAGTTATAAATACATTGTTATTTTTTATTTCGTACGAATTTATCATCAGTACACACGGCACATATCTACAAAATCACATCTTATTAATTTCTTAACAGAAGCTTATGCCCGCGACTTCGACAACGCAGAATTATAATAAACTTAATAAGTAGCCTGTCTTCTTCCAGGCTATGTTCTATATCTATGCCAAACTTCACTAAGATCCATTGAGTCTTTCTGGACATATCCATCAATCATATACCGTTATTTCTGTTCATATAAATTTTTAGCCGACTTCAAAAAGAAGGAGGTTATCAATTCGTCTGTGTTTTTTATGTTTGTTACCGCGTTACTCCGCTCCTGGTGCTATGATTTTGAATTTTTTTTAACGAAATGTTTTGCTTGCAGGTGGGTTCCATTTTTTTTAATTAATTTTTAAATTGACTAGCACTATAGTAGATTTTGTGTTTAAGTTGAAAATGCGTTACGAAAATTTAGGACTATTTTGTATTCTTCGCTTATTTTACTCGTACTTATCCTACTCTGAATTAGACATACCGATAACAAATACAACCTAAGATTTGATGGCTGTGAAACCATTTATATTCAATCTTATGTTATACTGACAGTACGTACATTTCAAACCGACGTCAAAACAATTGTTAATTTCAACCGTCCCCTGTGAAATTCTCTCAAATTGTAAGTCAGTGAGTGGAAACGTATATTGTTCTAGAGTTCTTAATTAACAGCTAATTATTTCTGTTACAGCTATAAATCTCTGTGCCGATTGCGGAAATTCAATTCGAAACAGTCGGTGGCTCAGGGGTTCACTTGACTAGTAATCTGAAGGTCCTGGGTTCGAATCACGTCATGTACTAATGTGTCTTACGATTTATATATGTGCATTTATCACACGTTCTTACGGCGAAGGAAAACATCTTGACACCTGCGCATATCTGGGAAGAAATTCAATGGCCAACGTGGTTGACTATAGTCTAGTAACCTCTATCATGTAAAAAATATCTTAGTGTACGAACCGTATATATATTCATATGCATGTAGTAAAAACGGTTATTTGAATATTACAGTCTAATTTTATATATATGTATAAATAATTTCCACTATATCTGATGCACGCAACGTAATGCTATAAGAGTCATAGTGTTGTTTTAATCCGAAGCGATTATCAAGATTATGCAGCAAGCGAGGTCAACTAAAGCTGGACGTTTCATACTTGAGCGCATCTCAACGCCTAAAGGCACGTAGCGTAAAGCCGTTTTGCTAACATAACTATGTTGATTATGTTATGAGTTATGTAGTTAACATGTTATATGCAAAATATATTTATCAATAAGATTTGTTATTGATTTAAATAAAAGTACCCAAGTGTTTTGCATTTTATATTCAACTTATATCGTCATCCAATTAAGACAAAAACATGTCAAAACTTGTCGAAATATTTTTTTTGTTGTCTCTACCCTTTTGAAGAGAATCTATCTATATATATATAACAAATCAATTGCTGTTCGTTAGTCTCGCTTAAACTCGAGAACTGTTGGACGGATTTATCTTATGTTGGTCTTGAAATGTTCGTGGAGGTCTAGGAAAGATTTAAAAGGTGAGAAAAATTCGAATAATTGCCGGCAACTAATTAAGTTTTTTTTTTATCTCATGCGGATGGAGTCGCGGGCGACTGCTAGTATACAATAAAATTTCCTAGTATTTCAATGCAATGATAAAACATAATGTTTTCAAACAATATTTTTAAATTCGCAATACCCATTGATCGTAGTATCGAAATAATTTAGAGGATTGTAAAGATAGTTCAGTTCCATTTTTCCCGACCTTCCCTTAGTCTTGTTTTCGTTTATCGCCGTCACTCTCGTCCAATTTGACCGCAATCCCTAATGGAAACAATATAGAGGTTCATTTGCTACGTCAATATTGATTGTGAATCAACTAGCGAGAGAGCTTATCCTCTTAATATCTACTTCGACATAGTTTCTTGTTAGATCGTATGATAAAGTGTGTATCATGTATATGAAAAACAATTGCTGTTCGTTAGTCTCTCTAAAACTCGCGAACGGCTGAAAGAAATTTTTATCTTGGTCTTGTAATGTTTGTGAAGGTCTAGGGATGTTTAAAATATGAGAAAATTTTGAATAATCGCCGGAAAAACCCTGTAACAGCCCTTTTCTTTTTCTTTTATAAACGAATAAATGGATCTGAAATTTGGCATAGATGTAGACCATAGCTTGCAAGATAACATAGACTACTAATTAAGTTTTTTCCCGTCCGGATGGAGTCGCGGACGACAGCTAGTATATTTTCATTCATCTATTTATTCATTGTAAACTAGCTGTCGCCCGCGACTCCGTCTGCGTGGATATATAAAATAACTTAATCAGTGTAGCCCACCCATCCATCCACATCACATCCATCTAAACATTCGCATTTATAATATTATTTAAAAAGTTAAATAAAAAGCAGCTCTTGAAGGCATAAATCCGAGAAATGAAATAAAAAGTGAATAAATAGTATCCTATGTCCGTCTCCTGGCTCTGAGCTACCTCCTTACCAAATTTTAGCCATATAGGTAAAGCTGTTCTTGAGTTATAAATAGTGCAACTAACACGACTTTCTTTTATATAATATATATAGATAGAGAACAATCTTATTTCCTGAGAAATATTTTATCTGATTTAGTGATATCGTTAACTACGTGGATAAATAAAGATAATTTTCTTTATTTTCTAGCCTATTGAAACTGTGCCAAGAAAATACAGAAAAACAGCAATAAACACAGAAATATATGACCTTTCTTCAGTAAAGGAGAATTTTCACAAAGGGACAATCAAACTCTTTTTATAGTATAAATATGTAAATAAGAAACTAATTACCTGAAATTGACAAAGACTTGAAAGATAACATCATTTGTACTAATAATAAACACAAGAATCCGAAATTATGCTGTTACTTTTTTTTCTGATAAATTAAAAAAAAACATATTCGGCTCACCAGGAACCTCCAGTTCTTTTGAAATTAGTTTAAAAATACTTGTATATTGATTTCCAAAACAAAATTCATTTCTAAATGGTAAAATTTCCATACGTCTTTCGTAATTCAAAATTCTCACAATGCAGCGTTTAATCATTATTCTTCAAACTCGTTTTATATCTCAACCATAAACAAAACTTTGAATTAACAAACCATTATATTAATGAGTCATAGGAGATCATTTACAAATGACACAAACAGTAAAAGGCCTATGTCTCGCTGGAAACATTTAGGTACACTAAAACAACACAACAGTGTCAAGGTCATTTCGTAAAAGACGACAAAGAATTCCCTTCAGTGCACTTCGAACATAACTTCTTGAATATAATGATACTGTTGATTTAAAAATCTTACTAATATTATAAATGCGAATGTTTAGATGGATGGATGTTTGTTTGAAGGTACAGAACGGCTTAATGGATCTCGCTGAAATTCTGTACAAATGTAGAACATAGTCTGGAAGAACACATAGGCTACTAATTACATTTTTTTTAATTACACTTAACTAATAATGTCTAAAAATATCTACATAAAATCTGTGCACCACACCGGATAGTTAGCACAAAAAGAACCTAGTGATTGAAATAATCAATTTTAACTGCTGAAAAAGCTGGAAATTTGAATTCATGATACTTACATTTTACTCAGGTAAGAGTTTTAATATTACTTTACTTTGAAAGAAACCAATTTTATGAGAATTTTTAATTAAAAATGTATTAAAGTTAGTCTGGATGAACTTGGAAGATATGAAACAAAATATGAGGTAAACTTTAATATGGAATTTCCTAATATTAAATTTCAAACCTTACGTTATCAATCTAACTAATATTTTAATAGTGAATGTTTAGATGGATGGATGTTTGTTTGAATATATCTCCAGAACGGCTGAACGGATCACGCTGAAATTTGGCATACATGTAGAATAAATCTCGAAAAATACATAGGCTACTAAGTTTTTTTTTAATTCCGCGCAGACAGAGTTGCGGGCGACAACTATACTTATACTATAGTACACGACTGACTAACACCATTATTCTTGATAAAGGTAAAGATTACCGTAGGTTTCCACTGCCAATTCACTCATACGAATAAGCTTAACTCATCCATCCATCGAAATATTCGTATTTAAAATATTAGTAAGAATTAAAATTGGGTCATGATTTGACCAACAAAGTGTTGGGGGCAGAAACAGCTTACATATATTTAGGTCAGATTTTATAGCTGTCATTATTAGTGACCTCAAACGTACCTTCTGTTACTAACATAAAAATATATTCCCAATAATCGTTATTCTTACATATTGCCAAAGATGATTGACAATAAAATCCATATACACAATTTCTTTAACTCTTTTTAAATGTTAGCCGTTTTTTGTTTGTAAATTTACTAATCTTTCTTGTACCATTCCAACTGAGCTCTACGCTTGTGCTAGGATATGGTTTACGACAATAATCGAATGACGGAATTCGAACCCCCGACCTCGTGATCGGAAATCCGTACCCTTAACCATTAGGCTATTGACGCTTTAGTCTCTTATGACACTATCGTACTAATATTATAAAACTTAATATTATATTATAAATACAAAATTTTAGATGGATGGATGGAAATTATCTCCAGATCGTCTACTTGGATCTCGCTGAAATATGACATAGATGTAGAAGATGTCAAATAACACATAGATAACTAATTAAGTTTTCTTTTGGCTACAGCTAGTAATTAAATAAATCCCTTACCTAGTATTGAGTTGTAAATATTGACTTAATGCTGTAGAAAAAAAATCTATCCTGTATAGTCCCAATAAACTCACGAAAAACATTAATCAAACAAAACACACAAATATGCATTGTTTTTTTTACTCACTCTTTTTTATTCTGTTACTTTTGGCATTTTTGTTTTTATCTTATCTGTGGAGTTGTAGGTCCCATTTCAATGGCAATATCAATTAGTCTGACAGCTCCCGAGAGACACTCCGCGTAAATACGTGACCTCAATATTCAGAACAGAAACACGAACGAGTGATATAAAAAATTCAATATCTATACTTAGGTCAACAAAAACAATTTTTATATTTAAAAAGTTATCAAGTACATACATTATTTTTGTACTAAAGAAAATATAATAACATCCAACTGCGATCTTCAAATCAGATAAATAAAAACATTTTATTAAAGACTAGCTATCGCATGTTTCCGTCTGAGGTTAATTAAAAAAAAAACTAATACGTAGCCTATATTTTCTTCCAGACTATGTTCTACATCTATGCCAAATTTCAGCGACATACATTTATGGTCCTGGAGATATCTACAAACAAACATTCATCCTTTCATGTAAACATTTTCATTTATAATATTAGTAAGATAGAAATATTTAACATTAGAAAGCTGTAAACCTATTAACTAACTTAGTTACTTAAGAAGTCCTTTTGTGACCATTTAAGACTGAATATGGCAGGCATCAATTCAAATTTATTACATCTAAATTGTACCGATCAAATAACTTTAACTTAGTCAAAACTTCGAAGTTTGCGCAACTTTATCATTGAGTTGTCACATCAAATACCAATTTCTACTCAATTTGACTTCGTAAGTTACGCGAATTCCGTCATACATTTGATAACAATGACCTTCAAAGCGACGCCAAAGAATTTAATAATCATTATAGAATCGGTATAAAGCAAAGAATACCAATGACACCTAAGGATTGGATTCAAATGACATCTCACTCGTCAAATTTGGTTCAGTTGTTCAGGTAACAATAGAATTGACATATGTACATACAAAACAACATACATGAAAATTTCTTGCGTCAAACGGTTTTTAAACCATTGATGAATGTAAAAAATCCGAGAGAGGTATGTTAGGACCAAGCCAAATGTTGGTATGTGGTCTTTGCCTACCCCTCTGGATTGCGTGAGATGTTGTAAAAGATACATACAAGAATAGTAAACAAATTATACCTGAAAAGAGAATATAATATTAACAATATCCATGATATTTCATGTCTCTACATAAAACCACTCTATCATCATTGTAGCATTCGTTGTGCTATATTTGGCTCGTTCACGTACCGACACGTGTTGCCGGCTCAAAGGTCTGACATCGACTGACGTCCCCTCTCTCCGGCATGTACTTATGGCGTGTACGCTCGAGACAAACAACACTACGTTTATGCATACACTACATCCCTTCCTTTTTTTAATATATTTAATCTTGCTAAGTATAGGTACTTGTATTCTAAAACTATCAATTAATAGAATACAAGTATACATAAAATTCGATTTTCTAAGTTTCTCTACACTTCTACATGTATATCCATTTTGTAAGTTTAATAAACTTAGATTCAATAACATTTTTCTATAAATTCACTTAATAATTATTTTCACAACAACTGCAAAGATATTTGTTACTATCCTATACTTATCTTCCAAGTTTCCATTATT
>NW_013530970.1:4345590-4588310 GCF_000836235.2 Papilio xuthus | reverse complement strand
GCACTAGACTTGTGGATTCAGTAGCATGGAAATAATTTTAGAATGCGCTTGAAATTGTTGAGAATGTTTTCCAATTTCCGAGTTTATCGGATTTTGATTTTAAAATAATGCTTTCATATTTCTCTAACCAAATGATTAAATTGCAAAGTGTTTTATATTACAAGTGTATTTAACTTCTATATTAGATTAAAAAGTGTTGTAGAAAAGTGTCATTTTAAAGAAAAGGTAAAGTTAAAGAAGATTGAAGATTTTATACATAAATAAATTTATAATAATTTAATAGATAGATTTTTTTCTAAAGAGAAATATAAGTACAAATTGATTTATTACTACGTTAAAAGAAATGTAATTGAATATTTTGTAGTAAAGTCACGTAAACTTTTTTTGTGACAACAAATATTTGTGAAACAGTAATTTTAAATTGATTCCCTTTAAGACATTCTTGGCACGAAGCAATCAAAAATCCAATATGAATCCAGATCCCAGACGTGGTTTAAGACAGACAGTACGATATTTATAACTATACAATTAATAAAAAAAGAACTGTCTGTTTTCGCCGCACTGTATTGCTGTTACTCAAAAAGAAAAAAATAATAATTTTGTATGTCTTTGTTTCTGTCTGTCCGTAAGTCTTCGTTGGTTCCTGGCAGAAACGGCTGGATAGATTTTGACAGGACTTATAGTGGTATAACTTATGTATTTGGGGAGTAAATTAGGCTACTTTTTTTTAAATTCCAGGCTGACGAAGTCTCGGACAACCCTAGCTTTCTTTTTTTTATAGTGTCCTTGAAAAGTATTTTCAGCTTTTATTGGAAACAGTTATTTTACGACTTATTTGTAGTTATTATAGTATTTGTTACTAATAATAATAGCCCTTGTAAATAATGACACCGACACTCGACCCAGTGACCTATCGAGGGTCTCAGAGCCAATGTTAGTACAAGGTCTATACATGGCGTCGGAGACCTTGAAGCTTTTATTAGTTGAATTGAAAATTCACAGAAAACTGCGTTTAAATAAAAAAAAAAATCCTATGAATATATAAAGCCTACAATAATGTATTTTTTTTTATTCTAAAATGTATTTTGTATATATAATTGCCGTAAGCTAAAAGGGTCTAGTCTATTTTGCAAATAATTTATAATCTGAAACTTAATATTTATATTAAGTTTGAGACAACAAACAAATTTAGAAAATACTTTTTTTGGATAAACCATTTTCCAAACTAAAAGTTTGTGATAAAAAAAGTCACTAACCGTGAGTTTCTGAGACCAAAATACCCGTTATAAACATATTATTATCTCTGTTTTGTCAAAGATAATGACAGAGATGACGATATTTTTTATTCAGAGATTTTTGTCTTAGAAACCAACGGTAAATAAAATAAGATTTAAAAGGCCATACCTTATCCTTACTTACATAATTACGAAAATAAAATAAAGAAGTTTAAATTAAATCTTCTATTGTTTACATCGTATTTAGTTAGATGTACACTTGACGAAGTACTAAACAAAGCATTAAATTATGTAACACGACGCGAATACTGAAATAAGATAGCAACTTCAAAGGTTTAATTTAAATGCTGTTGAGTGTACAATGTCTCTTCCCTCAAGCCTGGCTTATGTGACTTACTCACTTCGTTCACTTAACTTCTAACTTAATGCACCACTTAAAAACATCTTTACGTTTAAATAGTTTTTTTTTTCGTGTTGTATGAACTTTCCTTTACAAATTATTGAGAAAAGAAATTAAAAATGTAATTACTTCCACCACTGAGGGGCTCGAAGCCTCTAAGTTAGGAGTAACTAGGCCATAGTCAACCACGCTGGCCCAGTACAGGTTGACTTCACACATATCTTTGAAATTTCTTTGCAGAATGCATTACGATAGTTCATAGCGCGGCAATAGCCTAATGGTTACCGGTGTGGATTCCCGATCACGAGGTCGGGGGTTCGAATCTCGCCATTCGACTATTGTCGTAAACCATATCCTAGCACAAGCCTAGAGCTTAGTTGGAATGGTACAAGAAATATTAGTAAATTTACAAAAATCTGTAAATTTAATAAAAAAAACAAATGTAAATCGAAAAACATATTGCTACATGGAGGGATTTCAACGCAGGACTAGCAGAATTACATGTCAAGTGCTTAACCCCTGAGCCTGACCAACGCTCTTTTTTTTAATTATTATATTAAATGAATTGTATTACAGATTGCGACGCCAATTAACTTTTTCCAGATTATTCTAGCGCCTACAGAAATTTTTACACCTTCAAATATAACCTTTGAAATAAAATTGCCACAGGAAATGAGTTTGTTGCCCCACTTCCCGTCGTCACACGCGAGTTTCTCATAAAAGTCAATATGCTTTATACAAAACAAATCTTTCTAATATGTACCAGTTTAAATAAATTTAAATATTTATCACTTATTTTTTTTTACTTTAAAAAAACCGACCGTAACCATTTTTCCCAACTTTTAAGCGACGGATATGTAGACGGACAGAAAGAGAAAATTTCTCCTCCCTATGCGTCCCCTCCTCTGTCAAATCCACATCCGTTCCCTATTAATTCTTTAGAAAAGGATTAGAAGGGAAAGCGGCCCTAAAAATTAAGCCTCCAGCACCCACAATCCTCAGATGAAGTCGCGATTGCTCGGCTGTTTCGGCGAATTTAGGTGGCTGTTTGCTCGTTTGCCAACTTAAATAAAAGAAAACTACTCAACCAAATTTTGCTAAAATATTTATAGAATTTTCATAATTACACGTAACTTAAACTTATAATAAAGAATACTTTATATGGGTGAAAATACAAAAATAGATCTTGTAAATCGAGACGGCTACTAGTTGCAATACAAAAAAAATAATGAACACAACTATACTATTTCTTCTCTTATTCAATAAACTAAAGCTATCGTGACAACACTTTAAATAAAGTCTCGAAAAGATAAATTGCAACTGAAAACGTTAAAGTCAATGTTCACTCAGATAAAATGCTGGCCATTTTCTACTTCACTGAGTGCCCTCTTCTATGAATGATAGTATTCTTTATTTGACTAATTTATTAATATCAAAAGATCTTTATATCATCGTCCCTACGGAGGTTAGACACAGTATGAACTCCTCCATACATCTATATCAGCCGTCATATCTAAATCTACCTCTTTCTTACGTATATTACTCTTTCACACAATCCATCCATACTCTCTTTGATTTTCCTCTGCCTTTGTAGCCATGTACATTCAATCAAAAGATCTTTACATCGTCAATATGAATATTTGCGACAAGCGCTATCGTATCATCATGGTGAATAATGTAAAATAAGATAAGGTTTTTGGTGTACTTTATGCATAAATAATAAAAAGTTGTCGATGACAAAACGATGTCCTTTGCCACAAAAATTCATGCTAGGCCCACAGTACAGAGTATTTAACTTGATAGAACAAATCAAGTTGTGCAGAGGGTTCCGGTGCGTTCCTTTGAAGATCCCGGGACCCTCGCAGTCGCACTTGAGGTTAGCCACCAAGGCGGTTTTAGAGAGTAAGAATCTCACATAACCCTATCTTTCCCCCAAAAGGCAGGGTATCTTACGAAGATTTCACCCCCGATACCAAAAAAGGCCCACGGAACAGAGTATTTAACTTGATAGAACAAATCAAGTTAAGAAAATCCTCAAATTATATTTCATCTTATTGTTATTTTACCAAGATGCTATTACCAAATACACTGTTTCGTTGTATTTATTTACAGAAGGAAACCTTTAAAACAAAAATAGCTACGTAGAAACGCCGTAGGAACTCGTAAAGAGAATTCATGGGCTATAAAGAATGCCTCCAATGCTTCGTGTTGTTGGAGCAATTTACTAATAATGTATGTTGGTACTGCGGTGGTATTTCTTATTTATTGCTTCTTGGAACTTGAGTTGGCCGAGACGTTTAAAACGGCGATAAAAGCTTGTGTTCACGAATTACAAAGATGTTCAATGTTCCTTTCATTAATGCTTTCTTTTGTTTTTAATATAACTTTTTAATGAATAAACAAATATAATCTGCAACAGACTATGTTATTCCGGGTCATGGAATATTTGACATAATCAATCTGCGCTTAATTAATCTTTGATGTCGAATAAAAGAGTAATACTCAAATAGAGGTCGTCGGTGGCTCAGGGGTTAAAGCACTTGACTTGTAATCTGTAGGTCCTGGGTTCGAATCCCGTTATATACCAATGTGATGTTCGATTTTTGTTTCACATATGTAAATTTATCCGGCGCTCTTATGATAAAGAGAGACATCGTGATGCAACCTGCACATATCTGCGAATAAATTTAAAGATATGTGTGAAATCAACCCGCACTGGGCTAATGTGGTTGACTATGGCCTAGTGACCCATAACTTTGGGTGGACTCCGAGCCCCTCGGTGGGTGTAGTGAGCTGATAACGATAATGACACAGAAACGACATAACCTAAGTATACTTTATATATAAAAGGAATTAAATAGCAGAAAGTAGAAAGATAGTTTCTACTTTCTGCTACTGCACATGACAACATTATTAAACGTAATAAGAAGTATGCATGTAATAAAAACAATTATCCTAATAAAGACAGCATAACAAGCGAAGCCAGACGTGGAATTCAAAGCATTCGCAAGTCACTTCCAGCATGTCTTGGAAAGCAGCGCAAAATGTGTTGCATTTGCCGGAATTACCAACCACATTTGTTTCTTGTTATTTTCTAGAATAATTAAATTGTGAAATGTTATGTTATCTTACAATTTTGTTTTGCTTTTACGATTCCTTATCTGTTTATACCTTTATAGTTTTTAACTATGGTAGATATTAAATATTAGCTTAAAATAAATAAAAAAAAACATATTAAGTAGCCTATGTTATCTTCTAGACTATGTTCTACATCTAAGCCAAATTTCAGTGAGATCTATGCAGCTCTTCTGGAGATACCTTGTAACATACTTCCATTAATCTAAACATTCGCATTTATGATATTAGTAACATTGTACTTTGCTATACTTCTTAAGTATTTCTTAAAAGTATTTTTTTATATAATCCATTGTTCTTAGTTAACATTGACCTACTTTCATGTAGACAAGATATAGTACAATATATAGAGTTCAGGCGGAGAAATAATTTTGCTGAAAACTCAGTTTTTGTTTAAAGGAAATTTCGCGAATACCGGGAATTTTAAATTCATCTCTTTGCATGAAACGATTGTAATTGAATATTATTTACGATTCCATTCCTACGATTTTATTATTTAGCTTCTGAATTATGACAATTCTTGTCTTACAACAGCATCATCAGCTCACTATATGTCCCCACCGAGGGGCTCGGAGCCTACCCTAAGTTAAGGGTGATTAGGCCATAGTCAACCACGCTGGCCTAATGCGGGTTGGTTTACTTTACATATATCTTTTAATTTCTTCTAAGATATGTGCAGGTTGCATCACGATGTTTTCCTTAACTGTAAGAACGTCGGATAAATGTACATATGTAATTCGAAAAACACATTAGTACGTGGCGGGATCGAACCCAGGACCTGCAGATTACTAGTCAAGTACTATAACCCCTGAGCCACCGACGCTCTCGCTCTTGTCTTATAAATTCTTCATTAAAAATTAATAACTATTTATCCTCTTTTAAGGTGTAATTGGTATAAATATTTTCTTCGATACTTATTTCGACATTCTAAAAAAAAACTTTCGTTAATAAACATGATAAGTATTCAGAATTCCATAGATTATTATTTGACAGGACTAGGTTTATTTATATGAATGAAATATTTGCTCCGAGTCTGCGCAATCATGATATTCGTAATTAAGAGAACTCGTACATAAAATAAATATCAGTAATACACTCAAGGGACAAAAAAGTAATCAAGACATTTGCGAGCATATCATTGGAATAAATTGGCAACGCAATTAATGTCATAAAATAATCTCATATTCCTTTTAGGGTTCCGTACCTCATAGGAAAAAGACGGAACCCTTATAGGATCACTTTGTTGTCTGTCCGTCTGTCAAACACCTTTTTATATCATCAAATGTATTGAATCATTATCATAAAGTAATATTTTACTTCTTACTAATATTATAAATGCGAATGTTTGGATGGATGGATGTTTGTTTGAAAGTATCTCTAGAACGGTTAACGGATCCCGATGAAATTTTGGTGGATGCAAAAACGTAGTCTGGAAGAACACATATACCACTTATTAAGTTATTAAATTCGTCGCGGACGTAGTCGCGGGCGACAGCTAGTTTGTTATAATCTCTCATTTCCATTGAATTGAACTATACGAGTACTATTAATATCGCGTTAAGTAGGTCACCAATCATGCCTGTAATGAGTATAAATATGTCTGAATCGATATTAAAAACAGAGAACTACATAAATAGGCACACTAATATACTGGTCAGTTAGTATATGACCTAATATAGACACTTCAAAAACCCCGGAGGTATTTGAGTAGATTTTTTTTTAATTATATTGGAATTCATGCCCAAATAATTCTAATGATGTCTTGATAATTCTGACATCATTAAAATTGTTGAGATAAAATTAAAATTTATACAACGCTTTATAATCGTACTAATATTATAAATCGTACTTAATTGACTGTGGCCTAATAACCCTTAACTTAGAGTTGGCTTCGTGGCCCTTTTTTTTTTCAGAGGGGAATGCTTTATGCATACTCCGCGCCCCGGGGGGGACGCGGTAGTTATGTGGGATTCTCCTCCATAGCGGAGGCATACCCACTAAACCCCTCTGTTCCTCCAACGCATCGGGACGGGACCACGGGCACGCTTTCGCTCTCGTCCGCGGCCCCGTCTGCGCCAGCTGCCGAGGCAGCTCCCTCTCGGGGAGGAGGCAGCCCTCAGTCGCTAGTGATGGTCTCCCCCGTGTCCATCACCAGAGGCTTCGAGGGCCTCGGTGGGGACGTATAGTGAGCTGATGATGATGAATATTATAAATGCGAATGATTTGATGGATGTTTGTTAAGTTTCTTTAGCACGGTTGCATATAACTCGCTGAATTTTTGCATAGATGTAGAACATAGTCTGGAAGAATACATATGCTGATAAGTTTTTTTTAATTCCACGCGGATGGAGTCGCGGTCGACGGCTAGTTAAAGATATAAAGCATTTTACATTCTTACCATGGTCTTCCAATTTTGGACAGTAAAAGTCCATACTTAATGTACTTATAGTGGTCTTCCACTGTCGTACATTATTTAACTTAATGCTTACCAATTTAAATCGCATGTATTTAGTGAATGTTAGACAACTGAAATACATTAAAATAGTGAATTGTTTTATTAAATGTACGTTTTTACACATATATCCGTCTATCAATAAATCAAATTATGAAAACCTAAACAATCTATAAATACAACTAGCTGTCACCCGCGACACCGTCCGCGCCAAAATAAAAAAAATATTTAGTAGCTTATGTGTTCTTCCAGACTATGTCTGTGCAAAATATCATAAACATCCGTTTAGCCGTTCTGGATATACCTTCAAACAAACATCCATCCATCCATCAAAATATTCGCATTTATAATATTAGAAGCTTTATTTAATTTGTAAATTTAATAAAATCCCTTTTCCCTAATTAATGTTTAAAACGTTAGATGGAATCATGTTTAATGTTTTTATAAACCGAAAATGTTTGTGAAGCGTTTCAGTTAACCTCCCGAGGTTTCAAACAAAATACATTTATTATTCCATTATGTTTATCTTACGTTAGGCCAACAGTTTAGGAATTAATGAGGAAACCGTAAGAACATAACTATCTGGTTCACTTAAGGTTAAAGTAAATTAAATGGTTATTTTACAGTAGCTGCCGTCAGTAACTCCATCCACGCCGAATTAAAAAGTTAATAAGTAGCCTTTGTGTTTTTTTTATATCATAAGGTGGCAAACGAGCGAGCGGGCACCTATAATCGCTCAAATAGCGAAGTGACCGTTGTCCATAGATACACGCACGGAGGAGAGGATGCACAGAAAGAAAATATTTCCCTTCCCATGTATCCTCTCATCCATAAAGTCCACTTCCACTTCCCATCCTTTCCTTATAAGAAAGAGGGTGGGAAGGGAAAGAGGACAAAATTAGGCCTCCGGGACGCACACTCATCAGACGAAACGCATAATTGCTAACACTTCACGCCTGTCTTCTGTGTGGTCGTGGTATTTCACCGGGCAAGCCGGGCCAATTCGTGCGAAGATGTTTTACAGCGGGCTTTACCACTGTGTCCTTCCATACTATGTTTTACATTTGTGTCAAATTTCATCAAGATCCTTTGAGCTGTTCCGGAGATACCTTCTAACATACATCCATCAATCCATCTAATTATTGCATCTTACTAATATGATAAATGCGAATGTTAGGATGGATGTTTGTTAGAAGATACCTCCAGAAAAGTTGCATGGATTGTTATGAAGTTTGGCATTGATGTAGAAAACAGTCTGGAAGAACTGGTTATTTATTAACTTTTTAATTCCACAAAGACGGAGTCGCGGGTGACAGCTAGTTTGTAATATTAGTAAGATATTATTTGAAATATTTCGTGTCAGATTTCAAACCAAAATGTAAAGTATTGATGTCAATTGCTAGTAAATTTGTACCGGAGTTGTGCAACTAATGAAGTTTCCCACTCAAACAAATCTATTTATGTCGCAATTTTCAACCGTAGCATCGCTCTATTTGTCGTGTGACTTCACGTGATATTTGCATGGAAATATACTTTGAAATACCGTTGACACTACATCAAAGATATATAAATGGTCGCATGTTGAATTTTAAATCACAACTTCATATTCACAATCTGATTTACAGTATTGACAATATCAATTGGTTTCAAGATTAAACGAAGCTCTTTCACAAAAGTTTTTACATGCTAGTAGATGCTAATGAGATATAATATCTTACTAATATTATAAATGCGAATGTTTGGATGGATGTATGGATGTTTTTAGAAAGTATCTCCGGAACGGCTCAACGGATTCCGATGAAATTTGACATAGATGTAGAACATAGTTTGGAAAAACACATAGGTAACTAATCAAGTTACTTTTTAAAGTTGTACAGACGAAGTCGCGGGCGACAGCTAGTTTATAATATAATAACTTTAATGTAACATGAAATTAACACTATTTACGTCTTAAATATATTCGAGAGTGAATTAATAGGTGTAAAACCGATATTTTTATTTAAACCAGGCCTCTGATAGATCGAGTCTGATATAAAAGAAAATAAATGAGGGCAAACAATGTAATAAATCTTATCCCAAACTAATGGGTATCATCAGAAACTTTACTACTTTTATACAATTTTTACTGCCTTCCACGTAACTTACTCATAAAATATCAAAAGGCTTTTATATAAAATGATATTATTAAACATAACTCTGAAGTGCTGAATTACGATACAAAGTAGTTATTAGATTTATTTTCAATGAAAAAATATATACTTTGATAAGATTGTTTTTCTTAGCTTTGAGTAAAAAAAGTGTAGAAGAAATCTTACTAATATTATAAATGCGAAAGTTTAGATGGATGGATGGATGTATGTTTGTTATAAGTTATCTCCGACAATTTTCAACGGATCTTAATGTTACATATAGACTTCTCACTAAGGTTTTTTTCCGGGAGAACGGAGTCGCTGGCTATAGCTAGTCTTACTAATATTATAAATACGAAAGTTTATATGGACGGATGTTTGTTAGAAGGTATCTCCAGACGGGTCAACGGATCTCGATGGCACTCATGCAGAACATAGTTTGGAAGAACACATAGGCTACTCATTAAGTTTTTTTTTAATTCCTTGCGGACGGAATCGCGGGTGACAGCTAGTATATTATATTTGTAATTATCAGTTACAATTTATTCCATGAGAATAGAACCTAGGTACACGAGTAATGTAATTTCAGTGTGTTTTATTAGGTCTAGGAGTCACTAACGCTATTTTAAGATTGTATTTGGAAATTACATTCCAATTACCAGCAACTTGAAGATTTTTAATTACTGCAGACTAATTTATTTAATTAAATTAATTTAATTTAATATAATAATTATGACGATATAATTAATTACATATAATATTAAATCCGACCTCTTGAATGTTTACGTTGACGTATTTAAAATACTTTTCATAGTTAACTAGCAGTCGCCTTTGTTCTCGCGGAATTAAAAAAAAAACTTAATAAGTAGCTTACATGTTCTTCCAGACTATGTTCTACATCTGTGCCAAATTACAGCGAGATCCTTTCAGCCTTTCTGGAGATACCTTCAAACATCCATTCATCCAAACATTTGCATTTATAATGTTAGTAAGTAGCCGGGGATCGTACTCAGTGGCGTGCCATGGGAGAGGCCTATGTCCAGCAGTGGACGAATATAGGCTGATGATGATGATGAAGATTATTAATTAATAATTACCGACCTTGCTTAGTTACAATATAGAAATATTATAGTAAACAAAATGTACGAAAACTTTTTCTTTTAATTTATTAGGACTTTTGTTATGTTATCATGGATATTGGTAACTAAATAAAATTAAAAAAATAAAGCTAATATTGTCAAAATTTAAACCTTTTAAAGTCGTAAAATGCTACAAGTAAATGTTGTGATTGAAATATTATTTCGTTCTAAACTTTAATATATTTTTAAATGTACTACTTACGGCTCCGCAACTAACCTTCTCGGCCATCGAGAATTCCTTGCACCTGCTACTACCATAACACGACGAAATAATTCACTTAACTCCAAGTAACAAATCCGTAAACTAAATGTGGGTATAATTCCAACACTATTAATACTATTTCACTTTAATAATTAAATCAGATTGTCAATAATTATATACATTAACGTAGTGTTTACAGTTTTTTTGTTTACTTCACCACAAAACGCGACTGGACCCTTCCAAAGTTTCGGGGAGACTGGTTGCGCGCGCCGTATCCGTTACCATGGTTACCATTTGGAGGTTATATTTCTGTTGAACTGAGGAAATTGATGTCACCTTAATTTGGATTTATTATTATCTAATATGCTTTAACTAAGAGTTGTAGCTTTCTCTTTTAGTATAATATAATTTTAATAGATTATTTCAGCACAAAAATACATTTCCTAAATTTTAACGATTGTTAAAGTCTTATCATCTAAGTTTTTTCTTTTTTTTCGATCACTAACTATTATCGACGGCCAGTTCTCCTAACTATTCATCATCAGCTCAATAATCGTCCCCACTGAGGGGCTCGGAGCCTACCCTAAGTTAAGGGTGTCTAGGCCATAGTCAACCACGCCAAAGGCGGGTTGTTTGTCTTCACACATATCTTTGATATCTTCTTATATATGTGCAGGTTGCATCACGATGTTTTCCTTCACCGTAAGAACGTCGGATAAATGTACATATGTAAATCGGAAATCGAAAAACACATAGGTACATCGAACCCAGGACCTGCAGATTGCAATACATGTGCTTGACCACCTAACTAACCTCCTAACTATTAATATCGTTATAATTTTAATATAATTATTTTTTTTATTTAAATCCTAAATCATTTTGACACTGTAAATTATTAATATTTTTTTTATTATATTTAATCTGTATTCAATTGGACCTTCATTTTCACACATTATTTTTTTTAAGCTAGACATTGTTTAGATTTACAGTTACATTATTAGACATGACAGTGTTCTAACGTCTAGTTCTAAGTCCCATTTAGTTATAGACTAGACAGTCTACAATTTGTAAGTGGATTCTTTGACATCAAAGCCGTAGCAGACAACAAGTTTACTCTGGCTCTGAGAATTCGAGATAAATTTGTAATAGGACCTGTTTGCATAGTTATAGGGTAGTATTTTTATATACTAGCTGTCGCCCGTGACTTTGTTCGCGCGGAATTATAAAAATGTAGTAATAATATATTTAACGTCTCCCGATGATTGTGTTGCTTTTCAAAGGAATTTTCAAATCGGTTCAGCAGTTTTAAAGTCTATTCACTACAAACAAACAATCAAATATATCGTCTTTATTATCTTCGTATTTCCTGTGTTACTTCTAAGAACCATAATCAGAAAACAACGGCAAGAAATTAATAGAAACAATTTCATAAAAATGAGAAAGCAAAAAAAAAAGATTATCTTCTATTCTATTTTAAATATTTATAAAATACAAGTCGTCACCCGCGACTCCGTCCGCACGGGATTAAAACAAAAAGTTAGTAAATAGCTTATGTGTTCTTCCAGAATATAGTCTATACTCAACCATTCGCATTTATAATATTAGTAAAATTAGTAAATAGTAGAAATACCTACTAATCCTTGTCATCCAGAAAAAAGTTATCGAAAAGTTTTTTTTTTCTGGAATAATAAAAAGTTATTGAATCTTGCAATTATATTAGTCTTAGGAATCAGAAGTCGGAAAAATTAAAAAAAAATCAATCTCTTATACACTACTAAAGTACTTCTCTGATTTAATAACAAAACTAACAAAATTGATAGAATTAAATTAACAATGAAATGATTTTGAAACATAACATTAACTTATTAGAGTTAAAATGATTTATTATTTTGGCTAGTCAAACGGGCAGAGCTTCCGCTGGCTTCAGTGTTTGGTTGCGAGTGTCTCGAAAATGAGGGTGCGGTCTCTTATAGTGTGTCACCCCATCATTATTCTTTAAGTTCCACCTTCAGCTAACACTAGTATAAAATTTAAATGGTTTTTCAGTTTATTTGTGATGTTAATTCGATTAATATTCTTCCATAAAATATCAGTCGAGTTTATTTTTCAAAATGCACTACAAATAAGCTGAAAGTCCCTCCTTTATGAAAGTTCAATATAATAGCAATTAACTTCCATGTTCAATATAGAAGAAACTGACAGGCTTAGTCCACTGCTTCGTTATAATGCCTTTAACACACAGACTGGAAAGCGAAGCGAAAGCGAGGCGAACTGTACTATCCTTTATTTCAGCGGTCACTCCCATCTCAATCATATCAACTTCCACACAATCCGTAGATCTTTTTCTAAGCCTACCTCAATAATTAATATTTAAAGCTAAGCCTGAAGTAACCGAATCACATAACAGAATGCAGAATGCAGTTCAAACATATAATGCTTCGAATTGATCGCGACGCTTTTGAATCGCGTTTGCTTTTGTGTGCTACAGGTTTAACCGCAACTAGTTTACTCTCCCATTAGCCGGACATCGTATATCTTTCATTATCTCCACTGATAGACTTGTGGACTAGATCATTCGTTTAGACGATATTTCCTTTAAATTTAAAAGCTGAAATATTGTAACGATACCATTTCTTAATATTATAAAAAGAAAAGAATTAATTAAGTTTAGTTTACTTTTAACTTGAAAATAACTATTGAATCTGTTTATAAAATTAACTTCTAAAAGTTTGTAGCTATTAAGAACTATATTCTGTTTGAATTAAAAACAAGTTACTCTTCTGTATAGAAAGTCATGAAAGTTTAAATATAATTTGTTTATCACTTTATCTATGTAACCCTGCTAAAATGATTTACGTATTTAAAATAACGATATCAAATAAAACTTTAAATAAATAAAACGTAACACCGGCCCCGTATTTACCAGCAAAATAACAAACAGAAAACTTTTGCTAACAAAATTCTCAAAGGGTCGTTCATTTGTCCACGAGAGAGGCTCAAAGGCCCCAACTTGTCCGTCGTCGTTTTACATACAAATAAGCTTTGTGACAATAATGTAATACAATTTACTTCTAACAAATAAATTTCAACGTTTATACAAATCGTCGGTGGCTCAGGGTTCAAGCACTTGACTTGCAATCTGCAGGTCCTGGGTTCGAATCCCACCACTACCAAAGTGTTTTTCAATTTACATATGTACATTCATCCGACGTTCTTACGGTGTAGGAAAATATCGTGATGCAACCTGCACATATCTCAGAAGAAATTCAAAGATATGTGTGAAGTCAACCCGCACTTGGCCAGCGTGGTTGACTATGGCCTAATCACCCTTAACTTAGGGTAGGCTCCGAGCCCCTCGGTGGGGACATATAGTGAGCTGATGATGATGATGAACAGGATGATTATTTATGTGATATACACAAAATAAAAGACGGAATTGTGTAAAATAAAGCCACATTAAATTTTACTCATATTGTTCGTCTAAAACGACGGTAAAGTTTTAGAGAAAAATGGGACCCGCCTGCAAGCAAAACCTTTCGATCAAAACATTTTTTTAAAATCGGAGCACCAGGAGCGGAGTAACGCGGTAACAAACATAAAAACATACAGACGAATTGATAACTTCCTTCTTTTTGAAGTCGGCTAAAAAATATGTTTGTACGTAATATGTAGTTTCGTAATTATGTAGTTAGCGTGTCCTCCGATAGCCTTAATACCTATACATTGTACATTGACATACATATGTCTTCGTTTATGTAAATTTTTTAGTCCCATTCTTCTTCTATGATTAGCGATGTTCTGAAACCTTTAACCATATCATTATATTAAGGTGGATACGACTGGTGTGGGCTTGATCTAACTAAACAATTAGTGGAATAATAATTTTTAACTTCACATCAAAGTAAAGTAAAAAAAATTCGGCCACATTACCATTTAAGTGATTTTAACTCAATACTAAAACTTAGTAATGTAAGTATTCTGACACACAAAGTGCATTTAAAGTTTAAATAGGGTTGCCAACTATATAAACACAAAAGAGTGGTTGATGTTAAATAAGTAACTAAATGTTTTTTCTATAGTCCACTAAATATCATAAAGAGACGACTTTTTTTGACGTCCACCAAAAACTCAAGAATTGACAAACCACTGGCAAATAATCTTTTTTCCGCCTGTACTTTAGTTAATGTTTTTTAAAATTTGACAACCCTATAACATCAACAACTCACTACATATCTCCATTGAGGGACTCAAATCCTATACTAAATTAGAGGTGACTAGGCTATAGTCTACCACACTGTCCCAGTACGGGTTAACTTCACATATATCTTTGAATTTATTCGCAGATATGTGCATAACGATATTCACTGTAACAACCCTAAGTAATGAATAATAACAAAGGTTTGCGCCTACGAATCCGGTGCCCACTCTGAATCATCAAGGATGTTATAAAAACGTCGGTTCATTTGTTTCTCCTCGTTGTTTCCTACACGAGTTCATAGTGAAAATACTATTTATTTATTGGCGATAAAAAGCCCGCAGTTTTTTTGCGGAACTCCAAAGCAATTGGCTCAGTGTTCAGTCGGTGTTAGTAGCTGATAAAAGGCGGTTTAATTGCCTCACTGATTGGATTAGTTCGCAATATGGATTGTAGAATTATACTTTGTTTCGCTGTAAGTAACGTGCTATGTTCTTTTTTTATTTTTTTCCAAGCTTTCAATGAATAGTTAAATAACATTTTATAATGTCTTCTAGAATAATTGAATCAATTTTTTAATTTTTATTAAAATATAATATATATAAATTATTCACATTTTAATAATTATAATAACTGTTAGGAAGTTTATGAACACGCTTTTGCATTCGTATTTTATAAATATTACCGACAAGCTAATGTTTCAATAAGGCCGTGTCGGGCTATGTGTCCGACAAGCCATACTTCCATTCAACACCTCGCTGTGGCTTTTTAATCGAATTGTTGGATACAGCGTGACCTGCAAGGCCCAATTCAAATGGTTTTGAAAAAAAAAATCGTTTTTCGAAAAATCATTCTGGCAGTTAACGTGTTAAAAACAAAAGAACGACAACATTTTAAAGTGATACAAAGTCAAATTACTAGACATTACCCTACTAAATTAAATCTTATAATCCTGAAGCTTTTAACATACAATTAAGATGTGTTTGTAAATTGATTACTTTATTAGTGTTTAAATCTGTCTTTACAAGAGTAAATAACATAAATTCTTGGAACTTGAACCATTATAATCATAGTATCTTTGACTACTAAAAATGCGAATTCAATTTTACTAATATTATAAATACGTATGTTTGGATGGATGTTTGTTAGAAGGTATGTCCAGAACGGCTGCATGGTTCTTTCTGGCATAGACGTAGAACATAGTCCGGAAGAACAGATTAGCTACTAATTATTATTTTTTATTTCCGCGCGAACGGAGTCTTGGAAGATAGCTAGTATAGCTATATAGTTTGTTTTGCCAAAAGACAAGGACAAAAATATATTGTCATCTCTTGTATTTCACGGTAGCGTAAAGCGTATTGTGTTTTTTTAATACTTTTTTTAAATCAACAAAAACTAAGATATTTACTTTGATATTCCAATACGCTTTTTTGTAATAAACATAAAACGTTATTCTTATCTTCCTTACAGATTTAATCTTTATAACTATGATGCTGAAAACTAAAGTTAATTAAAAATATTGCTTACTTAATTATGGATAAACAATAGATGTTATTGTTACACTGTATTACAAAATATTTGCGTACGAAATAGATTTAAAAAGATAAAAAAAAATAGTAGTACAACCCTATTAGTGGGTTCTTACTGCCCAATACTCTACAACTTTGTATTTGAATTTTTTTTTTAAAAAGAATGTTATAAAAATGTGAATATTTTTCAACAAATATTAAAACACCATGTATTAAGCTATGGTCATTTTTTTTAAAATTATGTCTACACTAAGAATTAAATTCTTCATGACGATTAATTTAACGAATCTCAGATTCTTATTTTAAACGAATCCAATTTATATTTCAAGGGTTCGGAAGTCATAAGAGTATGAAGGACTTCCGTTTTTGTTCGTTTAGCGACGCAGCATTTATAAAGTAAGATTAACAAAAGTACTTAATACTTTATGTAGAAAAAAAAATCAGAACGATCTCGAAGCGTTCAAGATAACTTATGAAAAGGTACTGGTTGTGGATTAAACCAATATAATAAATTAAATTATTAAAAAATAAATTCTTTAAAAAACTTATTTAAAAATAGAGTATAAGAACTGACTTTAACCTTTACTTGTTTTTTATAATATATATATATATATATATATTATACGATAACTAAACTCTATGTCAAAACATTTTATTAATATTATAAATGCGAAAGTATATTACATCTATACTAGGATGGATGGAAGGATGTTTGTATCTCAAAAACTGCTCAACGAATCTAGATGAAATTTGGCACAGATGTAGAACATAATATGAAAGAACACAAAGGCTATTAAATTCGTTTTGGTTTTGTGCGGACGTAATTGCGGGTGACAGTTAATTTTACTAATATAATAAATGCGAATGTGCAGGTGGATGTTTGTTTGAAGGTATCTTTGGAATGGGTTAACGGATCTTTGGAAAACAAC
The DNA here is from genome assembly GCF_000836235.2 of Papilio xuthus. Taxonomy (NCBI): domain Eukaryota; kingdom Metazoa; phylum Arthropoda; class Insecta; order Lepidoptera; family Papilionidae; genus Papilio; species Papilio xuthus. The sequence goes on along the minus strand of NW_013530970.1, from coordinate 4,570,965 downwards.
ATAGGTAACTCATTAAGTTTGGTTTTGACTCCGCGCGGACGTAATCGCGGGTGACAGCTAGTAATATAATAAAAGAAAAAGTGCTAGGTTATAACAACAATTAGTTAAATATTACTGTACCAAATACGACAGCGTAACAAATTCCGTTGAGTTACAGTCATTATAAAGTCCAGTGACTCACAATGACAAAGCTAAATAAGTATAGAAAAAGTAACATTTCAAAGAGAATATTGGAACCGAAACTATTGATTGAAAGTTGCGGTACAGTAGCTTGTTTAAATAATGAATGAACATAAAGATTTATGAGGCAGCTGTCGACTGAGACTATGTTCTACATTCGTGCTAAATTTAATCGGAATCCGTTGAATCGTTCTGGAGTTACATTCCAAAAATCCTATACTTCCAAACTTTCGTAATTATAGGTAAGATCTTGTGGTTATTTACAGTACGTTGTCATTTTAAGGAAATTACATTTTAAATCGTTGTTGTTGAAAGACACAATATACCTCAACCACAGATAAAAATTTAGATAAACTAAGAATAAAACAAGAAGAAAAATAAAAAAAATCATCCTCACAATTGTAGGGATTTGACATGTTATTTTTCATCATATTTCGGTAAAAACCACAACATTTTAACACCTATTTCTATAGCTATACAGTAGGTTTTAAATTGTACTACCGTAATGTTAAATATATAGTACTTAGGACGACTAAACAAAAGTTCGTAATCGCAAACTTTTGGTACATAAATGCAAAACGTGCAATATTAAAGGGGAAGACCGATTATCCAATTAAAAACATCAAGGAAATGCGAATTAAAAACAAAAGACTATCTTCGTTTAAGCATTGAAGAACATACTAACATATTATAGTCTTTCCGAGAATCGTGTCCTGCAAGAATTCCTTGTCACATTGAGTCACGGCGTACGAAGGCTATTGCCGAGCACGATTTTACCTAACTTCGGACTATACTAATCAAGTTAATTCATAAGCTATGACGTGTCAATTGAAAGGTAAATGAAATGTAATAGTAAAGATTTATAAAAATACTAACTGTCGACCACGAGTCCGTTTGCACGGAATTAAAAAAAAACATAATTAGTAGCCTATGTGTTCTTCCAGACTATGTTTTACATCTATGCCAAATTTCATCAAAATCCATTGAGTCGTTAATGATTTTATCTTAACTGTATTACTTATTACATCAATGACCTTGAGCATTTTAATAAAATAAAAATTCCGATACAACGACTACTTTTCACTCGTCACTTGGTTATCCCAAGATACTTATCATTTTTTATATATTAAAACCAGTGCAGTATTGTGGTTTATAATCCTACTAACTGTCGCACGTGAGTCCGTCCGCATCAATTAAAAAAAATATAATTAGTAGCCTATATGTTCTTCCAGACTATGTTCTACTTCTATGCTAAATTACAACGAGATCCATACAGCCGTTCTCGAGATACCTTCAAACAAACATCCATCCATTCAAAAATTCGCATTTATAATATTAGTAAGTTATATTTTAATTTGATTATCTTTGTTTAAATTTATATTTCTTTTTCAGGTTATATTCAGCAGTCATATACTATCCTATCGAATAGATAAAGAAGATTTACCAAACGATAGCCTATATGACGACGATGATTACGATTATTCATACGACGACGTGGAATCACGTAAAGATACTGAAGATTCTATTAAAGATAATAAAAATACCACAACTCCAAAACCAGCAACATACGAAGTGACAGAAAACGTAGACGATATACCAAATCCTAGTACAAAATTTGGTACAATTTTTACCAACTATTCTACACCTAGACCTTTAAACAATGCAAGTTTCCCGACCGTTCAAAAACCCACAGATAAACCAGAAACTAATTCTGAAAGTAATAACGAATTGAATAATAATTCCAATGAAGATGTCAAAGGGAAGAAGAACTCTTTCAGCATACTACACGTGCAAGGAGAATACGATGATGTGCCAAATGGGCCTTCGAATTGGGGAGAACATCATATGCATAATAAATTAGGTATAAAAGACTATATTTATGGTATATCAAAAGGTATTTATAATAAAATATCAAGGCTATTTAATAAACACGATTGCGATGATAAACACGTATTTCGAACAGATAATTTTGACGAATCACATTTTCGTAGTGAAAATTCTAAGACAGAAAATAGATTTGTACACGATGATACTTATTTACTTAGTGATTATGAATAAGCTTTAATAAATATATTTTGTTATATATTATTTGAGTTTTATTACTTTTAATCTGCCAATATTTTAAATACAGTAGAACCCCGTTTATACGATTTCTCGCATATTACGCCATTTTACGTAGATGCCTGCAACTTGAGACATGTTTTCACACATTTCTAAACGCTTAATATGATCCTCATCACGTTTAATACGCCATCACACGCCGCCCGTATTGTCTCTCGTAGCACTGGTTTCCGAATTAACCCGGTTATTGACTTCGTGTTATCAGAATAAGAACCTGTAATACTGCAGGGTTATTCTTCATGGTATTTCGTACCAGTCAAATCTTAATAACATCATCGGCTCATACGTCACCACTGATGTGCGCAAAGCCTACCCTAATTTCGATTTACATATGTACATTTACCAGCCAGGGCCAGCTTTGACTATAGCCTAGTCATTCCTAACTTAGTGTAATCTTAACCCTTAATTCGATGGTGTCCAGTGTGACGAACAACTAATTAAAAAAAATCTACTGAACTATAGAGAAAATTACGTAAGTATAACTTTACTAAAAAAAAACAGTTTTTTGCTACAAAAAATTCGTTGAAATAAGGGTTAATATAATATTTTTTTATCAGCAGTCAGTGTCTGCCCACTGTTGGACATACGCCTGTTCAATGCTATCCAGAGTTCATGTAGCCAACTTATTTCTTCTAAAAAACTTCACGACACTTTACAAACGCCTTGAACATTTTAATAGTTACCACTTCTTTTAATTAAAAATTATATCAAAATTAAAGCTTACTTTAGAATTTTATAGTTGTTTTTAAATAATATTGGAAGTAACTTTAATAAAGGAAATTTTAGTTTACTCTTAAACTAAATCAAATTCATTCGTATCCGGTCTATTTAAATTCAAAAAGACTCGAAGGCTTCTTTACGTCAGACTTAATTAAAGGAGATCGGGTCTTTAATAAGTACATATTGGAATTGCGTATACTTCTTCATTAAAAGCCTTCTTGAAAATATTAATGAAAGATCTAACGAAATCAAATTAACAAGTTAACAAAGTATATATATATAATAATATTAATAATAAAAAAATTGTGAAAAATTTAAAAACTTTTAGGAATAATTTAAACTACATTTTATTATATTTAACATTTATATAAATTTGATTATAAAAAAATAATTTGTACTTAATACATAATAGAGACATTCTAAAGCAAAAAAAAACATATTATAAATGCGAATGTTTAGATAGATGGATGTTTTTTTGAAGATATCTCCAGAACGGATGGACGGATATCGATCAAATTTGGCATACATATAGAACATAGTCTGGAAAAACACATAGGCTACATCTATGTTTTTATTTTAATTCCGACGAACGGAGTCGCGAGCGACAGCTAGTTTTATTATAAAAATTCCTTTAAATTTATGGTGTGACCATAAATTTACCTCGTTTATTCGTTTTAAGTATTTTTATAATTAGCCTTTAGTACTCGGATAAATCAAACTTTTGTTTTTAATACGCCTACTCTCATTTTTATAAGTCAAGTACAGGTCAATTTAGTATTCTGCGGCCGGGTCGGCTAAATTTTACCTGTGTATGTTTTACAGTGGTCAACAACCGCAAACAGTGTTTGTCCTGGTTGAGGAATTCCATAGAGATGATACAACTATGCAAAAATTTATTTATTTTAAATAATTTTTGAAACACTCTATCACTCTATCTACGTGTATTCATCATATACCTGTCCTTATCTCTCTTAGGTAAGGTCGGTAAACCAGGTTTACGTACTCTAGATAGATTGAAATATATTATGCTGTTAATACTGTTAATAATATATGAATAACTATAATTAATCTATCATAAGTCTAAAAGTGACACTATAATTATTAAAATAACCAAAACAAGTTTTGAAATTTAAATAATTCATAAGGATAACAAAAACAAATAAAAACAAAACTGTAAAATAAAACTAGTATCTAATATAAGACCGGTTTGCGAACAGCTCTAGATATTTCCTTTATACTAAGGAGGGGTCAGTATCCTCTAGCCAGTAGGGATGCTGCGCAAAGGCAGTATTACTGCGCAAGCGCTAACGGACACCCGTGTGACTGCGGGGTCTTTATCCGCGGCGTACGACAGGGTAAGTTAGAAACGAGTCATATTTTTTCTTGTTTTTTCGTATAATACGATGAGTGGTATTTTATCTATAGCATTAGGGATGTTCTATTCGCGAAATGTAGTTAAATTTGATATCGATAAAATAGATCGATATTTGCCGATATTCAAGTTTTTTTTGTGTGTTCATATATAATTTACTTATTTATTTAATTTAGTGTAAAATCATGAATGTAAATAGAAACTTAACTATATAATAAAAATATTTTTCACCTTTATAATTGAATATTTCAACAAAAATTTGTAGTAATTAAAAAGTGAATACAAGAACACATTCTTTATTGTAGAAAAAACAACTCTAATATATACTTTATTTGTAATACATGAACAACAACTTCTTACTAATATTATAAATGTCAATATTTGAATGGATGTATGGATGTTTATTAAAAGGTATATCTAAAACGGCTGCATAGATCTCACTGAAATTTGGCATAGATGTAAAACACATTGGCCACAAATATTTATTAATTCCGCGCGGATGGCGTCGTGTGCGACAGCTAGTAAATCATAGACAAAATTTCACAATTAAACAGATATTTTTTTAATTATTAAAGGCTATTTAAAATTATCATACACTTATCAGTTTCTGTATGACATCCAGTTTTTTTGATACCGTTTTCATATTAATAAAACTATGCTATATCAAACTCCTTTTTCATTTTACCGTTATTAATACGTAAATTAATTGCTGTATTTAATATTCAAATCACTTTTTGTTTGTTCTAAAATCATATTTTTTGATGAAGTAATTATTACTTTTAGAATTACAATCGTTTAAACAAACAATAGAGTTAAAACAATAACAACAAAAATGTATTCCCATATTAACAATAATGATCCAATCTAATCAGTATTTCGCAATAATGGCCGAACTCTATAATGTATCTCGCACAATTTATTATTATTCAAGGAATAATAACACTTTTAATCCATTTAATTCAACTCTAACTTATCTGAGGTCCGCAATAGCAATCGAAAAACCACATCTTTCGACTAAATAAGATCGATTATTAGGTTTGGTAGCTACATTGCATAAATTAAATATTATAAAAATATAAAATGCTATGCTTATTAAAATTAATTTAACTAATAATATAAATACGAATGTTTGAATGTATGTATGCATGGGTTAAAGCTTACGTGGATCTCTCTGAAATTTGGCATAGATGTTGAGTATAGTTTGGAAGAACACATAGACTACTTATTAAGTTTTTATTCGCGCGGATCGTTGCGGTCGACAGCTAGTAAATATATAAATACTTTTTGGATAAAAGCAACGTCTGTATTTCAAAAGGGTATAATGAAAAAACATTTTTCTAACTTAGCATCGAGTATAAAATGTTAATTGACATAAAACAAAAAAGAAACGCCAAAGAAAAACATTTTATAAACATTTGCAAATGCTCGTTGGAAAATGAGCAGCAATCATTGTTTAACCATTTGCTTTTGTTACATAAATTAGAATTTTTTTCTTTTTTTAATTCGACGATTAAATGGCCAGTATCAATATAAAAAAACAAAGGCCACACTGTCCTCAGATCACCTCTATAATTAGATGTGACAAAATTTGCAGGATTCCGTTGTTTTGGTAGCGTTTTAAAAACATTTATCACAAAGTTTGTTGACCCAAAAGTCTCATACGTAAATGATTAAGATGTCAATTTGCTTGATTTAAGAGCAACCGTTTATGATTTAGAATCAGGATTTTTATAATAAAAAGTAGATTTTGGAATATTAGATTCAATTTGAGGTTTGGCCACGTAAATTCAGCAACATAAAAAATTAATTTAGATGCCTTTGCATTTATATTTAGAGAATTAAAAAAAATAGTAGCCTATGTGTTCCTCCAAGCTATGTTCTGTATATGTGATGAATTTCAGCGACTTCCTATAGTTTTCTATAGCACCATCTAATCACAGTTCACACAGTACACAGTAATCCAACACTATGTTACCTATATTACTTCCTACTAATCTTACTAATATTATAAATGCAAATGTTTGGGTGGAAGGATGGATGGATGTACGTTACAAGGTATCTCCAGAACGATTGCATAGATCTCACTGAAATTTGGTATACATGTAGAACATAGTCCGGAAGAAGACATAGGCTACTAAGTTTTTTTTTAATTCCGTGTGGCCAGAGATAAATTAATTATGAATTATATTAATCTTTTATAGGAAATATTCTTCATCATTTGACAAACACTGTAAGAAAATTCGATGTGTTATTTTTAGTTTACCTCAATGACGAGGATTAGGTCTTAAAACATGAAGAGATAAAAGTTAAAAATAAAGACATTAGAATTTCCATGGTAACAAATGGACTATAAAATCTTAAATATTATCGATGTAAATTATGTTTTATCTTTATATTTGGGTTGGGTTAATGTATTAATAAATAAAGTTGAGACCCTTGTCGATGATTTCTTTTACCTGAAACTGGATTTTTGGGTAAAATACATGTTATATACAACAAATTTCTTAATCAGCTTATTATTCATACCAACGGACATGTTAAGCTTTTAAAGAATTAGCGATCACCCGCGACTCCGTCCGCGCAGAATGAAAAAAAAACATAATTAGCAACCTATGTGTTTTTCCAGACTATGTCCTATATGTATGCCAAACTTCATCGAAATCCGTTCAGCCGTTCTGGAGATATCTTCAAACATCCATCCATCTAAACATTCGCTTTTATTATAGTAAGATAACTGAGGTTGCACAGAAAAGTGGATATATTTTGAACTTATTAACTTTCCTATGGATAAGATTAACCAGTACATTCAAAATTTCTACGATGTTGCCGGTGTTAAAGTTAATTTAACTGCATAAATCTGGCAGTAAAATCGGACAAAATCTTCGTAAAAAAGTTTTTTTTTTAATTTGGATACTTATTCAAACATTACACAGGGTGTATCGAAGTTAATTACAAGAATATAACAAGGATGACTGTAATCCAATAGGACATGACCGCAATAGACTAACAAGAATCAAACAGGTCTATAAAGTGGTTGATCAACATCGCAAAACTTGTGAACCTTAATTTGTAAGGTGACCATAATACTTGCAATAAGTACGTAAAAAATAAAATAAATTTACAAGCACATTAAAAACACATAAATGTGACATTAAAAATAAAATAATAATAGTTTAAGAGTGTTCGGACTCTATCAAGGCAAAAGTTTCGAACTTACTTTTAAGTTACGTGTTAAAAAGCAACTTGACGTAACTTTTTTTAGAAAAAAAAGGAAAAAGATTACCATGCATCTATTTAGGAACAGAATATATGCACTTTCTTCAATATTTTATATTAAATTACGAAAAAACATTTCAAATAGGGATGTCCTATTAAAACAAATATCACAGTGTTATTAGTGGGAGATCTAACGGTATTCCGAAGTACAAATACTTAAACAAGTCTAGAATAGATAAGACTATTCCTCCAAAGCACCGTTAGCAACAGCTAGGCCAATTTATAGACCATGTCGAGATAGGGTCGTGTTCGCCCTACTCCCGGAACGTGGTTAGAATTAACGAGCCACGATAGTTGATATCTGAACCTAAAATTGCATTCCATTTAGATTTATAGACCCGTGTTACTGTTTGAAAACGACATAGATTTCTTAATTGTAATTCCATTGTTTTTTATACAATACCAGTGTTATTTTTTTTACTCTGGAATAGGTTATGATATTTCTTTATGGTTTGTTTATAGTACCTGATAAATAATCTTTGGTCATGATGACAGTATGCAGTTTTGACGCTTGTCTTAATACTTGAGATGTTTGACCTAGATCTTGATTAAACGTTAGTTGTTAAAAAAACAAAATACATCGGATAAAATTCTATCGCTTTTTTTTAAATAAGTAAATGGCATTCTTATCATTTCGAGTACGTTGAAAAATGTTTTTATAATTCTCGCTACTTAAAGCTATTGAATTTATTTCCGCGTGGAGAATTTATTACCGTTACCCACGATGACGCGGTGTCAAGAACATCGCAAAAACATGTGCAAATAATATTCATTTATTCATCAGTTAATATTACTTTAGAAAGAGAAAAACAATCATTAGTGAGACAAGTCATTCTTTTAGCATTTTTGTAAAATTAACACCCTTTGTAATCGTATCGTCTATATGAAAGTTTTTACTTTTTTCCTCATTTAATATAGGGCATGTTTTTTACTGGCCAGAATAAATCTTATTTTGTCATCTACCAACGCAAAAGGCTAGAAAAAAAATGAAAAAAATATAATTCAACTTATAAACTCGAAAAAAGCATTTTTAAATAAATTATAAAAAAAATGTTTATGTGTAAATGTTCTTTTCGATTATATTAAAGATACAGGAAGTAACGAAACATACTTTTCTTTAGTTTCGGTGTTTCATCAAGCCTTTAAAAAGCGAAACCATTAAAAATCAAATCTTATGCAATCTTGCCAATTAAACAATTATCTCCATAACTCAGACTGTGTCATACTAAATTGTTTATACATATTTCTATATGTTTTATGCGTTATATAATTATATCTACAACAAAATCTTACTTCTTACTAATATTAAATTCGATTGTTTGTTGGATCTCCGGAACGGCTGCATGAATCTCGCTAAAATTTGTCATAAATGTAGAACATAGTCTTGAAGAATACATAGACTACTTATTAAGTTTGTTTTTAATTCCGCGCTGACGGAGTCGCGGGCTACAGCTAGTAAAGTTATAAAAATTTCTTATAAAATAATATATACATTTTAAAACAGGTTTTTCCCGCGAGAAAATGCCAAAGCTTTTTCTAAATACTTCATTATTGAATTAAAAATGTAGTATATTTCTACTTAATAGTTTTTCACTTACTCATCTTTATATATATAATTCTTCTGTGCGTGTGTATGTCACTGAACTTCTCTCAAACGACTGGACCGATTTTGATGAAATTTTTTGTGTGTGTTCAAGGGGATCTGGGAATGATTTAGATTCACAATTTTCATCAAATATTAACTTCATATTAATTTATTCAAATTAAAGACGTGTAGACAGGACAACGTCTGTCGGGTCCGCTAGTCTTACTATATATTTCAAGAAGAAAAATTTCACCTCTTAAATTACATTCAAACCCAAGAGGTTTTTAAAAAAATTGTACTTTAATATAACTTAAGTAAATGTAAAAAATGTTATTTTTTATATTACTTAAGATAACGAAAAGTTAAATTAAATAAATTATATATGTGGCTGCCACAACTACACATAATCAAGAAAAATAACTACGTTCATTATATTACTTAATAGCTAATTAAAATAAATCAATTAGTAGCCTATGTGTTCTGGACTATGTTCTACATCTATGGCAAATTTTAACAAGAACTATGCAGACGTTCTACAGATACTTTCAAACAAACATCCATGTATCCTATCCAAACATTAGTAGGCCAAAATTAGTCCTCTTTCCCTTCCCACCCTTTTTCTTATGAGGAAAGGATGGGAAGTGGAAGTGGACTTTCCGGATGAGAGGATGCATGGAAAGGGAAAATATTTTCTTTCTGAGCATCCTCTCCTCCGGAGGCATATATAGGCAACGCATATAAAATTGTGTATGTCTATGGGCAACGGTCACTTCGCTATTTCAGCGATTTCATGTGGCCACTCGCTCGTTTGCCACCTTGTGATAAAAAAATCGCATTAATCGTCGTATTTATTTCATTAGTATGATAATATTTGTCTTTTTATTAACATTTCAGATCACAACAATGATTGGGCGATTAGTCATCGCAACTTTGTGCTTACAGACATTTTATTTTGGAAGTGTAAGTTACAAATTGTTTTCTAAATATATTATTCTATTTATAAACTAAAATATAGTCTGTAATTTATAACTAACATAATTATCTTTTTTAATAACAAACTACAACTAATTAAAAATATAATTAACCTGTTTACTGCCAGAATTATAATTCAGAAGACATAAAAAAAAATTTTTTGGACTTGAGTCAATAAGTATCATTCTTTTTTTAAAAAAAATTAAATATTTATAGACTCATTTAATACACAAAGACCTTTTCATTGTCGTATACGAAAATAATTAACCGAAAACTCGACTTAATAACATGTGTACAGAATTTTCATTAGACCTGTCGGTCCGTGCAAAATCAATTCCTGTCTACTAATGAATATTCATACAGCCTCGTGCTTTCACTTTACGAGTATAACAACCATTGAGTTTCCCCCAAAATGAATAACAAATCGCTATCACCATGTCATGTTCTGTTTTACATACACTAAGCGGGTATTAAGAAATCATTCGAGATAACGAACTGTCGAGGTTATTTCCTATCCATTTCTGTGAAATTTCATTACACAATACCATGAAAACTTGTGATATGTGTTAAGTTATAATTCCTATAGTGTGAATAACGAACAAATAATATTCACGCAAATTATCTGATGTCGGCACCGACTAGTTACGAGGGACTCAATATTCAGATACGGGCCACGAACGCGAAATAATACCAGCTCCACACACCCTGTAGAATATTCCCCGATGGACTCAATTCTAGTCGGGGCCGACACCGGATAAATTGCGAAAATTGTAACGAGAGTTTAATAAAGAACAGTCAAGGATAGGAAATAAAATTAAAATAAAAAAAATCTTTTCCAGTTGGAGGCAGCGAAACAGAATGTCCAACTATCGGATTCTTATTTACCAGTAGCGATGCAGGTGATAGCTCATCTCACTGACCAGATGGCATTTGAAGTTAAAGATGAGACAACGACGAAGCCGCCTAAGCCTAAGCCGACAACGAAGCCGACCACGCCCAAACCTTTGTACGTCACATCTGATTACTTTGACTCATTGAAACCTCGATTTGAAAGGTGGTGGATGTCTGACAAAAAGAGGTGAAGGTCCTCTCTACGGACTTTGTTGTTCTATTAACAAGGTTATTGGTGTTAGAGAACTAGATCCCATATTTTCCAACCAACCTATATTCTATCCATATTTTTAACCAATATTCGAATGATATAAATGGTTATGACTTGATGGCACAATAAACAATATAATCGTTAATTAAGCGATGATATTATTTAGTTGGTCATTTATTTAACACAATAGCGAATCTACAATACATTAAAAACCATATTGTGACATTTCAAAGTCTACTCCGGGGATTTTTTGTTCTTCACAAACAGGTCCATTGCTTTTTGTTTTGTTTTAGGTTATAAAAGGTGAGCCGGCTTACATTTTTATTTTATTAACACTCGATTGGCTAATGATTTTTATTTGTATAATAATTTACCTTGTTTTCTTTTGTTTTTATGAACAGGTAAATTACGGCCACTATCCATATTATTACTATTATTCTCTTGTTTAGGTATCAAGACAACCAGCACATATGTTAAATTACAAGCATAAGAAATATTAAGTAATTTACAGTCCTTATTCCCATCTCTCTCACTTTCTTTCAGAGAAACAAAGACATGTATTTTGACAATGGAAAATAGCTTTAAACTTCTCTTCTATTCAAACATTTATTGCGATAGAGACGCTGCTTCACTTCGATTCAAAGGATTATAGATTGCTCAGAAAATGTCAGCTATATTTAGAATCGAAGATCTTCAAAAGGCTTTACGATTTCAACAGATTATTATTCAATTGACTGGAGTAATATCGATGTGTTTTTCCGTACGAAATAAAATTCGAACTGTGAAACAAAATAAGGAAAATCAACGTCTTCTAAAAAAAAAATACAGACGATTTTTTATATTCCATTTTATTTTCATCGTACAAATTCTGTTTGAATAATTTTGACCTTGTCTTAAAATTTTCGTCTTGCAAACGAAAATATCTTTCTGTTTTATACATAATTCGGTATAGCGTCTAAATAGCTATAGTATTATGTATATTCATATCATATCTTCATCAAAACATCCTTTATATATCAGACTAAAGTAAATGATTGTAAAAAATGCTTTATTATTTGTACATATTTAAATATTTATATTAAATATTCCAGAGATATAACTACACCCTTCCATCGGCCCGGATACTACGCTCCATCAGCACCACCCAAACCCTCAGAGAGGATAAAAGCACAGAAGCAGCAACAGTATAATTTACCATTACAAGGTCAACAACAGAACAATATTCCTCCACAGAACCAACAACAATATAACAGTCCACCCCAGAATCAACAATACAATATTCCACCACAGGTCCAACAACAATACAATAACCAACCAGGAAGCCAACAATATATTACCCCATTACAAGACCAACAGCAACCTTATACCCAATCGCAATACCAACAATATAATATTCCAACGCAAAATCAACAACAATACAATAATCAACCAGGAAGCCAGCAATATACTAACCCGATACAAGACCAACAGCAACCTTATACCCAATCGCAATACCAACAATATAATATTCCAACGCAAAATCAACAATATGAAATTCCTCAACAGTACAATTTTCCACCTCAAGTTCAACAACAATACAATTCTCCATTCCAAAATCAACCGTTCAACGTTACACAGAAACAGCAAAGCAACTTCTACACGCAACAATATAATCCATTGAACCAAAATCAGCAATATCCCCAACAAAACCAACAATACGGCGTCATGACTTTCGACTTTCCACAATACAATCCAATCCAGCCCCAAAACGTAAGAAGTGAAGAACCATTATTGTCTGCGCATCATGATGAAGTTAAGCCTTTATTAGAACCAACGCCTGATGCTCCTCACTTATTACCTCCACATTTTGAATCCGACTTCGATAAGATTTCAAGTCGTTCTAAAGGATTTGATTTGGACGAAATATCGGAGGATAATCTACAGTTTTTGTCGAAGAATGTAAGAGAAATGATTCGAATGGCATACGATCCACACGATGACCGTTTGGTTGATGTCTGGGAAGGTCTAAGAGCGAATCCAGCGGAACCTAGTCCTAAAGGAAAGCTGTCGTCTTCGAATCTACGGCTGTTACTGTTGTATGATCTTTTGAGTAGAGAAGCGAAGAGACAGAGACTTTCAGATTACAGTGTAAGTACTAAAAGATTCTATTACATATATTTTATTTCATTGACAAATCCAGCAGATAAGTACTTCGTCCTTTGACACATTACATTGAGGTTTTTTTCTAGCATGAAATATTATTGACCTCCTCAATTACCCTATTTCTGTCAATTGAATATGGTTAAAGTCAACGACTATTTTGGTTCATCATTAATTTTTCCATGATGTGACTGTTTGCTGTTAGAGTTGATTTAAAATAATCATTTTAAGCTTGTTTGCATTTTGCGTAGAAACAACTTTTAAAAAAAATATTTTGTACAAGTAATTTGACGGAATCCCTCGCCGTATTTGTAATAAGAGCATTTGCTTGAAGTATTACTAAAGTTATGAGAACTATTTCAATAGAGAAGAAGCCGCAGCGTTTATTTTGATGCAGGTTATCTTACTAATATTATAAATGCGAAAGTTTAAATGAATGGTTGTTTGTTAGGCGGTATCTCCAAAACGGTTGCATTGATCTCGCAGAAATTTAGCATATATGTAGAACATAATCTGGAAGAGCACATAGGCTATTAATTAAGTTTTTTAACTTCGCGCGGACGGAGCCGTGGGGACAGGTAGTAACATATTTTAGACAATATTAGTTAGAATCCTTTTGCGCGACTGGCGCGCTTTCATTACAAAGTCAAGTGTCATAATGATTAGTGAGGGGACACAAATGACATTTTAGTAAGGCTAGTGTTGCGACAGTACTCCGGCACAGTGTCAAATTTTCTTCCTAACATATACACACAAAACACATACTACCTTTTTACTATTATTTATTGTCATCTCCTTTCAGGGCTTCTCACCTGACGTAATGAAGACATTAGTAGAGTCATCTAGTGGAGGTGCTAGAGAACAATTGAGGATGGCTCTATCTAAAATGGTCGATCGTCACGATTGCGAACATGAATATGCGAATAACCGCGCTAAAGAAATGGTAGCTGAGCTCGCGAAAGACGAGTCGAAATTGTCAACAGAGATCAGATATCTGCAACCTTTAGTTTATAAGTACTAGTGATTTCAGCATTTATTTCGTATCTGCATTTATAAGCTAAGAATATGTAAGTTACTAAATATATACAAAGTTTTATAAAATGGCTTCATTTATTTTAAATTGTTAAGACATTTCATGTTACCATTTTAAAGTGAACTCTCCAGGCGAGTGCCTACCACTGAGGGGTCTAGCAAGAATATTTGTGAGGACGTTTACGTAACCTCATCGACATTAGTATTTTAATGTGTGCAGCGTCCCTAATGGGCGTTAAGTAAACCAACAATTCACAAACATTTGACGCGTGTCACAAATATTCGTGCTAGGCGCTCTGAACAAAACAATATCTAACACATCTCCATTATATCTACTATATAAAATTCTCGTGTCACAAATTTCCCATACTCCTCCGAAACGGCTTGACCGATTGAGTTGGTCTGAGAATCGGCCAACATCTATTTTTAATCACGCGCAGAAGGAGTCGCGGGCGATAGCTAGTGTGTTGAAATATAATAATTAAAAATAAGCTTGTCGATACATCAGCATGTTATTTTTGAAAATTAAAACGAATACGCTAATTATATCAAGTCAACGAATGTGTTCACACCTTAACATTTGATTTAACTGTTCATAAAGATTATACGCATCTTATTCTCAGTCTTAACGAGGTGTATAATGTATATGGTACTTTATGTTACAGTGTGTTAACACTAATGTAACATTTGTATTAAGAACATTGCTATCTTTGTTACTCTATTTGGAAAGACAGAGACAACAGCCAAGGCAGTATAATTTCGCGGTTATAGTAAGAAATTCGTTACCAGAAACCAGATTGCGTAGTTAGTACGTAACAAATGAGACGTCAGCATTCAGAGTCGTAATGTGTTCGTGAGCTATGTTATTTATCAACCTTTGTAGGAATGGCATCCGTCTTTGGCCGGCGCTTACACCGTTACGAATTTAAATTCGAATAACAGTTTTCTTAGTAACCAAGTGAAGTTTGCTGCTGTTAACCGTTTTTTAATTTCTTTTTCGGAATCAATAATAATAAAACTTTCTATTAAAAATGTGTCTAGACAAGGAAACAATTACATTATAATTTAAGGCTATTAACAGTCTCGGCCAAAGTTTAACTTTAAAGGTAATCATGGAGATAGGGCTATCTTAACCATATATGTAGGTTCCCGGGTGCGAAATCATTCGCCGTAAAAAACGGCTTGGCGTTCGGGCGTCTCACACCCTTTATACATCTCCCGTATTAAGGCGGTCCTGTATCGAAATATAAGTTTTTTTTTATATTATTAGTCCTATTAAAATCATCATCATCATCAGCTCACTATACGTCCCCACCGAGGGGCTCGGAGCCTATCCTAACTTAGGATGATTAGGCCATAGTCAACCACGCTGGCCAAATGCGGGTTGGTTGACTTCACACATATCTTTGAATTTCTTCTCAGATATGTGCAGGTTGCATCACGATGTTTTCCTTCACCGTAAGAACGTCGGATAAATGTACATATGTAAATCGGAAATCGAAAAACACATTGGTACATGGCGGGATTCGAACCCAGGACCTGCAGATTGCAAGTCAAGTGCTTGACCACTGAGCCACCGACGCTCCCATTAAAATACATTTATTTAATATTCTCTACGGTGTAATAGCTAGCCGTTATAACAAATGATACGGAATCTCGACGCCATGCCCTCTTGCCTGAGAGTGCCGGAGCCGCGGGAATGGTTTATATTATTCTGTATTCTCACAACTGCTTTAACAATGACATACATATTGAAATTTTATGTCACTGAATTCGTACGGTAACGATATCGTTTGACATGTCATAAGAAAAGAAAATATCAACCTCATTATCAATAAATAAAGTCTAGATTTTATAATTACACATAATAGTGTAACATATGTAATTTTAAAAATAGATCTTAATAATTATTTAAAAAAAAACTGTGCCCTTAACAAATAAGGAACGCGACACACAACACTGAAATTATATCAGATTCTAAGTAGACTAGACGTCTAGGTTATAAATCTTACTCCGTGGAACGCCTAAATGTTCCTAGCTTTTAGCTGGAGTGTCGTAAGCAAAGTTTTTACGCCATTGTTATGATATGCGTGACCCCATTACTGTGGTGCCACCAGAACTACTTCGCAGTTCTTACATTAAACTTGAACATTCATTCTTTTAGCCCTATATTTTACTTTTGAAGACATAATTGGCTCTATTTAGAAAGGCATTGCCTGTAAACTAAAATATTTTTTACAAACACATTTCACTAGTAAATAAGATGTACAATATAAACTGTAAAACAATTGTATTGTTCCTTAATAGCTTGAATTACACAAGCGCCTGTTGTTTTAGTAACAAATTTTCACAGAGCTACATTGCTTTAAACAAACGGAAGGCGTCTGTTTATTTTAAACTATTTCCATTTGGATTTGTGCATGTATACTTATGAGATATAGAAATCAAAAGGAAATAAAACTAAAGACTTACTTAAAATACTAGATTTATTTACAAAGAAATAATTATAAATTTGTAACACTGTTCGAAAAAAGAACATTATATTGGTTTATTATCTACACAAATACCACGGAGCAACAAAGTTCTTGTGCTACAAGGGTTAAAGATATCTCAATTCCCTTTTTCAATACAAACAATTGAACTGAAAGGTCGTAGAAAGGTTCCAATTAATGTAAAAAACATGTTATCCAGACACGGGACAAATTTATCACCACATCTGTTCTGAAAAAGAATAGCTTATTCACTTTGTCTGATCAAATTGAACTCCCGAGAGTATTGGAAACGATTGCATGAAGGTTCTTTCGTATTTATTCTAAAACAAATACAGCACAAATGTTTTGGTAAACAAACTCAATAAGCTGTATACGAAAATATTTCAGTGTTTCACGTGGAAAGCAGAAAAATGTCGTTCAACAATTGCGAATCTTACATCACTCGTCTTTTAAATATATAAATCAAAAATATCTTAGACAAGCAGAAAATGAATCGAGATTAATTATTTGGTTTGATTGTTAATATATAAAATAAATAATTCATTCCATAAACTAGGACGATGAAGGTTGGAACAACGCCAAAAAGCCGCCCCAAAGCAATTGTATTATACTACCAATTACTTCTAATACATAAACAATTCCACCATCCTTTGATTTAACAACCATATCATCTATGACATAATCATCATCACCCAATTCTAAATTAAATTCATTATCAACATCAACTTCGTTTATAGTACCGTTTAATTCCAATTTCTCTTTCATCGGTAGAAAGTTAGAGAACATTAAAATTTTCTCTGGTTTTTTACCACTTTTCTTAAAGATACTATCCTCTGAGAGTTCTTCTATGTCCCTGTCTTTTGATATTTCATTCTTCAATGGTATGACGTCAGATTTGGATGCTTCCTCCATATCGCCCAAGAGTTCTATTCTATGAAACGGTCGCTTCGTCGTTGTTGTTACATTCTTGCCGAAGTTCAATAAACTGTTAATGATAAATTGGAGTTAAATAATAGCATGACACATCACTCTTTTAAATTAAGCCGTTGCCCAAAAGTGTAAATTTCTTCTGTACCGTGGCTTTCTGAGGCCAAAATCCCCGTTTAAAACATATTGTTATCTTTGTAGTGTCAAAGATATTGATAGGGACGACGATATGTTTTATACATATACTCTGGTCTCTCAACCCAACCTTCAGTCAGACCAGTCAGAGAAACTGGAAAAATTTATGATTCGTTAGCTACACTTACTTAGAAAACGGAGAAGCGATTCTGCTCGCGAGACCACTAGCTATGAGATACGCTACTGAAGACCTGCTGCTATCTCTTGAAGAATCTTTTGCGTACACGCTCACCACTGAATCGTCGTCTGGCAGTGATCTGCTGCTGCATTGTTGTAACGCCTGGAAAAAATCACGAGCAATATTTCAAAAACAATAGTTTGATAAATTATATTTTATTTTAAGGTACACGAATTAAAACAATAAATGTGATGTTATGCAATTAATGATTGGCGATATTAAAAAAAAACTTTATTGTGTTCTTCCAGACAATGTTCTATATGTATGCCAAATGTCATTGAGATTCGTTACGTCGTTTTGGACATACTTACAAACATCCATCTATTTATTCAACAATTTAACTACACTTTCCTGTATCAAGGAAAGCATCTTGTATATCTGGAGATGATTATGACATAAGAAATTCTGTACACACGCTATGTTATAAGTTATTCAATAGGTTGTTTACATCGAATGCGACTACTGAGAGATACGTGATGTGGATACAGTATGTCTAACATTGACGCCAAGGACTAAGACTATTCGATCCATGATTCAAAGAAAGTATTAAAAGATGCCAGATTTAACTGTGGCTATTAATTCTTGGAGCGTCGGTGGCTCAGGGGTCAAGCACTTGACTTGCAATTTGCAGGTACACAGGTACAACAGGTAATAGGTAACAGTGGTAGAGCCCGCTTTAACATCTTCCCACGAATTGGCCTGGCTCGCCCGGTGAAATACCACGACCACACAAAAGACAGGCGTGAAGTGGAAGCAATTACGCGTTTCGTCTGATGAGTGTTCGTCCCGGAGGCCTAATTTAGTCCTCTTTCCCTTCCTACCCTTTTTCTTATAAGGAAACGATGGGAAGTGGAAGTGGACTTTCTGGATTAAAGGATGCATGGAAAGGGAAAATATTTTTTTTTTGTGCATCCTCTCCTCCGTCGATTAAAGGAGGCAACTCGTATGCAATTGCGTATGTCTATGGACAACGGTTGCCACCTTATGATATATAGAAAAAAAGATTAAATAAATGATCGTCCTCTATATAACAGGTTAGGCTTTTAAATTAAAAATCTTCTTTACAAGGTCTCTTCATTACTAGAGGTTGACCGTAAGCGAATCACTCTCTATTCTATGACAAGGGGAAAATTTGCTCAACGCTGGACAATAGGGATCCACTCCAAGACATTCTTATGCCGCGACATTTCAACTGCGTTTATACGTTGATAGTAAAGTAATTTTACGACAAAAACTTATCAGCAACCTTTCATTCTTGTTGAAAAATGTACAGATAACACATTCGTACTAGTTTTATGCCAATGGCAACCTATTATAAATATTATTTATTTATTTCTTGTTTAAGGAAGCATGTATATGAGTCTTGTCGTCTAACTACGTTTAAAAAACAATGAAATATATCATCTTATAACGATAAATTACTTAACTTACATAAAAACAAATTTGTATCGTAACCCAAATAAACAAACCTAACCGACCTAGGTCCTTGGCGGCAATGCCACATCTATAGATTCGAATCACGTACCCCGACCTATATAAGCTACAAGTAAGCAACCATCGTCAATGGAACATCTTTTTTTATTGAGCCATTATTATTGTTTGTTTATTGTCTATGATTTAATATTTCAAATACAATTGGATGAAACAAAAGTTTTGTCTATGCTTAATTCCATTGAAACTGTTATGTTTTGATTATTATTTCACTATAAGTGTTGAATTACATCATAAGTTTTAAAATTGTTTATTTATTTCGACAAAAAACAGTTCTTTAAATCTTCTATATATATAAAAGAAAGTCGTGTTAGTTACACTATTTATAACTCAAGAACCGCTTTACAGATATATCTGAAAATTGGTGAGGAGGTAGCTTATAGCTAGGAGACATAGGATACAATTTTTAATTTTTTTTTTTCGAATTTATGCCTTGACGAGTTGCTTTTTTTTAACTTACTAATATTATAAATGAGAATGTTTAGATGAATGTGATATGGATGGATGGATGGGTGGGCTACATTAATTAAGTTTTTTTATATAACCACGCGGACGGAGTCGCGGGCGACAGCTAGTAAACAATAATTTGATCGAATATCGATGTTGAATTTAAAGTTTAGGTTTTGTAAAAGATTGCTTCGTTTACATTTGGGAACCAATTTTAAGAAAGTTCTTATTTCATTACTAGCTGTAGTCCGCGACCCCATCCACGTAGAAAAACTTAATAAGTAGCTTATGTGTTCTTCCAGACTATGTTTGGTGGCAAATTTCATCAAGATCTGTTGAGCCGTTCCCGAGATACCTTCTGATAAATGTCCATACTTCATTCCATCCAAACGGATTTATAATATTAGTAAGATGTTTAAGTATAGACAATATTATTCTAAATCTAATTACTTGTTAAACATCTTGTCAAATATCAGTTAAACTAACCAGTCAAATTAAACTAGAACTGTGAAACTAACTGTAGGAAACTAGAAACATTTGTCTTAGCGGCACGTACGAGAAAGTTTTTACGCATAAAATAACCTTTAAACTCCATCATATGCCCTTTTTATTTTACTAAAGCGGAAAATGTTTTTAATCTATATTTCTATATATATAAAAGAAAGTCGTGTTAGTTACACTATTTATAACTCAAGAACGATATGGTTGAAAATTGGTGAGGAGGTACCTTAGAGCCAGGAGACGGACATAGGATATAATTATTTATTTTCGTATTTATGCCTTGAAGAGCAGCTTTTTATTTAACTTATCTATATATTAAGTTTTTTTTATATATCCACGCGGACGGAGTCGCGGGCGACAGCAAGTTTATAATAAAACGAAGCAAGACAACAATGCAAGTTTCACAATTGTTTAAAAAAAAAGAGTATGAAATAAATTTCCATACAAATCTTGATGTTAATGTCAGATTGTAAGAACAGTTACGATGTATTTACAATGTTCAATCAGCAATGCTTGTAAGATTATGAAATGATAAACTGCACAATCTGATGGTGGCACCCACTAAATAACTAACCGTGGGTTTCAGAAACTAAATCTCTTTATAAAATATATCTTCATCCCGATCTTTCATCATTGAAAAAAAAACAGAAATGACGACATTTTAAACGGGTCTTTTAGTGTTTAATCCACGGTAATTAAAGGTACTTGTAATCTGTAAGTCCTAGGTTCGAATACACTTATGTATCAATGTGTTTTTCGTTTTTTTTACATATGTATTATACATTTATCCGACATTCATACAGCGAAGGAAAACATCGTAGTGCAAACTGTACATATCTGCAAAGAAATTCAAAGACCCAGCATGGTTGACTAAAGCCTAGTCGTATAGTGAACTGATGATGATAATGACTACTGTTTACTACTAAAATATTCTAAAGTGATTTATATCCATGGTATGATCTAAATGTAGGAAATAAATTTTATCGACCTTTCATAAGCATTTCAAAGACTTTCTTATCGCTAAGATGTTATGTTAATAACATTTGTAACCGGAAGTAAGTATATTAAGATATACCAACATAACATAAATACAATAATGTATGTTACACAAAAGATAAAAGATAATTATAAGATTTAACTTACATCTCTTACGCTATCTTATCTTATTATAATATTAATATAAATGCAAAAGTTTAGATGGATATTTGTTCCAACGTATCTTCGAAACGGTCCAACGGATCTTTATGAACTTTGGCACAGATGTAGAACATATCCTGGAAGAACACATAGGCTACTAATTAAGTTTTTTTTATTTCCGCACGCACGGAGTTGTGTGCGACAGCTAGTTAATGATATAAACTAAAGTTGGAGCCAGTGATGAGTATAAAAATTAAATAATAAAGTTCTCTTACCAGTAAGCTGAAAGCGATGATAGCGATGAATCTCATTTTCGAAATAAACTTTTAATTATGCCGAATCGCTTTTTATTCCTCTTGAATCGCCAAAGTCGGTACAGGCGAGTGATACGCACGCACATCTGATGACAAGTGGTGTGCGCACGCGCATCCTACCGATCGTAGGTGTAGGGTGGCCCTTACGAACAAGGACATCGGATAAAGATTTTCTTAGTATGAATATAATTACAAAGAAATAAATAAATCTGTTTTTAAAATCCTTATTTTAATATTTTTGGTCTGCTAGCTAACTGTATAAAAAAATCAAATGGCCATTTACTCGTCTATCCTAAAAATTTAATAAAAAATACCACAGATAAAACAGTTCTTAAATAAAAATAATTTTAAAAATATTATTCTCAAAATCTTCATCTTTTTTCTTTTATCTTTATCTTTTATGCTAATTATAAGGTTGAAAAACAAAGAAATAGTCAAGATTGTTTCCAAATATTTCTAACTTAATAGCTTTTGATATCACACAGTTGTGATAGCCAGCTGTCGCCCGCGATTCCGTCCCCGTAAAATGAAAAAAAAAAACTTCCCGGCAATTATTTTAATTTTTCTCGCCGTAAAAACCATCTTTGAACTTCAACGAACATT
This sequence comes from Papilio xuthus, assembly GCF_000836235.2. Taxonomy (NCBI): domain Eukaryota; kingdom Metazoa; phylum Arthropoda; class Insecta; order Lepidoptera; family Papilionidae; genus Papilio; species Papilio xuthus. The sequence continues at coordinate 4,548,181 of NW_013530970.1, read as the reverse complement.
TAAAAAAGTATTGGCCAAATTGGTACAGTCGTTGTTGAGTTGTGCGCTTACCAACACATTTTGCGATTCATTTTTATATTATAGATTAAAACAAACGACAAAGCATTACTTGTGGTTTAAGATCTTTATTCCTACAAGAATTTACGAAATTCACTTACGAGAAATAATTTTACAAGAACATATAATTTGAAATTTTACCAGTAGTCTGACATTACATTTTACTAACAAATTTCTTTAATTTATTTTTAAATGATGACATGGTGTTTATATCACGGATGTTTTTAAGCAAATTATTATATAACTGTGCTCCCTCAAAAGCTACACTTTTCTGACCAAAATTGGTTCCGGGTTTTGATAATTTTAATTAATCTTTGTTTCTTGTTTAATATCTATGAGTCTTCTTTTTAATCATTGTTTGCGAGATTGTCTCATATTTTTTGTTTAACTACTTACTTAACATTGTTTAAATAAATAAAAACTTATAACCATATCAATTTCTTTACTTTCTATTACTAATCGCAGGCCAACTGGTTTTAGATTTCAACTTTCTATAGAACATTTTAGAGTTGAATTAACAATGCTATTTTATATGCTTTATCATATTTATTTAATTACTCTTCTATTTTTAAAGGATGTTCTTTAATATGTATATTATTAGACATATCAGGACGCAGGATTGAGAGATACGTGAGATTCTAGACATTTCTAGAGATTTCTAGAATGTTCTTTCCTTCTTTCTGTGCTGCGTTTCTATATTTAGTTCGCAGTGATTTTAAATGTGCTTATAACTAAGATATTAGTTAATACAACTACCTCCTCCCAACCTCAAAAGGTACAACCTTTTTGATGTTTTTTTTTTAAATCATATAGTAAAGTCTGATTGAAAATAGAATATAATTTCTTAACGGCCAATATTTTAGTAGTTGAATTAGCGTATGTAATAATGAGGTACCGATAGGGTGGCTGATTAAACTAATAACACTAATATACTGGTTTGAATAAACAGTGAAAGTCATAGCGGCTTATAAAAACTGTTTTTTTAACGGCCATAGAAATAGTAGCATCTCTGTTTAGAGATAGACGTTAAATTGTCTTAACCTAGCTTAATACTCCGCATTAAGGGATACATTATTTTATTTGACATAAAAAGTAATAAATGAATATTATTCTAACATATTTAAAATTAATATTTAGGGATTATACGAACAAATTAATAATGTCTGGTCACCCTACAAAAGCGACCTCAACGCGTGCGCATCCCTTCGTGATCGGTTTATCAATTAAATGCAGTCATAGCGCCAATTCATTGATACTATAATTAATAACGTAATTTCAAAAAGGTTTTATTACAATTTCGCCCATATAGGCGTAGATCGTCAACTAACGGTCTAAATAAGAAATCATAGTGGCTGCATTTTTTTTCTAAATATCGGCGCTTCACGATCCAGCCAGAAGTAGTCATCTGTGTAGTTTACTTTAAATCCTATAAGGAGTTTCCTCTGCTTATTTGAATTATTTCAGCTATTAATAAATATAATTCTATTTATTATTGTCATAAGTTTCAAAAAATTAGTAGGCAATGCTTACAAAAGTTTTGTTTGCCAAAGCGTAATTCTCACAGACCTTTCTGAATGCCGTTATTACACCGCAAATAGTATTAATACAAAGCTCTAAGTCTCGGAGGAAACTTAAAGATAGAGGTCGCTTTGTTCGTAAATGAAAAAAGTTTTCCAGCAACTACAAATGTTGCCAAATTGTAAGTAAGCTTGTAAGTTATACTAATGCCTTAATCCTTGCCAGTATAATACTTACTAAGCTAGAAAATTGCTGTTTCGCGTAATATTATGTTCTTACATACGCCTTACTTTACTTAGAAATGTACGCTATATCGCTTTTGTAACCCACAAAAGACCCTTCATTGATACCACGTTCAAAATGTCAACACGTATCCATAGTCATGGCTATTCATGGTCAATGTATTAATATGTCAAAATGTGTATCCATGGTCATGGCTATCCATGGTCAATGGGTCAACATATCAATGATTATTTTAGGTTAGAGCATTCACACCTACAGTCTAATGTGGGTATCGATTGCTTATACGTCCAAAAGAAAACATTGTGAACTCAAAAAATGACAGATGTTAACATTTTTGCTGAGATTTTTACAGTTACAATGTGTTAAACTGGATAAGCTATTTTCCGCGATTTAACCGCACGGTTAAGGTGTACACGAGGTCGTGTTCAGGTCATCGCTTGAAAGGGAACCTCGTGTCCTTTAAAAAGATAACAATATATTATTAATTTATAAGTAAGGCATAACCACCTTATTAAATTTCACTGAAAGAAAGTGGAAGTACCGCTTTCTTACTCACGACACAATAATTTAGTATGAAGTTTTTGTTGATTTTATCATTTTTGACGATTTTTAACTTATAAGTATTAAGTAGTTGTCCTTATTTTTTTTTAATAAAATCGCAAAGAATTTTGTGAAAAATGTTTAGTATAAAAATTAGCTTAATTTTATTTTATTTGAGTTTTATTACCACGCCATCTATACTTGATACTGAAATTAAACACAGACGTTTACTTTTTCTTATTAGATGGCACCAAAATTAATTTCAAATTTAACTTTTGTGGAAATTTAAATTAATAAAATTTATTTATTAATCAACAAAGCTTATTAAATAATAAAAAATAATTACAATGAATCAAAAAAAATGTGAAGCTTATGATTAAATATTGTACATTTTGTTGTCATGGTAACGTTTACATAACAACTTTGACAGATAGTCAGTGGAGTGAAGTGACATTCGTTTATTTTGTAAAAATGAACAATAGAACATATTTAAATGAACATTTTGATGATCAATACAATATGTTTAAGTCTGTAAGACGTAAACCTTTTGTGTATAGACCGAAAACATTAAGAAAACTTGTGCCATCACAAGCCATTATTCATCATGAACACAAAAACGACAAGAAAAGTTGTTCTACTGGTATATTAACCAAACCAGACAAGCAGTTATCGAAGCCAAAAAAAACAACAAAATCTGATCAAACATTCAACAAGAATATAACTAAAATTCAATCAAGACCAGACATTTGTAAGAAATGTGGAGATGAAGTGATTGATAAACCGGAGTATAAATATCATAGAAACGGAAATATTATCACAACAAGCCCTCATAGTTCACACATATCCGCACAAAACATAGAAATATCCAGAAACATACCAAAAATAAGCTATAAAACTGTTGAACAGTACTATAAAAATGAAAATTTTGCACTATCAACTGAATCAGTTCATGCATCTCCAATTAAAAACATAATAAAACCATCATTAAGTACTATAAAAGAGACATCTGAGGTTACATTGTCTAAACCAAAGTCATCAAAGGATATTCTATACAAAATACAGCAAGAAACCATACCAGAAGAAATGGGATATTACGATTTAGAAAAACAAAATAATATCAAAGAAATAAATGAATTCCGTAGAAGAAATTATTTTGAATGCCATTCAGCTAAATCTAGAATTAAAACAAAAGCTAGTACAACAACTTTAGGGGAACATAAATGTTACTATAGATTCTATTTGAACGAAAGATTATTTCCAGTACCGTTGAACACAGATTATCAAAATAATATTAGATGCGTTGAATGTAAACTACCTTTAGATGAGAATCAAGTATCACAATCTTGTAACGGTACAATACAAGCTAAAGTGAAATTAAATAATAAATTACAAGATATGATTTTAATGCTTCCTGTAAAAGAACCTCTTATAATTAAAGAGAGAAGGATGGAAGTTCAAAGTTCAAAATCGGATATATTATATTTTGGACTTATAAAATTAAGTTCAGATGGAGATTCAAAGTTCAATAGTACACAACCGAGTAATTCTTTTGCGTTAAGATACCAAAAAGGTTATAAAGAATTTGAAAATATTCAAAGTTATAAATATGATTGTATAGATAGTGATGATGTTATAGTTATTTAAATAGTTAAAAAAATAGGTAGGTCAATGAATAAAAAAATACTTATTTTTAATTTTTTTATAGTCTTTTTAAATATGTGCTCAAGATTTTATGGCAATAAATTCAGTTATTTTTAATAACTTTTTCATTTTGTTTTAGTATTTCTTTGATTGATATAGTTTCATAGAAACAAAGTAAGCATGATTTTAATCCTGTTTTTATGACCTAATATACAAATTGTCTACAATTTATTTACAGTGAATTTGACAAAATACTTAGTTTTGACCCATGAAAGGAGTATTTTTGCCTCCATTCCTATCCTATCCCTTTATAAAAAACCATCCTTGAGTTGTTAAGAGTAAAAGACTTTAGCCCTCTTATTCTTATTATAAACAAGTTAATTAATTGTTGGTAATCCACATAATATTACAGTTTCTTAGGATTCTGACTCCGGTGGTAGGTGGATGTGTTACAGGAGATAGTTCTCTTAAGCTAGGTCTTAAATAGGTTCTTATTTATGCAGTATGTGTGTGTGTGTGTGCGCGTATATTACTTTTTTTTGTACTACTAAAAGATTTTAACAAGAATGTTTGTATGACCATGTTGGCAGTACAAATCTGAGGTTATTTTTTTTCTATGTAGTATGTAAGCCATTGACGTAGTTTACGCAATTCAAAATCTCGTTATGCACCATTTGTATTCACTGTCAATATAACTAGCTCATAATATTACCATTTACCATGAATTTAAAAAAAATATCTGTTTCCAAGAATTAAACTTTTGACACTGGCATGAAATATTTTTTGTTCAAAAAGGAAACATCTTATAAAAATAATAAATGGCGTAATAATACGTGTAATTTTTGTGTTTATAGGAAGAGTATCTTTGTAAAATGTTTTTTTTTTGTTAATATTTGTCGTTTACAATAAAGTGAATTATGTATCATAGGTCAAGGAAAAGATAATTTATTCGTAATGTCAATAGTTTTAGATTAATAAAAAACAAGGCGAATCACAAGTCATTAGTGATGCTATGTTATTTAAATATTTGGCTTAGAAAATATTAGTTCCGTGTTTAATTGTCTACTATTCAGATTTTAAATTGTTTACTATCCTTGATTTTATGCAATTATATTTTATCTTAATTCTTATTAATATTATAAATGCGAATGTTTCGATGGATGGATGGATGGAGATGGATGGATCTTCTTGAAATTTTACATAGTTTGTAAGAACACGTAGGCTTCTTATTAAGTTCTTTTTTAATGCCGCGCGGACGGAGTCGCGGCCGAAATCTAGTATGAAATAAAAAGTATAAACTATATGATTATCATTCTTCATTCCAATACGATTTTAAAATGGAAGGTAATCGCTAAACATATTAATTGTCCCTTTATAAAATCAGTTCATAAAAAAATTTAAAATACCTTCGTCAAAATTTAAATAAACTTTCCTATATAAAAATAATACAGTGTCATCAACACATCTGTCACAAGAACGGGCTTGTTTGCGTATATTATGATTCTGCAATCAATGCAGAGTAAATAAATAGGAGGGAAAAACGCGCGCGAATTCAGTTGTACGCCGCCATTACGCCTTAACTGTCACTTTCGCTTTTATTTCCGAACGTTTTCGGTGTGTTAGTTATCTGTGAAACAAATAAAAAAAATGAAGAACACAATTATTATTTTCGCTTCGCTAACAACATTGGCGATAGGAGAAAATTTATTACGTAAGTTTTTTATTACTGTATGTAGATATAAACGTAAATATTATTACTTAAGTATTTGCAAGGTGTGTTTATTATAGTACTTTTTTTTATTTTTAGATTCGTACAGAAAAAAAACTATGTTAATTTTCTTTACAAACTCTTTAGATTTTTTATAATTACCTTAACGTTTCCCTTTAATTTTTTTTTATTTACGCGTCCACATTCTACCCTATCCTTGTAAAGTTTCTTATCAAAATATTTTTTTTACGTTACCAATACCTATCCAATTCCCTCGGAAATTAATATGTAAAAAATTCAATATTTGTTTTGATTTACCTTAGTAAAGTATTTAATTTCACTAGTTCTTTCTTATAAAGAAGAATGATTATTTCAATGTATTTTTAAACGGTATTTGAAACCAGATCTGTTCCTTTTTTAAATTAATCCTTTTTAATTTTCATTCCAAAATTATTTTTACCGGCACAACGACGGACAAAATATTTTTAGATTGTTAATTATTGTATTTTCTAACCTAAAAATCATGTTCAGCCGACCAATAGCTTAGCCTTTCACGGCAATATTTTTAATCCTATTTTTATTACGCAATTAGAATTTAAAACATCTAGGCAATACTATTACATGACTGAAGACGTAACAAGTGATCGTAATGTTACCGTACTGAGTGTAAGTTGGGAATTATTCAGTAGGATTGCGCGAGTTTGGAATAAAAAAAAACTTTTAAACAAAGTACTTAGAACCATAAAGTCTGTTATAGGACTATTTTATGACAATAAAGATATATAAACTCTTTGTATGTTAATACAACTGGCCAGTTGAACATAAGTTACTGGCTGGTTAGAAAAGTATTATTTTTTCTTTTTTTGTAATTTGAAATTATTTCTCTCGAACACCAAAGAAAGTGAATCGTGATTATAAAATGGTTAATTTTTTAACACGTTTAATTGTTAGCGAGTGAAATTGTTTTCTTTATTTTATTTATCGGTTGTAAAATAGTATCTGTTTTTGTTTTTCGGTAAGTTAATAATTAATAAGAGGAAATTCAAACCGAATACAGTTTGATATCTACTCGGAGATAATACGCTATAATAAATCCATTGGTGATCGAAACACTAGGCCATTAGTTTAATGGTAGTATTTGAACTTGTACCATGGACAAACATCTCGTTATACCACCCGCGAAGTCGAAAGGTCGCATTATAAACATTAAATCGATTGAAGAGAGCTACGTCCTCGAAGTGGACGCATTATGGAATGTAAATCGGTGCATTGTCTTTAAAATTCAATGTTCATACAACTAACGGCTGACCTTCAGCAGATGGGCTACGAATACAACGAATATGTGATCAATTTAATGTCGTCCGTTTTTCTTGTAAACAAGTATACAAATGTTTCTTTTCTATAGTAGATATTACGGTCAAGTTTGGGATTCTAAAATCTCTTAAAGTTGTCTGTTTTTTTTAATGTCGCTAATTCCTTGTTGACAATAGATTTGGAATTGTTTTTGATATAATTCCATATTTAAATTTCGATATTTGAGTGTAAAAGTTATTTTAGAAAACAAAAGTAGAATAAAAAATATACGGTTAAAATGATTATGTATGATTTCGTAAGGACATGTTAATAAACAAATAAGTACATAACATAATTGACAAATAATGAAAAGAATTTTCCTTCTAAATAAATCGATTTAAAAAAAACATGTTTGGCTTTTTTGTTAACGAGATTTTTTTTCGACAATGTGGGTTTAACAAACGTTCGCATAGTAAAGACTTCAACGACTTTGAACATTTTTCCTTGTTTTGAAACGTATTTACTCGTATATCTTACGAAATAATTTTGTTATAAGAGTCATACTATGAAGTTATAACGATAGCAGTCTAAAATGGTATGGTATACAAAATGAAAGTGAAAGTTAATAAAAACTGTGTGCAGAAAGCGTAATTGTTATGTTTTTAATTATTTTAATGCGAAATTTAATTTTGCTAAATCACGTAATTTTTTCATGACGTTCTTATTAACATATATAGGAGTAGAATCTATAACTAATGCCAAATTTCTGAAGTCCTATTAACCGTGCAATAGTATTTTTGGTTCAATAACTTCCGAACTACGTAACTAGATTTTTACTCCTTTGAAATCAACTTCAGATAAGTAACCAATTTTCGCCGGTAACTCATGAGGAAAAACTCCGAATTGCTTCGACTTGATGCTTGTCTTCTGTGTGGTATTGCACAGGGTGAGTCAGCCAATTCTTGCAAGAGATGTTGTTGCGTTTCATCATCATCAACACGCTTTATCTGTCCACTACTGGACCTAGGCCTTTCCTAATGCCTTTCACAGTACGCTGCTTTTTACCATTGTCAAAACAGAAGATCACATTTTATAATTAGGCCAAGAAACTGTCGTTATTGTTGTACACGTCTTTTCCGAACACTCTGTATAGTCTGTCAAGTTATTACTTTTTTATTCTTATCACGCTTTGTAAACGGAAGCTCTAGAGGTTTTTCTTTAACGTTTTCCAATATTGTAGTTGACAATTAATTATATATTTATATGTAATTTGCAAGTCATTCTCTTTGTGTTTTATTGTAATGAAGTTTCATCTTTCTGTAGACGGAGATATCATGTGTAGAATATAAATGGTTACATTGTGTGTCAATAGCTTCAAGATATGACCTTGAATCAGTAAGTAATACTACAGTTGATTCGTCACTTAATTGAAATAAACAATGGTCATTACTCTTCTATCTTACTAATATTATAATTGCGAATGTTTAGATGGATCTTCGCTTAAAGGTATCTCCGGAACAGCTGTATAGATCTCGCTGAAATTTGGCATAGGTGTAGAACATAATCTGGAAGAACACATAGGCTACTAATTATATTTTTTTTACGGTTTACGCTTACGGTTTATTGCGGTCTACAGCTACTTTATCATACATATTATATATCCGTCTGTTCATATTCAGGAAAATATTGAAGCGTTTTATGAAACCATTGTTTTTATCTTTACCACTAAAGACCACCTTTTAGTGGTTTCTGGTCCTGATTTCGTTCTTTTTTTTTGCATCAAAATTGAAATTAAAAATCTACATAGTTGGTATAAAGGGGTGGTCAACTTGATTACACTAGGACCAGAATCGTCTCGTAATTTTAAATAAAACAGTGGTAGAGCCCGCTTTAACATTTTCGCACGACTTGCCCGGTGAAATACCACGACCACATAGAAGACAGGCGTGAAGTGGAAGAAATTCCGCGTTTCGTCTGTGTGTGCGTCCTTCCCACCCTTTTCCTTATAGGGAAAGGATGGGAAGTGGAAGTGAACTTTCCGGAAGAGGGGATGCATGGAAGGGGAAAATATTTTCTTTCTGTGCATCCTCTCCCCCGTCGATTCAAGGTGTATCAATATGCAATTGCGTATATCTATGGGCAACGGTCACTTCGCTATTTCAGCGATTTCAAGTGGCCGCCCGCTCGTTTGCCACTTTATGATACAAAAAAAAACCAGTATAGCTCAGTACTAAAATATACTTATTATATTAAACAATTAGAGTTAATACTTATTTACGTATTTTAGTGTGAGCATTGCGTCTGAACATCTGCTAAGTTACATTTTACTTTTTATTGCATTGTGTAATCCAGTCGATTACGATTGTTTGACCACCCCTGTAATGAAACATATACTAATATTTTTTAAAGAATTTGCTCTTAATAAACTTTTATGACATATATGTAAATTAAGAAGCTTGCACACAATACTGTCACAGCGTCTTTTCAACATTTACAAACGGCAATAACAAAACCGGTTAAATTTCTTAATATTTTAAGCTTATGAATGGACTCCTTTAGAATGCTCGTTGCTACAGAATGGCCTTGCAACAAAACATAAAGTCGCTCGTAGTTTATTATACACAGTGGTGTTACAAATGTTTAAATAGCATTGCATTATAGAATCGTGTGGTAATTTGAAATATAAAGGAATACTAGCGGACCCGACAGACGTTGTCCTGTCTACACGTCTTTAATTTGAATAAATTAATATGAAGTTAATATTTCATGAAAATTGTGAATCTAAACCATTCCCAAATCCCCTTGAACACACACAAAAATTCATCATAATCGGTCCAGTCGTTTGAGAGAAGTTCGGTGACATACACACTCACAGAAGAATTATACTCGTATATATAAAGATTTTACAAATAATTTAATGCGATAAATTTCTTATCTTACTTCTACCTAAGAGCTGATAGCTTGTTTATTAGACCCAAAAATTGTCTTCTAACCCATTCATAAATACAGACCAACCTGGATGATAAGACAGTCCAAGGAGCAGAGACATTTTTCTTGATTATAAAGGTTTCTCGCTTATCAGGTTGGACTGTATATACATCTATGTATTAATTGTTTGTCCCTAGTAAACCTAAATATTGTATTTTTTCTTAATCATTCGTTATTGTATTCCTTTACATTGTAATGTATTCTTAAAGCTGTAATTTTATTATTACAAGGTTTTTATCAATTTAACGGCGAAATCTGGATGACCGAGCTATGCTTGGTATTTTTTTTTAATTGTGTTTTTTGGAAATTATATTTAAGTACGAATTACTGATAAAATGATGATTATATGAATAACATTTTTCGATCTTACCGATAGAAAAAGTTAAGTTTATGTTTAAGTTGATTATCGATAAAACACGAATAAACATTTCCCAAAATGATTTCTAGCTAGATCGATTTATCGCCCCGAAACCTATATACTAAATTTTATGAAAATCGTTGGAGCCGATTCCGAGATTCTAATTATATATATACAAGAATTGCTAATTTAAAGATATAAGATAAAACTCCAATGACGCATCTCTCTTTAAAAGCTGTTTTTATAGTAGGTGACAACCCTAATCATCAAACCGTTTGTAAACATTGCCTCTTGTTAGTCAAAAATACAGCAGCAAATTGCTCATAGCATATATCAGAGTATGCTGAAATATTTCACACAATCGTTCGTAAGCAATTTTATAAACATATTGCGATATGGATGATACTTTCAACTCTTTCTCCACACTGGCAGTTAGGAAACGGTTTACGAAAACATTTATCTGAACTTGTCTTGGCGAGTTTCATTTGTTTCACACATTTGTGAGCTCTATTGAAATCTATTTTTAAATCTTTAGAACATTGACCTCTTTACATGGATAGGCTATAGCTGGGGTTTTTTGTGCCTACTTGATTTTCGCCATTGTGACGTTGACGGTAGCGGTGGTGGTTCGAAGTAATAGTAGAGGTAGTAACTCTTAGTAACATTAACAGGCGATTTTAAGTTGGTTATAAAATAAGCTGTCATTCCAAAGCCACCTCATCAATATTAATAGAGGTCAGTGTTACAGATTGATTATTTTTCCAAATATCAAGTTAAATACGATGAGCTTATGACATCGCAAATTAATTATGTTTATTTCATGTAAAGGAACTGTTCGCTATTACTTAAAATTAAGTCGTTTGATGGTTAATTGAACTTAAACTTAACTTTCATGACTTAATTTTCTTCTTCAAAAATCTTTATATATTATACATAAATCAAAAACTTTGTACATCTTTTTAAGGAATACGCGACCGCTAATGTGACACTGGTCATGTTAATAAGAAATGCATGCTATATTAATAAAAAAATTCAAGTCAAATTTCGGCCAATGGGCGAACACTAGTCCCTAATAAAGACGTGTCCACACTAGCAGCGTTGCGCTGCGGCCACGTGACCGCGCTGCAATGTTTATGCAAGCTGACCTTGCTATTTCGCACGTGTGGCAACGCCGGCCCATTCGGATTACGGGACGGTTGCATCACTTCATCTTATTTCGGTACTAAAGCATTCTTTATCGATGCTTTTTAATCATTCTTATATATATAAATGCTGTAAATTCGTGGTAAATATTTTAAAATATGTTTATCAAATTAGTTTTGAACGTAACAATGTATGATTTATTTCTAATTATATTCACATGAACAGCAAAATGCATTCTGTAAAATTTGTCACAATTCGTTCAGTTTCTTCCACTCTCGTCTTTTGTCTTCAAATAATACAAAAACGTTAAGTTATAAAAAAAATCACAAACAGACCTACGGACGGACAACAAAGTGATCCTATAAGATTCCTTTCGACGTACGGAACCTTAAAATATAAAAGCATCCTACACAAATTACCATAGTAACGAGGTCATCTGTTGATAGACATGTGTAGATAAATAAATTCTAGCTTGATACCTTCACGCGTTTTGAGAAAAAGGGCCTTGGCAGACAGACGGACGGACAACAAAGTGATCCTATAAGGGTTCCGTTTTTTCCTATGAGGTACGGAACCCTATAAGTAGTAGAAAGTATTTTAATTCGACTCTAGCCAATGTAAGTGTACTCTTACAGTGAATCATTTAATTTCCTGGTTAAAACTAACATCTAACACTTGTAGCGTATAATTTCACTTCAGTTACGTAATTCACTTTCAATATTACGTTAACAAACTCTCTCAAGTTATATCGTGTTGGGATAGGTCAATGACAATTATTTTTATTGTTACATTTTAAGATATTCATTTTTTAAATACTAGCTGTCGCCTGCGACTCCGTACGCGTGGATATATGAAAAACTTAATTAGTGTAGCCCACCCATCCTTCCATCCACATCACATCCATTATTATTATAATCATTAGCATTTATAATATTAGTAAGTTAAATAAAAAGCAGCTCTTCAAGGCCTAAGTTCGAATAAAAAATAAAAAAAAATAATAAATAGTATCCTATGTCCGTCTTCTGGCTCTCAGTTACCTCCTCGCCAATTTTCAGCCTTATCGGTAAAGCCGTTCTTGAGTTATAAATAGTGTAACTAACACGACTTTCTTATATATATAACTAGCTGTCGCGACTCCGTTTGCGCGACATTAAACAAAAATTTAATTAGGAACCTTTGTGTTCTTTCAAACTATGTTCTACATCTATGGCGAATTTCAAACAAACATCCATCCCTCCAATTTATTATTAAGAAGTAAGATAAGATATACTAAGGTCATAAAGTTTACTTTTTTTTTTAATTTTCTCTGCCGTCATAGTAGAATTTAATTACAATCCAATAAAAACATACTATATTTTAAATAATTGATTGTTTTCATTGAATAGGCTCCGGGACTATGGAACCGATTTGATGATTACTTTCACTATTGGAAAGCTAGACTATCCCCGGATGACATGGGCTATATTTATTACCATATATTTTCCGGATGAAGTCACGGATAACTGCTAGTTGTAACTAAATACGTCGACGTAACAACTCTTTAAATATCTAGTTACATTAGAAAGTTGATTCTTAGCTTCCGTAAAGAAACTTTGAAAAACACTGAACTTTAGTTACAAATCTACTCTAATACAAAATCAAGATATGGTCATTGATCTTGTATTACGTACGATTCAATCTTAAGGTATGAGTACATAAATGCACAAGGCGAAGTACAAGCGTAGCGTAAGCGATTATTTTGCTAATAATATACATGAGAATCATTATGTTACCTATTTTTACGTATCAAAGAAACTTAAATAAAAAGCATCGAATTACAAGATTTTCAATTGGTAAATTCAACCGTGAAATACCGTTACTAAGTGTCAGAAACGACCATACAGAAGACAGACGTTCGTCTGATTAGCGTCCGTCCCGGAAGGCTCATTTTATTCCCATTTCCATTTCCACCCTTTTCTTATAAGGAAGGGATGAGAGGAGGAGATGCGTGACCTTATTGAGTCCCCTCTTCCGTCGATTAAAGGTAGGTATCGCATTTGCAATTGCAGATTGCAAATTCAAACATCAGCTCCTACATTTGACACATTATGTTAGATGTTCATTTACGATAAAAAAAATTATGATAAATATAAGCTATTCTAATGTATATGGCGATTACTATCACCGGTTCTTTTTTACTGTAACTTTCGTAATTGTAATGTAACGATTACAAGTGTTACGAGATTTTGTAGCTGACTGTACGTACAGTCGACAACACAATCCGTTACAAGGTCGGCCACAGAGTAATGAGTGGACAGAGAGAAATATATTTTGTAATATCAATACGGATGCAATTCAGTGTAATCACTTTTACATATTTGCAAAAGGTGACTATTAATAAATCAGAATTATATCTTACTAATATTATAAATGTTAAAGTTTATATGTTTGCTAGAATATAACTTAACGCTGAAATTTGGCATGAATATAGAACATAGCCTGGAAGAACACATAGGCTACTTATTAAGTTTAATTTTAATTCTACACGGAGAAGTCGCGTGCAAAATCTTGTATATTATAAGTCAGAGATTCCCAAGAGATAGGGTTTTAATATTTAATAACAAACAGATAGACAGCCGAACCCTCTCCGGGGCGCTCATGTTGACATCTAATACTTTCAACCACGTGTTAACCAAAACAAACATGACTCATACAACTTTAATATGTGTTACACGATGTGTTACAAAAACGGCACAATAGAAACTTCATATCTGACCTCTTTAGATCATTGTCCAACTGTCATGCCAATTTTAGATGATTTGGTAAACGCATTGTATACCTGTAAGGCAATGTCACAAAGCAAATTGTTCAAAAATGATGTCGGCTAACAACAAAGACTACATATTAGTATTCTGTCTTGTGAAAAAAAAAATGTTACATTTATTTTACGAATTAGTAATTACTACATACAACTTACTAATATTATAAATACGTAAGTTTAGATGGATGTATGGATTGATGGATGTTTGTTGGAAGTTGTCTCCAGGACCGCTTCATGGGTCACGCTTAAACTTGATATAAATTTCTATATCTAAAAAGAACTGTGTTCTTTCAGATATGTTCTAACATAGTCTGAAAGAACATATGCTAATTAAATCATTTTCTTAAATCCTAGTGGACGAAGTCATGGCCGACAGCTAGTATGAAAACATTGAGTCTTCCCTGCGACGATTTTCTTATACAGGAACCATCAATTTGCTATCATAATAATATTTATGCATTACACAAATAAGCTCTATTTCGTAGGCATTATGAAAGCTTAGCTTAAAGTCTTCCATAAACACCAAAACAATGTCGCAACGAAAGTCGGGCTATTATATCGTCATAATGTGACGTTGCAACATGACTCAGTTGCCTCAGTTCTGTTGCGTAGTAACATGTCATGTGTTGCAGCGGAAGATTTCACCAGATGTCGCCAGAAGGACGCCAAGCTAAATGACTGCCTCAAGGGAGCTGTGCCAGATGCGCTCCGGAGAATGACTAAAGGTATGTACGATATGTAACCATACACTTAAGTAGTACCAAAGAAAGAGGTACACGAGCCAAATTTAATTTAAAATGCCAATAAACGCGATTAACTGTGTTCCTAAGACACTTTTTAAACAAATGAATCGTTAATACCTTTAAAATAGATTAAACTTGGTTTCCTGAGATCAAAATCTCTGTGTTAGATATATCGTCAATTCATATCTTTAACAAAACAGAGATATTATTCTCAGAAACCCACGGTTTATATATTAAAAATCCTTTTGAGTATTTGCATATATACAGTTTATCAGTTGGTCTAAAATACCTATAAGAGTTGTGATATACTGGATTATTGTTAGATATTCTTGTGATTGTAAAAAGTTTAACATCTCGGTTTCCATTATCTGGGTCTAAATACGTACAGTACAAAAATACCTTATGGTATTGCATAGCAAATAATTGTTTCCGCAAGTTGTCCAAATTATGTTTACAGGTATTCCAGCACTATCAGTGCCGCCGCTGGAACCACTTTTGGTGTCCGGCATGAACATTGAGACTGGCGCGGGACCAGTCGTTATCAGCCAGGTCTACCGAAACATACAGTTGCACGGACTTACGGACTCCCGTCTTACGTCTTACAAGTAAATTATTTAATTAAGTTTTGATGCAGAACTATTTAGGTGTAAAATTTTAAGGCATGAATACATTTTCATAACCAGCCTTTAGCTATAAAAAGAAATTATATGATTTTGAGTTGCGCCTGCAAGAAATTTTATAGCAAAGGTTTATGATTGTTCTTTGAATATTTCTATTTTAAAGGTAGATTTATAGCACTGATATGTTTTGAAATTGCTTTTTCAGAGCAGACCTCAAGCATTACAGACTGAGAACAGATTCAATAACACCTAAGATGGATTTTATCGCGGATTATGTGATGAAAGGAAGAATATTAGTCCTGCCTATCCAGGGTAAAGGAGTTGCAAACATTACCATGGGTACGTAAAGCGAATCAGCAACACTTCATCTTAGCCCAACCCGTAACTAATTTAATCCTACAATAATACGTTTTAAATGTAAATATTGGTATCAGCGCCATCTATTGCTAAGTAGTGTCATGTGTATATTGCAGGCGCTTTGCGAGTTGCATTGTTCATTTTCTTTTTCATGCAGTATATAAAATTATATAATATAATAAGTATCTTAGTAACCGTTTTCATGTTTTTCTTTATTTTTTAGTTAATTTGGTTGTAAAACATGATTTGATCGGTGAACCTGTAATAAAGGACGGTGAAACGTACATGCACATAAAAGACTACAAGGTCAAATTCATTCCTGAGAGAGTTATTCTTCATTTCTCCAATTTATTTAACGGCGACAAGGCCTTAGGAGACAACATGAACAAGTAAGCAAATTTTAAGCACGCCATCTAGGTGCTTTAAGAAGAACTATAAAATTAAAACTTAACTTAACTGCTATTAGCCGCTAGATGGCGCTTTCATAAATCTATTTTGAAATTTCAGATTCCTCAATCAAAACTCCGACCTAGTTTTCAACGAATTGAAGGAGTCATATGAGAAGAGTCTTAGTTCAGTATTTCAGGATGTCACAAATAAAATATTCGACAAAGTTCCAATGAATAAAATCTTCCCAGAGGAATAATAGCTGTGATCAAAAATTAATATTTAGGTGTATTTGAGTTGCATGATTTCTTTTACAATTTGTGCAAAGATGAAAGTGATTTAAAAATAAGTTTAGTTAAGTAAGATAAACGTTTACAAAAGTTACCAACAAAATGTCTGATTATAAAATTACAGTACTGTATTTATAAAAACGCTTTAATAAAACTTGACTTAATTAATTTTAAGTAAATAATTAATAAGGAAAATTGCGTTTCATTTTTATTTATAAAGTTACATTTAAATTAAAAAATAAGACTAACAAAATGAACAACGCCATCTATTGACGAATTGCTACAACTATGTAACCATCGTGTAACTGACTTCTCTATTTCCTGGATTGCATTTTGGTGGTTTTGTTATTGGTTTGCAAGTGTACTTCATTATTCTTGGAGGTATTTTTGTTAGACTTTCGTTATATTCTCCATTAGCAACTCGCCTAGCTTTATTCATACAAGCCCTTTTGCAAAAAATCTCGTTAAAGAGAATTACTAAAAAATTCAAAATTATGGTCACCATCAAATATTACAAAATAATACGAAATCATACTTAATATTTAAATCTAATACTAACACAATGCAACGAATATTATATAAAAGAACAATCCCAGTGCAATCGATTCAAAATCCATTCCCAACCTGAAATAAAAAAAGAATTACTTTTTCAGTTTTTTTTACTAATAATTTTATATTAATTAACTTACACACTATTTTTCCTGTAAATTATTCTTCTAAATAGATATACATCTTAAAATTTTTCAACAAATTATTATTTTTTATTTATATATTTTGACTTATTTGACAGATTTCAATTTAAACTTTTTATTGTTAAGTTGCAAGAAGTAATTACAATTATGCCACAACGTAAAAGATTATACTTCAAATTGAATATTAAACAATTTTTTTCAGCATATGTAATTAAGTGAAAAAGCTTGCCTTATCCCTACGGAGTGTCAGTAAATTATATCCTATTCTTCCATAAATTTCTATCAGGCCCCTTCCCACGCGTATTCTCTTTCACACAAGCCATCCATACTTTCTTTAGTCTTCCTTTACCATTGTAGCTGGATGGCTGATGATGTTGAGATTGAATGAGGATTCATTCAATCTCATCTTTCCGCATAATATGTCCATACAAACTTCTGCCTTTCTCCATCACTGGCGCTTTCAAACTTCCTCTAATACTTATCCTGAACTTTATCTCTTATACACAATAAATTTTACTTATATATGATAAATTTGAGATGGATGTTTGTTAAAAGCACACATGTGGAACATAGTCTAGAAGAACAGATAGACTAGTATTTTTTTTAAATTCTTTGCGTACAAAGTCGCGGACAACAACTGGTAAGTAATAAAATAAAAAGTCATAAATAAAAAAAGAATCTGTCATAATAGTTTATTGAGTGAATCATAACAATTTCTATGGCATAGTCACTGGTAACGTTATTTCAATGAAGAAATTGTCACTTAACTAAGTTACACTTAGCCTCTAACTTAAATCGACAAATATAACACTTATAACAAAAAAAAACTTAAGACTGCCGAATACAGAGTTTAAAGAGATCCCATAGTGTAGATTTCTCATATTTATTTCACATTTAGGGTTTTAATTAGGGACTAACGTCTCTAAGTACGGTAATCAATCATTAATAGCTTTATAGAACTTTAAGTTTTTATTATAATAACATTTGTAAGAAACAGGATTCTTAACCGTGATCATGGCATGCAAGTGTGCCGAAATATAGGGAACTCAAACAGCTCAATTATAGTAAGAATCCCGTGTTTTATGTTTTTATTATTAGCCTTAGTTTGTTCTTTTTTATCTTTATTAGTGTAATATTTGTCGATAATAAATAGTGAATTAAATTAAACTGATATATAAACACGGCTAAACACTCACGTATATTCGTCCGGTGACGGCACCGACTAGTTTCGAGCCCATAGGCGGCCCTTGTCAGTGCCGCGACCGGACGTATATACGTGAGTGTTTAGCCGTGTTTATATATCAGTATAATATAATGTCTCACGAAAGTTTGAATAATTTAATTAGATTGTTGAATTTTTAAACATTATCTTTATAGATAATATTCAAAATATCAACATTTATTAAATCAAACTTTCTATTTATTTATTATGTGTAATATAAATTATTAATAATAAATAAATAGATAGCTCAGGGTAGAGCGTTATAAGATGCAATTTGGCTTTACAATTAATTATAAAGAAAATATTATGCTTAGTATAAGTGGGTTTCGAATGTTACATCTCTTTCATTCTCTTTGAAATAATAGAGACAATAATACGTTAGAAAAACACATTGAACAGCGGTGTTAGGCAAAATGCATTCGCTACAAAGCGATTCCATAACGAACTTCAAAAGTGTATAGAACTGACAATCATATGACTTATCAAAAGTTGTAGTCAGTTCTGTACATTTTTGAAGTTCCTTATGGGAGTTGCTTCGGAGCGAATGCATTTCGCCTAACCCCTCTGAGCTTAATAATGTAGCTTAATTTATTACAGTGAATTAACACACATATCGTAAATAGATATAAAGATCAATATTGCGTGAAATAATTGTAGATTAGCGGAATACAAAATCGATACCATATAAAGGAATAGAGTCGCTTCTTCTGTTAATTTAACGGTTTAGTTAAATTATATATAAAAACAAATGAAGCAGCCCTTTAGATTTCCTTTAAGCTGGACGGTAATAAGAATTTTTTTGGTGAAAAAATATTTTTTAATTTATTTTTTACACTTATGTGATAAATCGGTAAATTTATCTTATATTTACTTTAACGTTATAACTGACAAGATTAATATTATGTTGTTTTTTTACTTTTAATAGTAAATCCTATTAAAAATTAAATCCAAACTGATATTTGATTTTAGCCAATCTTTTTCACATTCATAAGCTCTATGCCCTTCACAACCTAAATACCAATGAGATTTCTGAATATAAAAAAAAAGTAGAAAAAATTGCCAAAATTCCCGGCTCAAGTGATAGCATTTTATTGCATTTAACAAAACAAAAAAGCTAACTGAAATGTATTAGTTGAAAATGTTAGAAAAAGTCCGGGGATGTAGCAATAGTAACTTAAAAAATAACTTTAAAGTAACTTAAAATATTTCGCTACAAAACTTAATCTAAATTAATACATGTTTTTCATTTTCATTTGTCAAATTAAAAAAAAATCTCATATGAACTCAACTAATTCAAAAAAATTACAATTTAAAAAAAAATGTTTTAATTTTGTTTTTTTTTGTATTCGACGCATTTGTAATTGAACTTAATGTTAAGTTAAATTAAATAAAAAAAATCAAATTGGGATAAATGTCTAAAATAATAATTAAATATAACTAGACTACTTAACTTGATCATTTCTTTTAGCACCATCTTCCTTTACAAAATGTCATGTCACGCACGTCATGTCATGTCATGTCACATCATGTCATGTCATTCCTAGATCGTCTCTTTCTCATCCTTGCAAAGATAATATTAAAAATAATATAATAACTGTCATTGATGTACTATTTTCCAATGGTTAGTACGAATTGTCTATTCTAAATAGAATAATTAGTACTAATTTTATGTTAGTACTAACACTAGATGGGAATTTGATATTCGAATCAAATCGCGAAAATCTTATCGCTTCTATATTTAATGCTACGTTAGCACTACAATTTACATATTAAATATTTATCTGTAAAAGATATGATATTTGTTAATAATAAATACATATAAAATGCCTTCATTTGACAGAAAACTTTGGAATCGTACAATCCAATTTATCTGGATTTTACGAATATACCAAATGTTTGCGCCAATGTTTGGTCCAATGTCCACATTCACAAACACTTACACTTGCTCAGTCTTTGAGTCACTCGACGTGGTCTCCAGCGAGAGCTGTCATTGGAATTGCGACGTTGAAGTAGACCTTCTGCAGCCAATGGACACCGGAGCTGGTATCCTTGAAGCTCCAGTCCTGGGATCCTTCCTCGGTGCAGCCAACTGCCTTGTGCTGGTAGACCTCTCCAATTTACCATCAGACATCACCCAAGCGGATGTGAAGTCAGCATAATCGGAGTCTTTTGAGCTCGTCCTTGATAGAGAGTCTTCGCCTTTAGAATATGTTCTGATGATTTCTTTCATTTTTTCTAATACGGTGGCATCATCTTTTGCCGTCTCTGCTGACCTTAAGATCTGCTCCAATAAAGGGCTTAATTGTTTTTGATGTGGTGGGGAACGTAAAGTTGCACTGCTTGCCCTTAAAGGGGAATTCCGCTTGAAAGCTTCCGTTTGTCCAACTTTGGGCTTAGCTTTCGGGGATTTGTTTGGGTTATCGAATGTGTCGGCACCAATTGTGGGTCTGGTCTTGGTTTTTGTCTGTGTGGGTGCGGTCCTGCCGCTCCAAGTGTTTCTGGCTGTGGGTGGGAGCTTGGGTTTCAGTTTGGGTGATGTCTGAACTGGGCTGGCTGTGTGTTTTGGACTTGGAGTGTTTCCACGACTGGGAGTTTTGGTTCTCACTGGGGAGTGTGGGATTCTGCTCGCTTGTCGGCTACGTATGGTCTTTGTCGGTGACTCGGAGACTTCTCTGTTAGGTCTAAGGCTCTTGCTGGGTGAGTCGTTGCTCTCTGTGCTGATGATGCATTCGGGGCTGGCGCGGTTGGACTTGTCGTCGACTGAGCTGGTCTTCCTGCTCGCTCCGCCGTAGAACGTGTCAGAGAAGTCTGTCTTGCGCAATCCGGTGGTCAGGCTGACGTAATCGTCCACGTTTTTCTCCATGTGGCAGCCGTCGTCGTGCTCGAGACGCTCTGGAATAAGAACGAAAACACTTGAATTATATTGAAAGCATTACAAACAAAATCAAGTTGCTATAATAAAGGAGTAATGAACGCTTCGGCTTCGCTTTATCCCTAAACCAAGCGCAAACCCCAGAAGGCGGCGTACTGTGGACGCCTTCTGTCCTACTATGGGAACCTATGAAGATAAATAAGTAGTCTTCTTCGAAATTCCGTAAGAAGAAAGTACTCCATTAATGTAGAAAAGTATTTCAAGTAGTAATTTGATGCTAAAAAGCAGCATAAATATGTACATATTTTGTGAAATTGTAAGATCACAACACTATCACATCCTTACCGCGTGGTAATGGCGGAATTATGTGTAAAGTGCTTCCTGTTGGACCATAAAGTGCGCGCTTGTCATATATCGCCTTATAAAGAATTATTTAGAGGCTATAACCGACCAGTATTACAATGTTATGGAAGTTTATGTATGACTACATGTAGAGAAGAAAGGTCTGCGTATTTTAATATGTAAACTAGTTGTCGCCTGCGACTCTACCTGTATGGTGTTAAAAAAAACTTAATAAATAGCATATGTCCTTCAATACTATTTTCTACATCTGTGTCAAATATCATCAAGATCCTTTAAGCTGTTCTGGAGATACCTTCAAACATACATCCATCCATCCATATAAACTTTCGTATACGTATAACTACGGCAGAACCTTAATCATACTAAGAAATTACAGCTACTTTATGATTTTAATTGCGATAGTTGTGTTTTTAATTCATCTAGAGTTGTTTAATGAATGGTCTTACATCTAAGTTAAGCTGACAGAATCTATTTTTAGCTTCCTAATGAACTCCGTATCACTAGCCTGATCCATTTTTAGTCTGTAAGACCGGACCGCATTCTTCACTTAAAAGGTACGACCAGATTGTTTGCGGACTATCCATGAACACGTGCGAAAAACATGGAAAGTTTACAATGTTATGACTAGAGCCACTGATCGGCCATTAGTAGGTTTGTGTTTATACGTTCATGTCTACGCTAGCTTTCGCCCGCGACTCTGTTCGCGAGGAAATAAAAAAAACTTCATTATTAATCAATCTGTTCTTCCAGACAGTTCTTGTAACCATTTCAGAGATACTTTCAAACAAACATCCATCAATGCATCGATCAAAACATTCGTATTTATTATATTACTAAGATTTTATGATAAACATAACGTTAAAATTGCATGTTATTATATGGTATCGATAGTCTAATCTTTAAGCTTTTAAAAAGGTAAAAATATAATCTAAATAGTGCATGTAATCTTACTTATTAGTAATCCATCCATCCAAACAACCGCATTTATAATATTTTATATGTAATATTTTATAAATGCGAATGTTTGGATGCATGGATGTTTGTTTGAAGATATCTCGAGAAAGGCAGTATGAATACCGCTGAACACATAGGCTACTTTTTTATTTCCACGTGGACGGAGTCGCGGACGACAGCTAGTTTAAAATATCGAACCTCAATCGGTTCCAATAATGAATACAGGAGGAATGAAATACGCTGTTTTATGACGTATCCCCTTTCGAAACTTCACTTTTAGACCTCAGGTACAGGACTAATCTCCTTATTCCCTCGATGATAAAGGCTAAATTTGCAAAACGATATACAAAGCTTACTACAATGGCTACCACGTGAGAATATTTCAAAACAGACGCATACCAACTGAGTCAGTGTGAACAATACGAACAGCCAAATATAGGCACTACGAAAATGTTACTACTCAAGGCTCGCAAAAATATACTCCTTCTAAGAAGCAATTTGTTATGTTCTATTTTTTTACTTTTCAATTTATTGATGAAAGAGAAATGTCGGTGCTCAGTGGGTTAAGCACTTGACTTGCAAGCTGCAGGTCTTGGGTTCGATTCCCGCCATGTACCAATGTGTTTTTCGATTTCCGGTTAACATATGTACATTTATTCCGACGTTCTTACGGTAAGGGAAAACATCGTTATGCAACCGGCACATATCTGAGAAGAAATTCAAAGATATGATAGCTACGGTCAATGTATAAATGTAAATCTTAATACAAATACAATTGTCGTAAACAATTGGATCACTAATATTTCACTACGCAAGATGCAATAAATTAAATATTATAATAAATTTAATATTAACTAAAATTTAATACGAAAAGACGTCAACACGGTCGTACAATAGCTCCACCAAACCTGACGCAAAACCAACCGCCATTTTGGTATCAATAGAACACAAGTAATATGGAGTAATATGGAAATTAAAAGCAAAAACAATTGTTTCTTTTCAGCCAGTCTTTTAGTATTAAAATAAAATATGGCGGCTCAAATAATTTAATAATAATATTAGATGATTCATCGGTATTATGTAAGTCAAACTTACGACCTTGAAAAGAATTGCATGATGAATTTATAAATTAAATTTCAAAACTATAAAACATTCAATCCCTATTGATTTACGTCCAATGAGAAAGGTACAAAGAGATATTCCTACGAAGTTAGAAAGGGATACATATTGTTAAGCATGAATGACTCGGCAAAATTATTTGCATGAGTACAATATCCCTGTTAGGAAATCTTATTGTGTTACTAAAACAGCTGACAGTCGAAACACAATGGACGTACGTAAGAATATCAGTCAGCTGTTCCAATGTTTCCTATCTTTTATATTTTATCCTCACAAACACACCTGGAGTTCTACCTCTCTCATTTTTTTATTCTTCCATTTATAAAAAGTTACATTTATGTGACAATTAAAATATGAGTACAAGATATTACGGACATAAAAGTACGAGTTATTGTTTCTGAGTTGATTTCTGAGTTCAAAATCTCTGTATTAAACATATCGTTATCTATGTTAGGGAACGTACCCATACTACGTGACCCGTGTAGGGGGGGGGGGGAGGAGTCTTTAATATACTCCGGTCACTCACAGGAGCGGAGGGGTAGGCTCAGATTTTAGTCACGTAGTCGTTAGTTGTTTTTTTTCATAATACATAATTTACTAGTAATTTATGTATCCATGCAGACTTATGCTATAAAGAAGAGTATGAGCCAAATTATTTTTGCCTGTGAAATGATTAAAAATCATAATTATGAATTACTACGTAAAAACTAAAGGGCGGTCTTGGCATGTACTACGAGTGGTCACCGAGGGGTTCGAATAAACTAAGAAAAATAGGTCACGTAGTATGGGTATATTCCCTTATTATCTGTGACAAAACAGACATAACAATATTTTTAAATGGGAATTTTGGTCTCGGAAACCCACTGTAAGAAAGCAATTGCAGTAAATGCTACATTAGTTACGCTAGTAAACAGGTCATTAAAAATGTCTACAAATTCTAAATTTGATAAACACAGTTGTACGAATTACTCATAAAATATTTTTTATTCCAATGACTAATGGGGCGTAGCTATTTGAACCAATTTCAAATGGAATGTATGGGTAAGTTTATAGTATAGTCAGAACGCATTTCGAATTAATGCATTGAGGCATAACGCACGGCAATTTAATGCAAGAGGGGACAACACTATTGTAGTGGAATTGACCGCTGATCGATAAGTTATAAGCTGAAGCGATTTTTGCGACATTGCAAACTCAAGAATGTATGTATGTCTTGTTATTATCAATTTCATAGAGTTATCAATATTTAAAGTTTACAGAAAATCAATATTTTTATTAATTTTACTTCTTTTTATTATTTTTATAAATGTGAATATTTGGAGGGATGTTTGTTAGAAGATATCTTCGGAACGGTTTCATGGATCTCGTTTAAATTTGGCATAGACATAGAACATAGTCTGGGAGAACACTATTACTATTTTTTTTTAATTCCGCGCGCACGGAGTCGCGGGCGGCAGCTAATAAATGAATACGCTAACTCGTGTCATTTAAACCGTAATATCCAAACAATCAGCAGGAAGATCTCGTACCGCATTTTCATTTGGTACTTTGTTTCTCCTGTTGAGGGTTATTGAAACATTATTAGCGTACTTGTTGCTTGTCTCATTTATTCAGTGAAGGCGGGAAGACAATGGAAATGATAATTAGTGCACGAGTTAAAATGATTTATCATGTTTTATTTATAACGATACACAATAACAGGATGTTGAGAAATAGCAGTCACATAGTCTTCAAGACTGACGAATTATTATCAAAATTGTCACAAAAATATGGAAATTTTATGCTTGTATTCTTTAAAGGTTACCAGGACCCCAGGACTTGTGCAATTACAGTTTTTCAAGCATCTGACAGAAATAAACTAGTCTAGACTAAGCTTTAAATTAAAATCTTAATAAAATTATTATAAATACGAATGTTTAGATGGATGGAGGGATGTTAGTTTGAAGGTATCTCCAGAAAGGCTGAACAGATCCGGCTGAAATTTAACATAGACGTAGGACATAGTTTGGAAGAACACATAGGTTGGTAATTATGTTTTTAATACCACGCGGATGGAATTGCGGGCGACAGCTAGTTCAGTTAAAGTAATAAAAATTTCAACTTACCATTGTAATCTGCGTCATCCATGGAATTCTGACTATGTATCGAGTATCGATTGGTTGTTTTTGTAGACGGCGATCCTTGTGTCGACCCGGCGACCACACCCAAACTCCTGTATCCCTCATCGGATACTTCGGAACCATTGTCTGAGGCGCTCTCTGTAGCTGGTGCTGGTGACACTGGTCTTGGACTCTTATTCCTTATAGCATGGGGTGATGGAACCAAGTGATTCGTGGATACAATTTTGGTCCTTCTGTCTGGGGAAGCGGAACATCTTCCGGGACTGTTTGCTCGTGGTGTGAGATACTTTCTGCCAGGAGAACATGCTCTATCCATCTCACCCATGTATGGTAGACTGGAAGGAGCGTCTAGCTTGTGAGTCGATTGGTAATGAGCTCTCGGTTCCTCGTTGTACACTTTTGGGGAATATTGTAGAGACATTGGTTCGTATTTTTCCGTCTTGGTGTATGGGAGAGAGGTTGGGCCGGCGTCTGGTCGTTCGTATGTGACGGTGGCGCCTGCGAGGTCATGTTTGGGTCGCGCCAGGCGGGCTGAGAGCGAGGTGCGGTGCTGGGTGCGACAGCGGCACGGGTCATGCTTGTCCAAGTAGTGGGCCAGTGTGTCCCAACCTCCACCAACACGTACCATCACGTGGGAACGAAGGATCTGCAAAGAAAAAAAAATTGGGTTATTTTTCGTTTTTAAAATATCACTCAGCGATTAGTTGGCTAACATGAGACCTTTAACGCTTCATTAGATTGAAAGGTGACCTGAGTTTAAAGAGTAAGAGCCTCAAGGGATACTAAGAAGAACCCAACATTAAGTAAGGTGTGGTAGCAATTTCACGCAGGACTGCCGTAAAGAGCTAAAGTTGCCAAAGGCATAGTAAAGTTCAGATTCTTTCGTATATGTCGAGAAGAAAATATTGAATTATATATGTTTACTAGCTGTCGCCCGCGACTCCGTCTGCATGGAATGAAAAAAAAAATAAGTTCCCGGCAATTATTCGATTTTTTTTTCACCTTTTAAACCTTCCCTAGACCTCCACGAACATTTCAAGACCATGATAAGATAAATCCGTTCCACCGTTCTCGAGTATTAGCGAGACTAACGAACAGCAATTGATTTTTATATATATAGATTTCGCTTTTTTCATGTCTCAAAATTACGGATATAGTTTGGATAATTTATGACATTATTCTTGCTTCATTTGTTATTTTAAAAGTCTATATATCTATACATATGTAATATTCTTCAAGTTATGTATAACTTTATGCACTAAGGACGTATATAGGAAGGTAAATTTATTTTTATATCTTTGCCAATCGCATATCACATCCATAACAGGCGTAGCGAACTAACAAACGTGAGTTAGAGTCGGCCATGTCTATTTTAGTCGATATATACAAATTTATTTATAAAACCATACAAACGATCGTATCCATTAAAGCCTCGGAGATCGATGATTCATATCTATCGTGCGATTCCATCTTTGGTCAAATCAAAGCCTGCACGATATTGTAAAGAAAACGTTAGCAGCTCGACCTTATTAGCGACCAGTATTCAATTGACATTTTAAATCTAAACAAAAAGTTCTTAGAGGCAGGTCCTCTTAAACTGGTAGATGTTTATCGTAACCATTTATCAATGATCTTCTGGATTAAGAATTTGAATAGCGCTATAGATCAGGTAATACTGGTGGTTCAATATAGTTTATCGAACGCTCCATATTAAGGGTCACAAGGCGAGGTCCTAAACGCACGAGGCCAGTTCGAGACCATTTGTATTGAATGGACCAATCAAGGTTGGTCCTAGCTTTCCCACGCGGTGGCTAAATGAATCGCGAATCCTGCACACACGCAGACACGCCTCAGTTGCAAAATCAATGCCTAATGTGAACATGATAAGCCTATTGTCTCTTTATCTCATTGCCAGCTTAAATTGAACTCCGTTTAATAAAGTTCAGCAAGTCAAGTCTTTTATGAGTTTCTATCTTATCTTAATCTCGATTAGATTTCTATGCAAAAATAGTCTTAGACATGATTGTAACTAGAAAAGATTAGTTAATAATTATTAATAAATCGTCATAGATTTGAGCCTTTACAAAACGAAGCTTCAAATATTTCGTAAACAAGAATCCTAAGTACTGATCGTAGGTTTCAGAGACAAAAATCTCCGTTTAAAATATTATCAATGTTTTGTCAAAAATAATGAGATGACTATATGTTTTGTACAGAGATTATAGACTCAGAAACCAACGGTTACCCTTCTAACAGTCCAATAGTTAACTACAGCTTTTAAGATTCAATCTCTTATAAAAATTATTTATTATATATTATTTCGTAAAAAGAAAAGTGCTCAGTACAAAACTAGTGGATACTCACGTATATACGTCCGGTGGCGGCACCCGACTAGTTTCGAGCCCATCGGGGGCCCTTCATCAGGATGAGTGGTACTGGTATTATTTCGCGGACGCGGCCCGTCGCTCACTCAGTTTAGTATAATGTCTCACGAAAGTTTGAATAATTTAAAACTAGTGGATATTATCATTTGATTAACTTCGAAATACTACAAAACGGGAATATTCAAATATTATTAATCTATATTTATAAAAGAAAGTTGTGTTAGTTACACTATTTATAACTCAAGAACGGCTTTACTGATATGGCTTAAAATTGGTGAGGAGGTAGCTTAGAGCCAGGAGACGGACATAGGATACTATTTATTATTATTTTTTTATATAACCACGCGGACGGAGTCGCGGGTGACAGCTAGTTACATATAAAATTCTCGTGTCATAATATTAGTGACCATACTTCTTCAAAATGGCTTGACCGATTTTTATGAAATATTTATATGCATATTCAATAGATCTGAGAATATGCTATCTATTTTTCCACGCGCAAACGGAGTCGCGGATGACAATTAGTTTAATAACAAAAAAATATCAACTTTATCAAGTTGTCACTTTATCGATACTAATTATGCAGAAATTAACGACCAATTACACAACTAAATCGTCGATCAATTTTCTCACCTACTAATTATTATAATAAATACTATATGTTTACTGTACATTTACTAAGTATGGTAAATTATTTAAATTATACACGCGCTAATAGTGTTACCATATTGAAGTTTAACCGCGGATAAATTCCCTACAAAGCTTAAAAAAAGTTGTCGTAATCTTGTTACTGTTAGGAAGAAAATCCGTAAAATTGGTCAGTGTATTGACCCAACACAAGCCTTACTAAAATGTCGACGTTTATGTCCCCTTACTATTAATTCTGACACTTGACTTTGTAACGAAAACACGTTATTCGCGCCAAAGGATTCTAATTAATAATGTTTAAAATTATTATACATAGTAGTAGTTTTTATGAGCAATGATTCCCCACATAATATAGGAACGACCCTAAACTTAATATTTTTTAAGATTTACCGTTAATTTCTAAGATCAAAATTATATCGATCCCTGCCAATATACTGTCGATCTTTGACAACAGATATAACAATATATTTAAAACGGGGTTTGGTCTTAGAAACCCACGCTTAATCATATTTCAATTAGAATTATTACAGTTTACGTCAATTACTATTTTCTATTTCATTCTTGTTCAGCGCTATTATACTTCATTATATATTTTTTAGGATTTAAAAAAAAATCCTTTATTATTCATGGTGTTCCTACATTAATGTATTCAACGCGACATGCAACGGCGACACTTTGCCGCACTGAGGTGATCAGGAAACAAAACAAACGAGTAACGTTTATGATCGATTGACCTAAATAACCGCCATTTAATGCTCATAGAGTGGTATAGCTCGGGTTGACAAATATGGCGATATTCAAACAGGTTATAAAGCTAAAAGCAATTAACTAATGAATCCTGATAGATAATTACAATACCATTTTTATTTTTAATAGGAAGTCTTGATATTAAATTAATTATATAATCATTAATATGTGGTACCACATAATTTAAATGCGATAAATTATTGTCAAAAATTTAGGTTATTTAGGCTAAGACAAATAGTTTTTTTGTAGTCTAGCAATGTTAAAATATTTCATTGGTCGTGTAGAGTATGGAATACCAAATAATTGAGCATATAGCCTTTGACTTTGAACACAGGATGTAATCTGATCAGGTTGATATATCGTCTGTCAAAGGGAAGCTATCGCACTGCCGATTACGGCCAGAATGCTTGCTATAAATAGATCGAAAGAGGGATGGTGTTTACTCTCTATAAAATAGATTAGACCAAAGATGGATGGTCAGTATGAATATATAATTGTTGCAAGAATCACCTTTAAGTTTTTACTATAAATAAATAAATAGACACTCACCCTAACGAAGATCAGAATCCTGGTGTCACCAATTCTGTATTTTCCTTCGGACACTCTAACCATTGGAAATTGGGTTGGACAAGAGCATCTCTCGACTAAATCTCTCACGCGCTCGTCCAAGCTTCTCAAATCATTAGTCACCAATTGCGGCTGTGGACCGAGCGGTCTCAAGCCCAAAGCAGAGTCATCTGGTTTCAATTCTTCTCCCGCCAATTCTCTTTCGATCTGTTTCTCCATTTGCACCAGCAGAGGAGCAGGCATTCCAAGTACAGCTCCTTTCCTGGCTACTTCTAGAAGGCAGAGTACTACGTGTTTTTCGTTCTTTCGAAGGCATAGATCGTCGGTTTCGAAGAGTAGACACTCGAGTATACCAAGAGCCCGGCGGCACCATTCAATGAAATTGGAGACGTTGTCTCGTGCGAAGAATGTACCCGCTTTGGCTGCTGGGAGCATGTTGACTGGGGGACGGGAACGCAGGGCTTTTGCAAGGACCACGGCTTCCTCGGTTTCCGGAGCCGGTGATTCCAGTATCAAACGGGCTGAATCCCTCACTGCATTTGCGTGCTGTAACAAAGATAATTGACTATTCAATAATTGTATTCGAATGATTTTCGTAAAATACTTCGATGAATTGATAGAAGTACCATTTCGCAAATTTGCGAAATAATAAAGAAATAAAACAGGCTTGCATTCTACTATTACTTCAATGATGACATGTGTGATGTAAGCAGCCGCTCCCAAATTCTTGATAGTAAAAGGAGTGGCCGAGGACTTGCAATATGATTTAACTGACCTAAGGTCAAATTATTAGCTATGGTGGCCTTGAGTCTGCGTCTTATGTCGCGATTAAAAGATCACTAAAGTAATACTACCAAATATTTCAAATATAAGATACTCTAGTCATTGAAGGTAGACAAAGTTTAATACTCTATGACGTAGATTTTTGTTCGGTAAAGCTTTTTGAGCTTTTAAACCTAAAATTTTCTACAAAAGCAACCTAAAGATTATACTTATAGGGGAAGATGGAAATTTGTGTCATTTAAAAGAAAGCTTTAATCCAGATAAACAATTTAAACAAGTTTCAAGAAAGAGTCGTGTGAAATAAAAGAAATTTTTATTTGTAAGGGAATGTGCGCCGATGCCGGTTTTCTAATTCAATTCGAAACCGTCTACTGATGGAGTGAAATAATTTTAGCGCCGTACAACTTGTATACTAAAAACTATTCGTTAATATTCATGACTGCGCGCATACTAACGCTGTGTGCCAACTGATATCCTAACGCTAATATGGTAGTTTACAATAGGGTTGCCAAAAACATAAAAATTACGAGAGATATTTTACTCAATAAAAATTCCGCTAAACATAAATGTGAAGTTTGTGTTTAGGTCAATATCAGTCCACTGGATTCGCGGTTGGTCAGTAATTTACATAACCCTTAATTCGACGAATTTTTTGTAGCAAAAATACTGTTTTTATAGTAAAGTCAAACTTACGTAATTTTCTCTAAACTTAAGATTTTTTTTAATTAGTTGTTCGTCACACTGGACACCATCAAATTAAGGGTGAAAGGGTGATTTTTTGGTTGCGATTCCTAAATAGCAGTCACTATTTTGCAGAAGTTTAGCTAAAATAGCGTATAGC
Organism: Papilio xuthus; assembly: GCF_000836235.2. Classification (NCBI taxonomy): domain Eukaryota; kingdom Metazoa; phylum Arthropoda; class Insecta; order Lepidoptera; family Papilionidae; genus Papilio; species Papilio xuthus. Next base: position 4,516,183 of record NW_013530970.1, on the reverse strand, counting down.
AACCACTGTCCATAGACATATATGAGTTCAAAGATTGCATTGAATATTTTCTTCCTAAAATCTCCTCCTCACCATTTCAACTCCTGAATCAAATAGGGCAGCAATCGTGTACTGGTATAATAACTAATCATATACTTTGTGGCAGCCCTATTTTTAAAGTAAGCTTTTCTTAGAATCTACTACACTGTAGACATTCGCGAGTGCCGTCACAAACGCGGGTAAAATAAAAAGTTGCTTCTTGATGTATTAACGTGTCGATAGTTATTGATACGAAGATTTATTGTTTTGAATTGTTATAAAAACTCACATAGCGCGATGTTGTACTTTATGTTGTTATACTGTTTTGTTGCGAAAGATGTAAACATCAATAAAATTGCATTATGTTGTAACTCTTTTCTGCTACAAACTTCAATTAAATTCATATTTCATTCATACAATATTCGGCAATCGGGCTGACATGGTCCGAGACCAAACGCAGAGCCCAAGATATAGCGAACTGGCGGCACACTATGGAGGCCCTCAGTCCCACTACTGGGACATAGGACTTTAAATCAAGTAAGTCAATATTCGAATATAAAATGGAACTAATTCTTATAAAACTATTACTTGTTTTTAATTTTTTTTCGTTATTTTCTTATCATCTATAAGATATATTTTTAGATATTATATTTCATTTTTCTTTTTTCTGCTACAGTAAACTTCAATTATGTAAATTATGAACTGTTTCTTACAAAAGAAGATATGAAAAAAAATAATGATATTAAATTTTTAAAATTGTCACCTTGTTTTATTTTCTTATCTATGATGTAAGATATATCTTTAGATAATTTATTTCTATTTGACTATAAATAAATATATTCGTAACATAAAATTACAATTTGATCAGAAACCGATACACATCAATAAATCCATTAAAGCTATTAGAAAGATTGTTAGATATAACTATTTTGATATTAGAAACTATTAGGAAATATCAGCTTTTAATCATCAAAGGAACTGATAAAAGAATCCATTCCTATAATATAAGTCTGTTTCACTACAAGTAATAACAGTACCATTATAACCATTTAATTGTAGCTGCGACTATTTGCCAAGTCCTTTTCTGCATATTCAAAGATGAAATGGTATGTTATACAATACGCAGAGCAGCGACAATTTACAAGGAACGCGTTGAAGTCTTTTATTCGCAGACTGTTTTCCTCACCATTGTAACATGTACGACGGACTCGCTCTGAATTTGTAACGAGCTATGAATACAAATGTAAATAACAAAGTCTTTTCACACAGGTATTCGTCATTTGTTTTTGTATTCTGGTTATGAAATGACTGAAACTGGACGTGGAGTTATAAGTAAGTTAAATAACTTTTTAGGACTTAATTAAGTAACTAAGATGTTAAAATAGCTATTCTCAACACCTTTCTAAAAAAAAACGTATTTTTTTTTATTTGAATAGAAAAGAAAACTCAGAGTATAAATTAAATTTTAAGTATTACACCATTCTACAACAATGCGGGTAATTAATAAATTTGAACTAATTTCGTTTTACAACAAAACACAAGTTTTACGTTCACCCCTATGACATTTAATCGTTTATTGACCTCAGTGATAATTTTAATCATTACATAGTTTTGTTTGTATATTTTGTTATAAAAACAAAATCAGCAAAATATTTACGGAAAGGACGGAGCAAAGTTTTTTAGAAATAATTTCAGGAAATTTTATTAAAAATAGAAGGATAGGGAAATAGTTTAAATATGTGATTCAATCAATCTATCTTGTTTTATATAGTTATTATAATCAGGTTTTAATAACTTAATTTAATTTAACACGTTAAATGCCACTCCCGTAACCGGTGACCAGATGCCTGCTTACATTTAAGAGCCTCGTAAGACACCTGTGACCTCATGAAGTTTTTCTATAATATCTGCGAAACCCAGCATCTGATTGAACCCTAAACTATTTTATAACATATTTTGAAGATTCAACATTACGCATCTATTTCCAGCAAAAAGTTTTTTTAGTGATTTTTCTAATTTTACTCTGGCGTTTAATGTAACACATATTTAAATAAATTCCAGCTTGATACCTTCATGCGATTTTGAGAAAAAGGGTCTTGACAGACGGACGGAAGGACAAGAAAGTGATCTGTTATATCCGTATAAGGGTTCCGTTTTATTCCTATGAGGTACGGAACCCTAAAAAGTTATTATCAATTAAGGAAACAAGAAACTACGCTATAATTACATAACCTTTAATAGCTTGTAATGCATTTTAAACATATAATTTAATAAAGTGAATAAAGTTTAAGTTATTTCTGAATATTCATATTTCTTGTCAGTACTAAACTAACCTTTATATCAATACCTATAAAGGGCAGAATGGCTTAATATTATAAGCACTGCAATACCCGGCGCCTGAATCGATTTAATAAAACGATTATGAATACGATTGTTGAACGAGCGATCATTAGTTCCGAATTGAATTAATTAGATCAAGGATGGTGTCCGCCCACCGAATAATCGATTAAAGTGTAAATTAAGATACAATTTCATCTAATCGTGACACACTGAGATAATTAAAATAAATTGAAAACTTACTTTATTCGGTTGTTGACCTGATATTTTTTTATTTTGGTTTAAAAACTTTTGTTCAATGAAAATTGTATTAAGATTATTTTTGTTACGTTTTCATATAAAATATATGATTTAAATTTTCTAAGTCTAATCTCTTAATAAAATCATCATCATTAGCTCACTAAACGTCCCCACTGATGGGCTCGAAGCCTACCATAAGTTACAGGTTACAAAATAAAATAATAGGTAATAAAATCAAAGAATTATTTATTCAAATAGGAGTTAAGAGTATAACAAGAAAAATAATTTTAACGTTTGTTCTAATTAAGTTCCAACTTTCAAGTTATTAAGCAAAATAACTTACTTGATTTAAATATTATAAGAACAAGTATTCGTGCGCGAAAAAGCCAGACTTTGTTTACCGTAAAGCATAACGCGATTGTTATCGACCGGCGAAACTAAACGGTAATTGATTCGCAACGGACCGGCTCGATACTAAATTATATTTATAAAAACTCCAAAGCGTAGAGAATGATATTGGAATTTATTATATTCTTAAAAATATTATATAAGAAAGATTTATATCATTATTTACCGTACTTATGGTGAGAGGAAGTATATAATATAACAGAGAAATTTATTTGTCCGTTTCTAATTTACAGTCTGTACCAAAGAAGAGACCTAATACGCCGCCTAATGTTCTCTTCGTTATCTCTTTTCATTCTACATTTCCTTATTTATTGTTATTTACCACATAACCGATTGTTACTTGATAACCGTGTTCAATTAAATTAAAGGTATCAGAGATAAAAACGGTGTTGTTACAAAAATTCTAATTGAAATACGACTAATAAGAACCAATACATGAACTCCTTGAAGATGTCTTACCACTTCTCTTATACAAGTCGTGGTGTGAGATAATTTTAAGAACTTTAATAATGGATAATTACTGATCACTGTTAGGTAATAGTTACCCTTGTCCAAATACATTTAAGGTTGTAATAAAAGGATATCTTGAACTAAACTCTCCCGATAGTTCCTATGTCCCCTCTATAAGATGAATCTCTTTGTCATCAACTAACCAAGACTGTCACCTTTCAAGTCGTCAGCATTTCACACTGTCTTACTTAAATTATAAAGGTGATTATTTAGATTGATTGTTTGAAGTTTCTCCAAAACGACTTTATGAATCTCGATGAAATTTGGCTTAGATGTAGAACATAGTCTGGAAGAACGCATAGGCTACTAATTAAGTTTTTTCTATACCGCCCTGACGTTGCTGGTGACAGCTTGTTAATGTATTTATTCGGAATCAAAACGTATCCTCGTGCACTTGACTCTGTAAGTTCGACAACCGACAGGTAAAACCAGTAGCGGGTGGTTCAAGGTCGAGTCTCGTTCCATATTCAAGATTTCACTTTCAACGACCAACTGTTACGAATGACATAACAGATTTTTTTTAATGCTGCACTTAAAGATTTTTATTCTTTGATCAGTTCGTGACACCAACTATAACATAACTCACGCCCGTGAACTAGAGAGGTAGGCAGCGATCACGGACATCCATTTGGCACGGTCCTGACACACCTATCTTGCTTCTACATGTATATATCTTCACATGCATGCATGCCGGTTTCTGTTGCTTTTAATATTAACAGCAATAATGCTATTAATGTAATTAAGTTATAGCACACTTATTTACTTGTGAATTAACCAAACCAATGCAATCAAAAATAGCATCTATGTCAGTTACTGTCAATCCAAATTCCGTTGTCATTTGTTTTGTCAAATTATTTGATAAGCTTTCTTCTGTTTTCTTACATTAACTGTCCTACTCATGGTCGTTATTTGGTCCCTTATATAAATTTAACATGACAATACACTAGACTCCCAACTGCCAAATGTTAGTCCGACACTAAGAATGTCTTCTACCACAAAAACTCGAACCAATGTTATGGAATCACTGTCTCGAAGAGTATTCTAAATTATTACCGATAATCAAACGCTTGCCTCCGTAGTTCGTTATCTCGTCCATTTATTAGCAATAGTGACAGGTGACAGGCACGATAGGTTATAAATCATCTTGTTTTAAGATAGAGGGCGCTTGAGTGCAAGCTTTGACTCCTATTGTCCTTTGTTCGTTTTTCATTTTGATGAATTAACTTGGGATTGTTTTAAGCCATAAGATCATATCGGTATTTAGTTATTTATGGTATACTTTATACTGATTTATTGGGAGTATATAACTTGTCAATGATGATAAATTGACCACAAATTCTAGTTCCAAAGTTCAAGAACAATACTTGCAATAAATGCTCGTTATTTTTGCAAATTAGAAGGACATCGTATTGGTCACAAACTTTGTTAAAATGTTGTCGAAGCCAACAGTTTTTTGGTTCTATACATAGTAAGCAAATCTTACTTATATTATAAACGCGAATGTTTAGATGAATTGATGGATGTTTGAAGGTATCTCCAGAACGACTCTATGGATTTAGATTAAATTTGTCATGTTTGTAGAAGATGGTCTGAAAGAACACTTAGACTACTAATTAAGTTTCTTTAATACCGCGCGGACGGAGTCGAGGGCTACAGCTAGTGCCACATAAATTCTCATCATCATCAGCCTACCCTAAGTTACGGGTGATTAAACGACGCTGGCCAAGTGCAGGTTGGTAGATTTCACACATATCTTTGAATTTCTTATTATGTATGTGCAGGTTGCATCACGATGTTTTCCTTCACCCTAGGAAATAGAAGAAATAAATTCAACCTATTCTCTAATATAGATTTGTAGCTAAAAAAATCTCTATATTATTAGTTGCTTCGTTTCAAAATGCAACAAATTATCAACCAATGACATATCTTGCTCAATAACGTTCGTCTGAATAATATAATTGCACTAGGAAGTTGCAGCTACCAATTATATCAATTGTATATCCACAAATAGAGTTGCGAGTTGGAATCGGAACGCCTTATATGGGCGGAGATATCGATTAATGATCATAATAATCGATTTCAAGGCGAATGTCGAAGTTATCGAGTGATGGAAGAGATCAATGTAAGATTTCTCTGTTTGATGTATTGATACCTAAATTGTAACGGAAATGTACTGAATAAGATAATTTAAATACTTCTCTTTTTTATGGCTATCATCAAAACTGCTACAAACGAAACGAAGTCCTTTACTATCATACTAGCGGTCGACCACGTCTCCAAACACGCATAATTTAAAAAGGCTTAATTAGTGGGCTATGTTCTTCTAGAGTATGTTCTTCATCTATGCTTTTCAGCGAGATAACTGCAGTTGTTCTGCAGATATCTTCTAAACATTCGCATTTCCAATATTAGTAAGAAGAAGAAGGGGAGAAGTAAGTAAGAGGCACTTTCATCTGTTTCCTTTGTTCAAACAAAAGAAAATCGAAAATAATTACACTTAAATCAATAAATGTTCGAACGCATATATCCGATCATAAATCGTTCAAGAATCCAGTAGTCAAAGTATCGGAATACGAAAGAGACAGGTTTATTCATTCCATTAATCAGAATAAATTGCATTAAAACGATTCCTTCCGTTATCCAGAAGAGGAATATCAAAGTCGTAAATCAGATTGGTGAGATTTTTTATGAGTCAGTTACCCCTGGACAAGGAAGTCATACGACCTTGCGTGGCGGCCGACTGGCCTCGAATGATCCGGGGTGGCGCCAAACGAGCCTTATATAGTAATAACAGTTGCTTACAAGATGAGGGCTTTATACTGAGTTTAATTGCATCTAAATTTTTCGCATTCATTACCGGCACGTAGGAAACAATTTACGTGCTTGTGATGACCTCGTTGACAATGTTACACTAAACAAGTTCACTATTTTTATACTATAATAGGCTACAAGGAAGTAAATAGTGGCAACAAGTCCTTTTTTGAAATGTATTTATGTGGGAAATTTGTTCCGGTTTGAGGAACATAAATATATAAATAAAAATAATAAAAACTAAATCGTAATATTACTACCACACTAAAAGAATCAATTTATCATATGTCTGCTCTAAAAATGCTTAGCACTACATCGTTTTCGTGTTTTGTTTTTATAACAGAAGGGGGCAAACCAGCAGCGGGAACCGAGGTGTTCAACGACGACCATAGACATCAGCAATACCAGAGGAACTGCAGATGCATTGTCGGCCTTTGAGATGGTGATACGCTCGCTTCTTGTAGGACCCCAAGTCGTAGCGGTTTGGAAATGCCGACTTAGGGTCTTCGTGTAGTAGAAAGATAAATTAAAAGATAGTTACTTATTTATTTCATTTATAATAAAGGCTTTATCTATCTATCATATTTATTTATCTTACTAATATTATAAATGTCAATAATTACATGGATGGATGGATGTTTGTTTGGTATATCCAAAACGGATCAAGAAAAGTCGATGAAAGGTATAGACGTGGAATATAGCCTGGAAGAACACGTAAGCTACTAATGAAGTTTTTTTTAATTCATGCGAACGGAGTCGCGGGCGACAGCTAATGACTATATAAAAGGAAGCATATCATTATAATGCGAGAGAAAATCGCTTCGATTATAATTATAACTCGGAACTTGATCGATGACTGATGTTATGAAGTTATCAGAAAACGATTAACTGCTATGAACACTTTTACTTATCGATATAACAAGTATCCGATTAAAACATCGATTATGCTATCGTCAATCAACCTGTTGGTAATCGATATTTTATACAATGTCAAAGCAGTTAGCATACGCTTAGAAAATGTATTTTAGATTATATGTAAATTTATTTTGCCAGTGATTAGCATATTTTGTTTATTCCATAACCGATAAAAAGAATGAAATTGTTTTTAGTGTTCTTTTACGATTCTTTTTTTAATTTTAAAATTGCATCAGAATTTATTTGAAAAAATTAAATAAAGTGTATAATTTTATGTGAAAATAAAATAAAGTAAAAAAAGAACAAAATGTGCGATGGCCGGGAATCGAACCCGGATCAACTGCTTGGAAGGCAACTATGCTGACCATTACACCACCATCGCAACTTGCTAGGAAAGCGAAATGAACCTTCACAGTTTGAAAATGTCAATGACCGAATATGGCATTGTAATAAAATCATGGAAATAAACTCTTACATTGATTATACAAAATATATTTATGTGATAAATTATTAAAATACAATACATGAATAAAATGAATAATGAATTTTAGTTTAAATATTTTTTTCGAGGGCTACTTTTTATGAAACATCGCGTTATACGATAGTTCTGAAATCGTATTTATCATTACAAAAGATGTGCTTAATTATAGATACCAGAAAAATATTCGAGATATTCCATGCCTTTTTATTTTGCTTACCATTAAAATTAAAATCAGAAAACCACATGACATATATGACAAAAATTCAGTATTATTTTTTTCTAAAAAGTGACAACCCTAGCTTTAGTTCGTGTGGTCGCGCGGGGAGTCAGTATTGCTTTGATCGCCCGCCGCTGCCGGTGGGTCGTGATCGTGCGGATTGCGCGGATTGCGATGCCCATACGTCTCTTACTTTGTGGACCGCCGTTTTTTGTTGCAGCTCAACTAAACTGGACATACGTGAGATGAGTGTACAAGATGCGTTTTATTTTATATACAAACTTTGTTTTAACATGTCTCGAGGTATTTAACTGTTTTGCAAAAATATTTTAGTACATCAGGAATGTCAAACGTCAATAAGACAAAGTATTGTATAAAAATTACAACACATGACCGAATTTCATACAAATTTCTAAACTTTAGGTTTCGTCTTTTATCATACTAATATTATAAATGCGAATGTTTGGATGAATGGGTGGATATTTGAAGGTATCTCCAGAACGGCTGCATGCATAATTTCGCGCGAAAGGAGTCGCGGGCGACAGCTAGTCTTTTAATATATTCCGCTTATCTATTCTAAGCGAGACACTGTATCAAATTGCATTGTGACCCCGCGATTGGCGGTCTCTATGGCCCGGTGTGTCGCATGCACGATGATAACCCATGACCTGCTGTAATTGGCCGCGCCTATTCCCACGACGACCACACTGGCCACATGGCCACACAGGCAACGTGACCAAACAACCTCTATAGAGGGCCACATAGGTCTTAATGGCCATAATTACATTTGGCCACATAGCCTTTGTCTGGCCTTTATTTGAAAACTATAATGCCTGTTAGCTTAAACGCGGTCTAATCTTTTTGTCATAATGCCGACATGACATCGCTCTATTTGGTTCGTGAACGTACTTTCTAAGACATGGTTGACCGGAGATCGCCTTTGTTTTGGATTTTGTAGGTCGTAGGTTAGATGTTAGTCAGGGTTTAGCTAAATATAATATATAAATGGGGTAACATCAAACGATATAAATAGTTAATATAAATCAGCTTACATGAATAATATAATATTTTAAAAGATACTCTGAAAGTACAGGGTGGCTTTTGCCGTTATATAGATTATTCGAAACCAAATACAATTTCTATCTACTATTTACTCCATCATTAGAGATTTTGCAATAAAATTAGGTAGGTGTTAATTTAGTATTAGTTTATAATAGAAGTGACAAATATCCTGTCTCGACCAACAAACGGATTTATTGTGTCGTTAAGAATGTTTATAATCGCTTCGTTTTGAAACACCCTGTGTCCAGGATATTGCTTTGTAAGCTTACGAAATGATAGCTTATAATCAAATGTCATTTTATTTGTTCTTTTCGCGTATACAGGATGTATAGAAACATTTGGTGTTAAGGAACTACGTAACCGTGCGTTTCGAAATGCGTAAAATAAGATTTTGGGAAGTGGAGCCCCCACTAAATCGTTTTTTTGCTTTTCCAAGTGTAAGGATTTTTGATATTATAATATCGGGGACATGTAAGGGACATTAAAACTCAATAGGTTACCTTTTCTCTTGAAAAAAAGAGAAAAAACTATTTATTTTTTATTTTTATTAGTTTCATTGAAGCCATATTAGCATATCTTTCATAATAATAGGGTTATCAGTATTTGTACCTGTCTGGATGCAAGCATGCCACAATAACTCAATGAGCTCACAACATTAATAATGCAAATGAAGGCATTTAGCAATAGGATGGGTAATAGGGCTGCCACCGTAGTAAAATAATATGAATTTGTTATTCTAAACCTTACGCCTAATACGAATAAGGTGACAAGCGAATACGTGTCATCACAGAAAAAAATTGTTTAGCACCCCTATCGGACTTAAAGGACACTAAAATTCGCATATGAATTTTGACATAATTGATGAAGATATACAGGCAATTGTTACAAATATTCGTGCTAGGCACTACAACTATTATGTTTACGGATTTAGTTCATAATATTTTTACGTACAATAAAAACTGGTGCTTTCATAAATGGATTATAACTAACTACTGGTTGCGGACTTATGATCGTGCTTAGTTTGCAACTAGTTTTCCAATATCGGGTACAATTTTATGAATGGGTCGGGTAATTTGGCGACAGGTCCCGGCGACACTTGTCCTGCCCACGGCTACACGAGTATTTGCGAAACATTTGCCTGGCCCACGCCCAGAAGTGAACTACATTTAGGACTGTCACCGGCAACTTTTGAATGCCATTAATTTTTTATTTGTCTAAGCAAATGAAATCAACATTTCGAATGTATTTACAAAATTACCTGTAAAAGTGACTTCATTGGATTTTTTTTAATTAATAAAAATTTGTTATGGTTACAAATTAATGAAATGTAAGGTATTTTTGTGAATGAATTTATTCGATATGCAATTTTCAATTTTTAATCTAGACAAACTACAAACGAACGGAGTTCACGATTTGACAGCAACTTTGTTTAATTATGACTCGATTAAATGCCGTGTAATGTATACTACTATTAGGCAAGTAATTTACATCTATTGAGAAATGTGCAATGCGTTTAATAATAATTTGTCAAATGTCACCGTCGGAGCCGGTGTGAAATTATTCGTATAGCTTTCGTATTGGGTAAGGATTGTAACCATAAAAAGATACGTTAAATAAGAGATGGTATACAATATCGTGACTGTTACTGTGAAGTCGACAGCGGAACAAAACTGCAACATTGCAAAATTGTTTTGTTCCAGCCTAGCTAGTAACTCTGCGTATCGAGTGGTCAAGGCGTGAGGGTTAAGAAATTTTGTCAGGTCGCATTGTGCCAAAGCCCATTAACTAAAAATAAAAAGTACAAAAATTTTGGTTTCCTTTGCCCGAAAACAATCAATGGAATCAAAAACATTTGATACTATACCGTTATGAAGTTCAAGAAAGAATTTCACACAACTCTAAAATGCTATAGATTTTGTTTAAAGGGCTGTGTGGGAGGTGACAGTTAACTTGAAAGCTACCTATCTATAGTGAGACAAATTTGTCTGGCCCGGTACGAACAAATTAAACTAAACTACCGCAGCTAATATCGGCCACCTATCTTTATCAAAAAAAGTGTTAACAGTTTTTAATCAGGCTGTTATTGGATATAACCAGCGTGTCTTATATTGTACTTTTTATTTTCTATGCTTAATAATTGTATTTTCACAATATTCTGATTGAACTTATCGCTACAACAGCGTCACTCTCAACAGCCAGTCAAATTTGTGACACTATATACGATTGGTCTCATATTAAGTCAAGTTAGGAAGCCAGTTGTGTGAGATATCTTCATTTTAGGCGTCTGTTAATAGAACCTTTTTTGTAAATCTAGTTTTTTTGATTTAATATAGAAGAAGTTAAATAAAGAAGCTATTTTAAAGCGATAACCGTTATGTGTAAACTTATTTTTTTGGTAAAAACTGACAACTGAATTGATAGTTATATTATCATTACTATTGTTTGTAGCGGGATAGTATTTATCTGCTAAGATAAGAAATATCTAACCGTGAGTTTCTAATAACAAAATCCATGTTTAAACCTTTTGCTATCTCTGTTTTGTCAAAGATAACAGGGACGATATGTTGCATACATATTTTTTGGTCTTAGAAACCCATGGTAAGATTATTTAGTAAGGCTTTCACATATTTACGGTTAGCGCGTAATTTGATAGCGTGCTCTTATTTTAAAAATAGGTTGTGGCATAATCATGTTCTTAAAAAAAACGCCTGATAAAGTAAAGTTGTGTTTATTTTACTAACTGCGAAAGTTTTAATATCACATTTCACATCAAAACACCTGCTCACACAGGCAGGAAACTCCTGAGTCGACAGGTGCAACACTACGAGACGAGAATGGATAATTTTTTTATTCGATTTACGATTTGGCGAATAATCGACGACGAACATTATTTTTTAAATAAAATTCTTTGATATTGCTTTTGTTTTTTACTTTTTAAATATTATTTGCCAGTTTTATTAATTGTAAAAGTGCATATTCGACAAGTTTAATCGATTATTATGATTAGTTCGTTTTTTACTCAGAGACGTGTTTCTTACAAGAATATTTCTAATTACAGCTTCTAGCCTACGTCAAGATTGATTTTGAAGGTGACATAACAGACTGGTTACAATTAGATGAATTTTTTTTTTTAATTAATACAAAAAACTAGCCAGTAACTCAACCAACTCTATGTAAGCAACGAAAATATCTGCAATTAAACATAATGGGCCTTTGAACACAGCGGACTGTTAAGGTCAGATCAAGACAATCGACCGATTAATTATTACCAAATACAACGTGTTTACACTATACAGAGGACAAACTGACTCATAACGATTATTCACACAAGAGTACGGAAGTACTAGATTACGCGAATCCGAATTCGGTAACGACTTACGTTAATGTTTAAATTGCTACGTTCTGAGACTATAATTTGTAGGTTATTAACTAAAGAGTTTAATGAGCTAAGTTAAAAGCAAAACAAAGGTTTATCATTTGAAAAAAAACTTCCTTCATTGCTTTTGAAAATACAGGGATGACAATATGCAACATAGATGCATCACTATTAAAATGACTTCTCTTAGAAATTGGATGGTATTATGCAGTACGGATGCACCAGCAATAAGTAGACTTCTCTTTTAAAACACGGGGATTGCAGTATGTAATACAAGTGCATCAGCAGGAAAAAGACTTTTGTTCAAAAAAATGGATGGCATTACGCAATACAGGTGCAGCAGCAGTAAAACCTTTGGAAACATTTATTATTTACGGGAATCGTCTATAAATCTATTTCCAACTTAGCTACGGTATTTACGTAATTCTAAAATCGATATTAACCTCCCCTGTTACTATGTATACAGTCTAATGACTGGTTGTCACGACATATGCCAATCATAACGGAAAAACCCTTACAAGCCTTTGTTTCTATTACGAGCCCGCCCTAAATAAGGCTTAACTACAAGGCATTGTTCTTTATATATCGTGTGATATTTTTGTACTATTCTTTGTGTACAGATAAAATATGAAACTTATATTGATACTTAGATTTCTGATAAAAAGAAATATAGTGTTTTTTAATTAAAAATGCCTAACTCATAATCGTTTATTGGCCACTAAGGGAGTCTCTTAATTTAGATTTACTGAGGAAATCATCATCATCAGCTCACCATACGTCCCCATCGAGGGGCTCGGAGCCTACCCTAAGTTAAGGGTGATTAGGCCATAGTCAACCACGCTGGCCTAGTGCGGGTTGGTTGACTTCACACATATTTTTGAATTTCTTCTCAGATATGTGCAGGTTGCATCACGATGTTTTCCTTCACCGTAAGAGCGTCTGATAAATGTACATATGTAAATCGGAAAACGAAATACACATTGGTACATGGCGGGATTCGAACCCAGGACCTGCAGTTTGCAAGTCAAGTGCTTGACCCCTGAGCCACCGACGCTCTGAGGAACTGAGGAAATACAATAGTAGGATTGCTTAAGTAATTATTACGGTAATGATTAGGGACGCTCATTTTGCGTGATACTGTTGTGATTCTATAATATATTTGTATATCAAATTTAACCACATTACTTACGAATACTATTTATAATAAAAGTGTTGGTGTACGTACCTGTAACAAAAAAAGGAACAAATTAATATATTTGTAAATCTTTCATAAGTTAATTTTCGTTGTTGATCTATAATTAACCCTTATTGTGGAAAGATTTCTTTTTTGAAGAAAAGCAAAAAACAAAGTTAATTAAAAAACTAAGTTAAAAATTATTTTATAGTGATCGTATATTTTTATAAAGGTATTAAGGGTTAATTAAAAAGAGACAACAAAAAATCCATTTGTTTTACAAATATGTTTCGTAAACACAACTATTAAAGCTTAAATTTTATTTAATGACGTATATTAAAACACAAGCTTATTAGTAGAGAAAGTCAATTTTTTTAATCCCTTTCTTAGTATGTAAAATTGATAAAACTGCCAAATACAATAATCTTATTCCATTTATAACAAACATGTAACAATCCTTTTGCATGAAATTATGAAAGTAAAAAAAAAAAGATAAAGGAGATATCTTAAGATCTAGAATAAGGCTATCTATACATATAAATGAAATTGGAGTGTCTGTTTGTAATATTGAAATAACCGTTTTTACTACATGTATATGCATATACGATACATACACCATATTTACATTTTTTACAATCTGTCTGTCTGTTTGTGCTGGCTAATCTCTGAAATGGCTGGACCGAGTTTGACGGGACTTCTATTGGCAGGTAGCTAATGTTATAAAGAGTAACTTAGGCAACGTTTATTTTAGAAAAACTCTTTTATTTAAGGAAATTAAACTAATGTTGTAATGTCTAAGTACTGTCCAGTTCCAAGTGCAGCTCAAATACAGTATTTCACGCGGTTAAGTCGTGGGCATAGCTAGTACTAAATAACATTGTATTTGAAACTATAGAATCCGAATCTAATATGTCTAGATTGAAATTAAAAGATTGTGGTTTGACATTCCATGCTCAGATTTTGTGATAATTCGTATCATGTATCTACATTGTATTTATTTTGTTTAGATTACATCTTACTAATATTATAAATGCGAATGTTTGTTTGAAGGTATCTCCGGAACGGCTGCACGGCTCTCGCTGAAATTTGGCATAGAAAGAGAACACAGTCTGGAAGAACACATAGGCTACTTATTTTTAATACCGCGCGGACGGAGTCGCGGGCGACAGCTAGCAAAAGGTTCCGAATATGCTAGCAGCGTTCCCCTTTCAATAGCTAAGCTAATTCTTGGTTCGAGGTTGCTACCAGCCCTTCGGTCTCCCGTGATGTCGACTTTTTTACTATTTCCTTAAAGCCTTGTAGCGCTAGGACCCAACATTTTAGCAAGTTATATAAATAGCTTATATAAGTAACTAAAATCTTTAGGTGTATTATTAAAGAGAGATTGCCCCGAAGCTAAATTAAGTAAAATTTTCCCATGACTTTCTAACAGAAAAGTTGACTCATAAAATAAGTTGGGCTATGACATGTTTGAAATAGAGCCAGAATGAAAGTGACGACACATTTCGATATTAAATCGATTCGCTAAATGACGATACATCGCCGATTATTCGATACTAATGAATCGAATCGATTCAGAATGTAAAAATCGATAATCATAACGATGTTATCGTGCCCATGAAAGCGTCCGCCTCTGGCGACGTAAGAAAGTGTGGTCGTTAACGTATTATTATTTATTACAGATGAATGGAATCGAAGTGTCCGTCTGTGGTCGCTGGATCTAATATCAATATCTTTACCGATTTATTATTGCGCAATCCGATGCATTAACATCTCAATTTCTTAATAATATTATTCAGAATAGATACAAGGTTAGTGAGAAAATTTAATCGGAAAAAAAATTGAGTAGTCATCTATGCGAAGTCAGTGCGAATCGCTAGTGTGATTTCGCAACAAAGATTTTTAATATTTATAATGTTAGGCGGTGGTGAGAACTAAATTGAATGGCTCTCCAGTGAAATATAAAGACGTCATGTGAAATTTAATCTACCCAAAGACTGGTAACTTTTCAGTTTGATTTTATATTCACGTAATCTCCGAATCTTGGGTTTGGATATTAGATTTGAGATAACATTTTACTAGCATTTTATCATTTGTTTATTACCAGCGAAAACTGTAACTTAGGTTTATTCCTTTCACCTTAGGTCATCATCAGTATACGTCTCCACTGAGGGGCTCGAAGTCTACCCTAAAGTAAGGGTGACTAGGCCATAGTCAACCACGATGGCCCAGTGCGGGTAGACTTCACACATATTTTTGAATCTCTTGTTTTTCCTTCATCGTAAGAACGTCGGATAAATGTACATATGTCAAAAAACACATTGGTATATGGCGGGATTCAAACCCAGGACCTGCAGATTACAAGTCAAGTGCACCTTTGAGCCACAGACACTCTTTATTCACTTCAGATATTACTTTTTTTTGAGGTAATAAATATTTCAGGAAATTATTCAATGTTGGTAACCTTGAATTAACTGTGGTTCAAACTGAGTGATGTAAGGTGTTACATCAGTGCGTGTTGAACTGCGGTCAAGGTCAGACGTCTATCAGACCCTTTAGCTTCGATTGATTTCGTAAGATTGATGGGCTCGTGTCGACAGCTCATGCCTACAGCTTGCTTACTACCGATGTTTTTGATTGATGCCTCGGTGCTAATATTATATTTGTGTCCGATGACGTGACAGTTCCTTGTAGCCATCAATAATGTTTTGATGAAGATTTTAAATTAACTTTTTATTCAAGTTTTTATAAAGGGAAAAAGTTTTTAATAGTACGACCTTTAAGTCACAGAAGAGCTGTATTTTTTGTCAATATCAACAGCAGTCTTTCCCAATGTGGGCGAGCAAAGTTTCCCTTTGTGGGCGTTACAGGTCTCAAGTTGCGGGTTATAGTAAAAGTTTCGTTTAGAATTCTCCGTTAATATACTTATATAGGTCACAATAATAATTCATTTAATTTGAAGTTATAGTGATTTTTAAATATGTGAAAATATGGGGGCTCTAAAAAAATATTTATTCTCAAAGTGGGCAGTAGACAAAATAAGTTTGGGAACCACTGATCTACAGTAAGAAAAAGAATTTGTTAAAAATTGACATAAAAGAATTAAAGCGAAACTTAGAATCAAAAAAATCGAAAATGCAGAAAAGTAATAAAATTTCTCAGAAGTTGAAAAGTGAGATAGAAATCAAAACTACAGCATGTCTTCATAAACCGTTTAATAAAATGAATCCTACATTTTCGTAAATATAAAAATAAATCACAAAAACTAATACATACCTTGTATTTAAAGCATAACAATAAAAATTACGCTAAAGAATTCAAACGAGTTTGAAACAACGCAATTTTATTATTAAGAAATGATGTCAAAACGTTTTAGCCTTAGTACATAATTGCTTTCGGACATTTAGACAAATGACTGTACATTAAAGTTCGAATAAAAACAAAGGGAATTTTGAACATCCTGTAGCGGCCCTTTATAAGGCAATTAGTGGATTAATTGTTGGGAAACAAATTATTATCAATGATACTAGTTAAGAAACTCAACTGAGGGAATAAATTTTAAAGTACACTAAGTGATGATTGACTCAGACAAACTCACTTACCATGAGTTTTTGAGTCGAAAATCTCCGTTTGAAACATATTATTACTGTGTTGACAAAGATAATAACACATATGTTTTATACAGAGATTTTGGTGTCAGAAACCCACTGTAAGAGACATTACGTGTCCCCTTACTGTCTATTTAGTGGAAAACTACACTACTTACCGTGAGTTTCTGATATCAATATTCCTGTTTAAAATATATTGTCATCTCCGTTTTTTTTAAAGATAAGGACAGGAATGAACTAAAATCGATTTCGAATCTTACGATTATTGCGAAACTGCGCAACAACTCTGTAGTTAGTTTAGTAAACAAAAGGTAGTCTTGACCATTGAACTGATAAAACCGTTATGAGGATTTGTAAAACAACAGCGTTACTCATAAACCCGTAGGAGTAATTGACAATTCCTGTCGCGTTAACACATCGCTGGACAATTTGTGTCACAGAATGCAATAGAAATGTATACGGGACATGAATTAAATTTACTGACGACTTTACTTCCCGTACATTGTTTAATATCATTTATACTGAAAGAACTTTTTTTTTATATCATAAGGTGGCAAACGAGCGAGCGGCCACCTGAAATCGCTGATATAGCGAAGTGACCGTTGCCCATAGACATACGCAGTTGCATATGCGTTGCCTACCTTCGACGGAGGAGAAGATGCACAGAAAGAAAATATATTCCCTTTCCATGCATCCTCTCATCCGGAAAGTCCACTTCCACTTCCCATCCTTTCCTTATAAGGAAAAGGTGGGAAGGGAAAGAGGACTAAATTAGGCCTCCGGGACGCACACTCATCAGACGAAACGCGGAATTACTTCCACTTCACGCCTGTCTTCTGTGTGGTTGTGGTATTTCAATGGGCGAGCCGGGCCAATTCGTGCGAAGATGTTAAAGCGGTCTCTACCACTGTTGAAACTGAAGAAATATAATCCATGTGTCCTTGCCTCACTTACTTTTCCGTACTTCAAATCAATCTATCTACCGTCATCTCCATCGTCACTCCCTTCCTAATCATGTCACCTTTCACACAATCCAACCTAGGCATACCTTTACGGTTTACCTCTACACTCTTCCTCAACGTTATCCTTGCCACTAAAAACGGCTAAAACACTCACGTATGTTTAATCTCGTGTCGGCACCGACTAATTTCGAGCCTATAGGGGGCGCTTCATCAGGGTTCACATGTATATAATTAGTAAATTATTTGTAATCGTTTTATAATTGATGAAAGTAAATAAAAAGTAGATCCTATTAGAGGTATAAGCATACGTTATCAACAAATTTTTTTACGCTTTTTACACTCTGTGCCAATTAAACTCTCTATTGATTGCGTTAGCCTTATTTCTTTTTTTCAAGCGATTCTACTAATATGATAAGTGCGAATGTATGAATGGATGTTTGTTTGAAACTATCACCAGAACGGCTAAATGGATCTCGATGAAATTTGTCATACATATAGAACAATCTGGAAGAACACATAGGCTACTAATAAATTTTAAAAGACGGAGTCGCGGTCGATAGCTAGTCTTATATATATATATATATATATTGAGAATCGGATACTATTTATTTTTTAATCTCGCGCAGACGGAGTCGCTGGCGACAGCTAGTTGTGAAATAAAGTCAACAAAAATTGTGGGAATTCGTGTAACAATGTCAATAAATTAGTGTTACAATACAATTATGTTGTCAGTTTTACTGTATTATTAGTAACAATTATTTGATTTGATCTTTTGAAGGATTAACTTCGTTAGGCATTTTATACTTCCTTGAGAATTTGTTACAGACAATTAAGTAATTTCTTTGAAATATCATTTAAATTATACTTTCCAAAATAGTATAAGAATTAAGAGATTATTTTCTACAGCTTAAGTGATTTTGCTATAGTTTTGATAAGAACAATTAGGTTCAATCTGATTTATAAATGAGACGAGGGAGTAGACATTCCCTTTTAGAATTCCTAGACTAATCGTAGACTCATTTTTAATAACACATCATAGGTCTTTAGTACTTCTAATAGGCTATCTTCAAAGACCATTTAGTATCAAGTGAAAACCATATTCGTTTAAAAAAAAAATAACAAACATGTTTAATCGAACGTTTCAATCATGCGAGCCGTCAGACGTCTTCAATGGTTACTTTTATTAGACAAGTGTTTGGACAAGGTTTTTTATATCGATCGCATTAGTTTGATGCGCATGACAAGCCAAAAACGGGTTGCGACAATTAAGCTTACTTTCGAATTGTAGAGCAATATAAAGAAAGTGTTTACAGTATAACGCTATTCAAACTTTATTGCCGCTCGCCAATTCATTCGAAAAGCTGCATGAAATGCATAATATAATTTTCGGTATCGGACATAACTGTGGTTTCGATTGTATTAAAAATTATATTGATACATTTTGTATATAAAATATTATAGAAATATAATATAGAAAGGACAACAGCCAATATGTCAATGCAAGTGTTATTACAGTTGAAATACACAGTAAAGGCATGTAGAGACAAGGCTCAACCTTCGGCAAGGTTTTCTTAATCTGTACTACATTCAAAAGGTATTGGTGCCTTATGAATTTTGTACAGGTTGGCTTGGCACGCTCGGCGCTAACCCCGAGCCGTTATGAAGTATGAATCTTATAATACTTTTATAAAACTTCATACGGATATGCCGGGGGCGTAGAACATTTCTATACCCTTGTACAGGTTATCGGGTATTGTTTGCTCACAATGGTCAGTTCGTGCTTTCTTCGCCAGATTTGGAGGTAAATTTCTGCAATTCTCGATATTCAATACTTTTTGCTCGAACTATTCTTTCGCCTTTATCGAATTGATTGTTCTCTGATTATAGATAAATTTAATTTGTTATTGCGTTTTTCGAAACTTACATAATCTTACTTCTTTCTAATATTATAAAAGCGAATATTTAGATGTATGTTTGTTACAAAGTACCTCCAGAACACGTGCATGGATCTCGCTGAAATTTAGCATAAATGCAGAACATAAAATGGAGGAACATATAGGCTACTAATTGAGTTGTTTTCTAAGTCCGCACGGATGGAGTCGCGGGTGACAGCTATTCTATAAAACTATAATTCTCGAATGAATAAAGTATAGATGAATATTAATTAATATTTTTTTAATTATAAAATCGTGACAAATATAATAGTAAAGAGGTAATAATTGACTAGAACAGATTGGACATTGGACTAAAGTAATACGTTTCCACAAACATGATTCACTGCTGTACATTATAGTTATATTAAAGACTAGATTTTAACAACACATAAGCTAAAACGTGAAACGAGTTATACAGACATTTAAAAAAAATTCGTGCACTTGATATCTATTTATATTTTTCCTATTGTTATGAACATAGATTTATTTATTTGTGTTATTAATCACAATTAAGTAAACAAATCTATACTATGTTGGGTATAATATTAAAATAGTGGAGAGATCGTCGATGGCTCAGGAGTTAAGCACTTGACTTGCCACCAATGTGTTTTTCGATTTACGATTTACATATGTACATTTAACTGACGTTCTTACGGTGAAGGAAAACATCGTGATGCAACCTACACACATCTGAAAAGAAATTCAAAGGTATGTGTGAAGTTAACCAACCCGCAGTAGTCCAGCGTGGTTGACCATGGCCTAGTCACCCCTTAGGGTAGGCTCCGACCCCCTTGGTGGAAGTTACAACAAAGATACGGTAGTTAAACAAAACCTTATACAACTTACGAACGATTAAAAAAATTCTGCACATATGGATAGTTATAATCCATCGTACTACGTATTATTCCTCTCATATCTTTGATATGACCCCTAAACATCCTGGAGCAAAATAATGTTACTAATATTATAAATGCGAATGTTTGGATGGATATTTGTTTGAAGATATCTCCAGAACGACTAAACGGATCTCGATGAAATTTGGCATACACATAGAACATAGTCTGGAAGAACATAAGTTCTTATAGGCTACTAATTATTTTTTTAATCGGACAGAGCCGCGGGTGACAGCTAGTCATTACAATATATATCACATATACATCAATAAAACATTGCATCATAATTTTAATAGCATCTCATTATAAATTCTGATCACTGCAAAACTTTACTTCGCCAAAACATACAAGCGTCAAACACTGCCCATACTTGACACAACATAAACGGCGTTATGACGCGCGCAATTAATTACATAGCTTAATATAATCTTACTAATATTATAAATTCGAATGATTGGAAGGATGGATTTTTTTGAAGATATCTCCAGAACAGCTGCATGGATCTCGCTGAATTTTGGCATAGATGTAGAACATAGCGTGGAAGAACACGTAGGCTAGTTGTTACATTTTTTTAATACCGCGCCGATGGAGTCGTTAGCTAGTCTGTTATAAAATGTTGATAATTATTCAAATTTGCTATTTCTTAAGCACGTAAATTGAACTTCAGTATTTGTTGAATTTTCTTAGTAATATTGTCTCGCATAGCGTATTGCCAGTTTACTTTTGAGCCCTAAGAAAATTTTAAGAAAAACAAATGCACTGTCAATCCTCAGAATTATCAAAGTCCTGTTCAAAGAACTCTGAAGGGGCAAACGCGTGGCGGGAACAGCGAGATGATCAACAACACCTGCATCTGCAAAACCAGAGTAACTGCAGATACGTTGCCGGCCTTTAAGGAAATTATATGCTCGCTTTTATTAAATTGAATAATAATAAACAAAGCCGAAGTCAATACACTTCTAGATATTGTCTCTGACTAATGAGGTCTTCCTCTAATCTTGCATCAGTCATCCGGCGTAGATACGGGATGCGTTGACTTATGTTGCGTCCGCGCGTAGGTGATACGCGTCATATTATTCGCAATTTTATAGTAGAAGTCTTGAAAACTACTCTTTGGTTTAATAAAAGTTTTAAGATGGTTCATAGAGATTAAACATAATATGTAGAGTTTCCGGACTTTACAGTTACGCTTTCGCACATTTTAAAAGATTGCAAGGCAAGTTTGTAAAAAAAGTTGGTAAGTAAAATTATTTTATTTTGAGAACAACCTGTATAGCAAATAGTTGTAGAAGAACTATTGAAGTGAACATCCGTAAAAAGCGACATTTTACGATAACTTTTAATAAAAAAATTGTTGTCATAAAATATTAAAAATGGTCAACAGTCATGTCAATATTTACTGATGTATGGTTCCTTTCAAAAATTAATGACATGTCTGTTTATTTATATATCTTGATCTATGACCGCGCTCACGTCGCCGGCACATCCTGTTTGCGTATGCTGATGTTTAGTGTCCAGTTAACCTAGACTCCCGTCCGTCAATTATTTGCTGAAGTTGTCAAAGTAGTAACAGGTCATTTTATACCAGACACAGTTTAGAAGGGAACCGTTTGTCACTGCATTAGCTTGATATACTAATTTGAACTTTATTGCAATAAGTTAAAACTGGAAATTGATTATTACATCAATACTAGGGATTAATTTCAGCAATATTTAATACGTTCAAGAAGGTTTAATTGAGTACAAACAATCGTCAACTATTTCTAACAAAAGTTTTGATAACTTCATTTAAACTGGCTGTCACCCTAGACACCGCTCGGGCGTTTAAAAAAAAATTAATAGTCTATGGGTTCTTCTAGACTAAGTTCTACATCTATGGCAAATTTCATCGAGACCTATACAGCCATTCTGCAGATATAAACATTCATATTTATAACATTAGTAAGATATTTGTTTGACTGTTAGTAGAATTAAAGATTAAGAAATTAAAATAATATTAAACAGAGTATCATTAAAATATCAATACTAAGATAAATACTGGCCATAAATAAAACAGTAAACAAATAAATATTAAATAATTGTTATCCGATTAAATTAATCATCGGAAACAATATAGGTCTTGGACAACCTCTGCCAATAAATAGGATCTTCATCGATACATTGACTCGATAAATATAATTAATCGATTCACCCACTTAATAATCGATAAAAAAACACTCATATTTTTATTAAAGAGACATAAAATATGACACCGTCGTTATATAAACTGTAAAAAGAATTTAATGACGAATAATAATTTATCGTGATATGTAGCAAAGACCTTGCAACTACGTAAAAGTCTCTCTCGCCTCCATCGACCTTAATTACAATTATCAACCCTAAAAACTACACTATAAGGTCGTTATTTCAGAGAAATTGTCAATTTTACATTTATAAGGCGTAGTTACGTATTTTGGAGTTCCATATTCTTGAACCCGAATTGTACGAAGCTCCCTTTTGATTTATAGCATTTTTATATTCATCTTAACGAGAGGATTGTTTTGGCTTTAATAAAATTACATTATATGACGCATTTAATTATAGCGCTAATTGTGTGTCAAAGATAGTAAGGTCTCAGTTGACATCGGTTTTCTCTTGATTTAAGCATACAGACAAATACATATGAACTCTATCTGATTATAATTGGTCATAAAAATAATGAGAGAATATATCTTAATGAGATAATATATCTTAATGAGATAATATATATTTTAAACAGTGGTAGAGCACGCTTTAACATATTCGCACGAATTGGATTCGATTCGCCCGGTGCAATACCACAACCAGAGACAGGCGTCAAGTGGAAGCAATTCGAACAGTCGTCTACTTTTAGTCCTCTTTCCCTACCCACCCTTTTCTAATAAGAAGTGGAAGGGGATTTTCCGGATAAAGGGATGCATGGGAAGGGAAAGTAGTATCTCCCTGTGCATATCTTACTAATATAAATGCGAATTTAGATGGATAAATGTTTGTTTGAAGGTGTCTCCGAAACGGCTGAACTGATCCCACTGAAATTTGGCATAGATGTAGAACATAGTCTGTAAGTATTTTTTTTTAAATTTCGTGCGAACGGATTCGCGGGCTACATCTTGTATAAGAATAACATCATCCTCATAAATAAAATTTGCTTAAATATCCACCTAAATATTTCATTTTTTAATCTTATTTCAAATCCCTTATTCTACTTACTACTTCTCTACGAAAAAGCAATCAAGTTTTATTACTGAAACGTAATAAAATTTAACACTAAAATCGGTTTTGTATTTAAGCCTTAAATAGTAAAGAACTTTAAAACGTGCTTAAACACGCGGACATGAGATTAATCTTATAAATTATATAAACGTCGATAAATCGCACTTCACGGCCATAATCCTCAACTATCAATCATCTACGTTCCGTTCATGCCTTTTATATCATATATATAATTTTCAACGGTAATAAACATGTCTTATTGCCACGGAAACGCCTCAAAGGTTTCCATTTAGCTCGAAAAAGTCAATTAAAGGACAACCAGTAGAGGTCAAAGGCGATTAAGAATTTGCAGGAAATGAACCGATCAAAATTTTCAATAACAATTAAAGTGATTTAAGCTCTTTTTAATTAGTGCTCATGTACGTAATTATTTGTAAGGATAACTGCATGAAATATTGTTTAATAATTCCAATGAAATTAAGTTTATTAAAATTCCGCTTCAAAAGTTACTGGCTTAAGTTAAGTTATAACTTATTTCAGCATTGTTCAAACTCTAACTTAAAAATGTAACTCTCATAACGTGAGTTTCTGAGACCAAAATCTCTGTTCCAAATAATATCGTTATCTCTGTTTCTTTCGAAGATAATGACAGGGATGACGATATATTTATACAGAGATTTTTGTATCAGAAACCAATGAATAGTGTTCTAAAAATAGACAAGCAGACATCCCTTAACATTCATAAATACAGGGCCTTCACTCAATTCAATGCGGACTCATCTCTATGGACGGCTCACGATGACAATGAGTTTTGACAATGACAGATGCTGTCCCGAGCACGCTTAATAATAACCATTAAAGGCGCGAAAAACTGCACCGGTGCAGCCATTACGAGTGTCATGATGTCAAAAATAGCGCATTCGCACGTTGAGTTTAAGTTGGTTAAGGGCATTACGATTTACAACGATGCCACTGTTTTTCGTAAAATCTTATTACAACTTAGAGTATAACTACGATAAAAAATTGTATATAAAAAACCTGACTAACTGACACTCAGACAAGACTATAAGTTAGTGAATCAACATCATCAGCTCATTTTGCCACGTCCTCTCTGAGGGGCTCGGAGCCCTAATCTACGTCATGGGTGACTAGGTCATTAACCACGCTGGCCCAATGTGGCTTGACTTCACACATATCTTTGAATTTCTTCGCAGATATTTACAGGTTGCATAATGATGCTGTCCTTCACTGTAAGAACATCGCATAAATGTACATATGTAAATTAAAAAACACATTGATACATGTTGGGATTCGAACCCTGGACCAGCAGATTACAAGTCACTGATGAAGTTAGTAATTCGATGCAAGACACCTAGCTACAATTTTCGACAATCTATTTTATAATAGCCTCAAGGTTTTATAAGTAATAAAAAAAACAATATCAAAAGCACTGTCATTCTGAACAACACCCTTCCACCTGGAGCAGCATTATTAATCATATTGTCAGACAATTCAACGAGATGTTCGAAGAACTTTGACAGTTGACAGATGTCAAAAATGTAGCAAAAAGTTGTCGCTTGCCAAAAAAGAATTACCATAAAATGAAACGTGTAGGCCTAATTATTTCCTGAATTGCTTGATTGATGGAGTGACATTTAAAGAATATACGAATCATTCATATAACTAGTTGTCGCCCGCGAGTCCGTCCGCGTGGTATTAAAAAAAACTAATAAGTAGCCTATGTGTTCTTCCAGACTACGTTCTACATCTATGCCAAATTTAAGCGAGATCCATACAGCCGTTCTGGAGATACCTTCCAACAAATATCCATCTAAACATTCGTATTTATAATATTAGTAAGATTAGTAATATGAATCACGGAATAATATATAATTCAGTAGTATGGTAATACTTGACATTTTTAACAAACATTTCCGGTTTGAAAATGACCAACGAAATGTCAGTTATCGTGTTAAAAATTGGTCTATACTCAGAAAATTACGTTATTCGAATAAAATATTAATTAACAATAATTTCACTGAATCTTGCCTTAACCTTTTATTCTCTTGTTCTTGAATCTTTTTGTAGGCAATTTTAGCAGATACCTTAAATGGCGTGATCCATGGTTACTTTCGGGGAATAAGTGTTATAAACGTGTTAAATATTTTATAAAATGATAAGATGTAACCAGCGATACCATCCGCGCGGATTGAAAAAAGACTTTATTAGTAGCCTATGTGTTGTTCCAGACTATGTTCTACATCTATGCCAAATATGAGCGAGATCTATGCAGCCTTTCTGGAGATATCTTCAAACAAACATCCCATCCATCCCTCCTCCTATCCATAGATCCAAGCATTTTTAATATTAGTAACATAAGATTGGTCTTACGTTAGTCGAATTGGACGATATTCAATTGTTTTTAATCTTTGTGGATAGGTCGACTACTGGTACGTTTACCCTATTTTTTGTCAAGACTCATAGTGTCTTTACCATTGATTTTATATACTATTTCTTAAATTTCAAATATGTTTACAATATAGCTGTCACATTTTATCGACACATTAAAAAATAATCGTGTTTGAAAAATATGCTCCGATAATGTAAAATGCAAAATACGAAAATGACTTGTCAAAACAACCTATTTACAGAAATGTATTTATAGAGACCGATAAAGACTAGAGGTTAGGAATTGAGTGTATCAAATCAATATGAGAAATAAACAATAACTAACAAACGCTTATCGTCCGCAATAAAATACCAACATAACAAACATAAATTCACTTCGATCATGAGCTGCATAACAAAATAACCGTAGAACATCACTGTCTACACTTTTATTATTGCATATTGTCATCCCTTTTATTCGCTTTGACATAACTGAGACAACAATATGTGCAAAAATGTTACAGGCATAAAATGATCTGCCAATACAATAAAAAAAACAATTGAAAACGTGATTTGTAAATAGAACTAGTTTTAATATAACGATTATGGTAACATAGGTTTGTACTGTTGTACAAAAATGTTGGTCATTAGGGGTGTCGAATAATTCTAATTTATATCGTTTCGGACCGAATATGAATATTCCATCGATATTCGCACACCCCTAGTAGCATTCGAAGTCTTTTATCACAACGTTTTGGTATAGGCTTTAGGAATTCCCAAACTATTCTATTTTTTCGAATTATTCGTAGAATTAGGAATAATTCTAAACTTTGAATATTAAATTCGAATTCCAAAATCAAATATTAGCACACCCCTTATTGTGATTCTCTTTGAATATTAGTGTAATAAACATGGTAGAGTATGAGTCTTATAAAATGCGTAACATCTCATAATTCATAAATATAAACATCGTAAAATAAAAACATCCTGTAGTCAAAAACAATACCTATATATCAAAATTGTAATATCGTGATCCATCCTCTATATCAAAGTAAACAATCACTAACGGTCAACATTCCGTATTCGATGTCGCACTGCGGGAGGCGTGAGAATAAGATACCCATTGGATTTGCAAAGCGAATGTTGATTTTGGTATGTCATTTTCTATGTGTGAATCATAGCGATTTAATTTCATTGAACGTAAGTTAAACATACTTGTTACATCGTATTATTGAAAACTTACTATTTCACAAGTTTTCATTCACCTCGGATACGTGTAAAGTAAGAAGCTTAAATATACAGAAGTTCGTAAGAGGACGTACTCTTAATGCCTTTTTATTATATTATAATTGACTTAAATTGTTAACTAAAATCATAAATGGCAATATTAAATGCTATTTATTATATTGTTTATGTATTATTATATAATGTTCTTTATCGTAGGTTTCTGATACCACAATACCTGCATAAAAAATATCGTCATTGTCTTTAAATAATATTATAGATAAAACAATATATTTGAAACAGGAATTTTTGGTCTCGGAAACCAACGATTAATCGCATAGGTTACTAATATAAATTTTAGATGGATGGATGTTTGTTAAAATTTTTCTCCAGAATGGCAGAACGTATCTGGCTGAAAATTAACATAGATGTAGAACATTCGTACCCGTGACCTCGCCATCATGCGTAGGATGTACAGAGCGGTTGAGTACCCACTATGCTTCCCATCTGGAAGAGAATCCCACAAAACTACCCTGACCCCCCCCCCCGGGAATCGAGCATGCATAAAGAATTTCCTGTGAAAAAAAGATATAGAACAGTCTTTCCCAAAGTGGGCGATAACGCCCCCTTGTAGGCGCTGCAGGTCACAAGTTGCGGATTATAGTAAAAGTTTCGTTTAGAATTCTCCGTTAACATACATATATAGGTCACAATAATTAATTAATTTAATTTGAAGTTATAGTGGTTTTAAATATGTGAAAATGTGGGGGCGCTAAAAAAATATTTATTCTCTAAGTGGGCAGTAGACAAAATAAGTTTGGGAACCACTGATGTAGAACATAGCTTGGAAGGAGACATAGGCTACTAATTAAGTTTTTATTCCGCGCGGTTGGAGTCACAGGCGGCAGCTAGTTTTTCAATAATCCGATATTACCACGTCATTTGACATCTAATTAGCAGTATCGGTAACAGAGGAGTGAAAGAATCAATCGATGTAAGGCCGAATCGTGGCCTTGTGTTGCCGTACTGATCGTTATCAATCGTTAGACGGCAATTATGGACGCATTGGAGGCGCGAGGGCGGAGGCGCATTTGCAATAGGGTTGACAAAAGTTTTTATAATACATAAGTACAAACTACGTAACACCCGCTACTCCCCCCAATAAAAAATCTATTAGTAATCTACGTTCTTCCAGACTATGTTCTACATCTATGCCAAATTTCAGCGAGATCCGTTGAGCCATTTCGGTGATATCTTATAACAAACATCTTGATTTTTCATACTAAAAGTATCAATTTTTACTGCATTAAAAGTATAAATTAAAAAGAAATAGATGGAAAGTTAGGATATGTTAGGATACATTTCTGCAAAATCACAGATACTATTTTATTTTCGACTAAATAAATAGTTGTCATGTCGGATGTGGCAACCCTACGTACTCACAGTGGCGCCAACATAAGAGAATTGAGTAATGAAATAATTCTCTTTATTAAGTATTAATTTTAAACGATATCAATTTACTAATGGATTGTAACTAAACATTAATCAATACTGATTATTGGTTACGTAAATATTGACTTTATTAAACATTTTGCGATGACGCTGACTAACGAACCTATTTTAGGATTTTTTACAACCATTTTGTAAAAGATAAAATGATTGGACTAAGCTAAGATATAGGTTCACAATACGTACCATTATTCAATCTATTCTGTTTATTTTACAATAATTTCTAAAACTAACACCTACATTTTTTAATCCATACATTAGACTATGAATAAATAAATTATCTTAGTGCATTACAAAGGAAATAATTGTGTTCTTTTTTCTAAAACATTAGCAGATTTTTGTTACTAACTAGGCTTGTGCTAGGATATGGTTTACGACAATAGTTGAATAACATGATTCGAAGCCCCGACTTCTTAATCGGTAATCCGTACCCTTAACCATTAGGCTATTGACGCTTCAAATTATTTTCAAACATATACGATGTTTTCAATCGGGTGAATTTCACGCACGAATCGCCACCGAGGCAAGACTAGCAACACTAATTATAGGGTCCAGACGTCCACGTGTCCTCAGTCTGTCACGACTGACCTTAGGCGGAATGTAACCGTATGATTATCATATAAAATATTGTTTGAAAGTATCGACATATTTCACGCATTTTAACTACATCGCCCAGGGCGTACTTAGATATACATTTAATAATGTTATCACGTATATATGAACATTTATTAATATTATGAAACTAAATGTCAACGGCGTCTCGAACGCATATTAAAAAAAACTTAGTAGCCTATGTGTTCTTCCAGACTATGTTCTACATCTTTGCCAAATTTCATCAAAATCTGATGTGCACATGGAGATGTCTTCTAACAAACATACTTTATCCTTCCATTTGCAATATGAGTAAGATTGTTATTTTGGACATAGATTCTTAACTGCTAGACAAAAAACAAATAGCATTTTTTTTCTTAAAGCGCTAATAGCATAATGGTTAAGCGTACGGATATCGGAGGTTCGAATCCCGCCATTCGACTATTATCGTAAAACATATTCTAGCACAAGCCTAGAGCTTAGTCGGAATGATACAAGAAATATTAGTAAAATTATAAAAATCTGATATTAAAAAAAAAACAATTTTATTTTATTTTATTTCAAATAATACTTTTCTTAGTGGACAGGAATATTTGTTTAAATCTGTCACAGAGCAGTCTCTTGTTTCAGTATTGCTTCTACAATTAAACACTGAGTCAGTATCACAACGAAAGTGGATCGCAAAAACAAATGTTATACTTCCCGACCAGATAGCACGACTGTCTGATGAATCAGGAATTTCTCTGAATATATGAATCAGCGTTACAAAAGTATGATAAAATTTATTTGCGTTAATACGTTTAACTTACAACTATTGTTTATACTACAGTGCTGATAAGTGACATACTAAATTCTTTAGTAATATGGTACCATACTATTTATTCCCCGCAACTTTACACACTCATTTTCTATTCCGTGAATTAACAATGTACGGCATTAGTCAAAAATTTGAACACATGTTACATACTAGGTATACATCTATTCAAATATCTTGGCGGCTCAAGGACATTTGCATTACAATGCCCATCTGCATTCTTTTACTACACATCTAAAATTATGTTCTACCAGACTAGTGCGAAGTTCTGAGCCGCTAGGATATTTGTTATACTGGTAAAGAGAAGGGACCGGCAATATTCAGTCATATTAATTATAATGTTTGCCTATAAAGCCAGTAGTGGCGTTAGGGTAGGGCGAGGTGGGGCGACCGCCCAGGGCACCAAAATCAGGCGCCCTATCCTTGGAAGATTTCCCTCGATATCAAAAAAGGGAGAGCCTTAAAAATCTCGCACAGAGCGACAAAAATGCTATCGGGCCCTGTATAAGACCATAACCAAAGTATTAAGCGGTGTATAGTTTACTTATATAATTCTCTATTATTAAGGGCCAATAGGTATATCGTGATAAATTATAGAGAAGTGTAAAATAATGTGCGTTTGAAGTATCTACATGTCTTTCAACGACCTCGGTATGTTGTAATGAATTAGCGAGTGTTTTGTCGCAATTCAAACGTATTTCGTAAACACAATTGTTTCCACTATAATGATTATTTCAGTCAACGTTAATAAATGAAGACAGAATTTTAACATTTGGATACAGCATTGGCAATATTAATTCATTTTAAGTAATCTTACTAGAACGTCGGTGGTTCAGGGTTTGAGCACTTGTCTACAAGTCCTCGATTCAAATCCCGCCATGTACCATTTAGTTTTTCGAGTTAGATATACATATGTACATTTATCCGACGTTCTTACGGTGAAAAGAACATCGTGATGCAACCTTCAATCTGCGAAGAAATTCAAATATATGTGTGAAGTCAACCTGCACTGAGCCAGCAAAGTTGACTATGGCCTAATTATCTTTAACTTAGGGTAAGCTCCGCTTCTCAATCGGTACGTATAGTTGGCCATGAAATCTTTATAAAACATCTTAAAATTTAAGAAATTAATAAATTCAATTTTAATATTTAAATCGAAACATATCTACATTCAACCTCCATCGATTGAGCAACAAGAAGAAATCACATTAACGTATTCATAAAGGTTGAAAAAAGTAATTCTTTAGTAACTTCGATAAAGAAAACCAAACTCTTTCGTAATTAGCACGTGCTACTAGTAACTATAATCTGACAGTTGTTTTGTAAAACGTGGCATTAGAAATGTAGTTACATTTTTGTACATACATTGCGATATACTAAACGTATTTTACACAGCCCAAGGCTTAGGTCCGTTGCCGATGGGTATGACTGAAAAAAAACAACATACGATAATGTAACAAAGTTATGTTTTGTAACATAAGCGTAAGCTTTCACTAACAAAGATCAAAAATATATTCTTTAAAAAAAGAATGAAAAGGGTAAAGTGCGACGACAGTCGAAACTAACGTTTGTGTTTTGTCTATCTATCTCTCTCTCCCTCTTGCTGTCTCACTCTCTGCCTAGCTCTTGTCCCACAAGATGGTGGGTCGGCCTAATCAGTCTCTTCCACTTTGTTCTATCCTCGACAGCTTGTCTGGTCGTTTTCGTGTAACGTTTATTTATGTAAATTAAAAACTAACACTACAATAAACAATCAACAAACTGCTTATGTAATCAATTTTAAATAATAGACAAAATATAATCAGAGAACCGATGATCAATACATCGTTTAATATATACTTTCTTCAGTTGTAAATAATCGAACGTAAACAAGTTAAACGTATTTTTATAACTAAAAACATCTTAACGAAAAGATTTACTTCTACACGACCTTTTAAGAGATGTAACCCTTTTCGTAAGATGTATCGATATCGATTTCTTAACTGAAAATATCCCGAATACTTTAAAAGTAAACATCTTAATGTTTAATGAAATTTCATGATATCCAATTGCGTATCTTTAAATTTTCCGACGTATTACTTTTTATCGAAAGTTAAAAATTCATTCGCATAAATTATAATCATCTTTAAATACTTCATCGGCTTGTAGTAATTAAAAATGTCGTAACAGAACATAAAGAAGCACCGGTCTTAATGACGCGCCTTGAGAGACACCATTGCTTAAATATTTTAGTAAGTTAATGTAAATTTAAACCCATCAAAAAGCTTTAAAAGTATTCATTTCTTGAACTCGTAGGAGTAAAAAGAAACTATTATAAAAAAAGAAGACAAAGAAATAATATTCGTAATAACAAGTAAATACATACATTATTAAATCCATGTTTGTGAAAGAAAACTGTACTAAAATATATAAATAGACTAGCTAAAGCCCGATACTCCGACTGCGCGAAATTTAAAAATCTTAATTATGTAGAAGTAGCCTACATCTATGCCAAATTTGAACAAGATCTATGCAGGCGTTTAAACCAGTGGTTCCCAAACTTATTTTGTCTACTGCCCACTTTGAGAATAAATATTTTCTAGCGCCCCCCATATTTTCACATATTTAATAACCACTATAACTTCAAATAAAATTATTGTGACCTATATATGTATGTTAACGGAGAATTCTAAACGAAACTTTTACTATAAACCGCAACTTGAGACCTGCAGCGACAAGGGGGCGTTATCGCCCACTTTGGGAAAGACTGGTTTAAACATTCGCATTATAATATTAAAAAGATATTTATTTAGTTTTTGGGGTTTAATATTCTAAGCTAGCTATTCTAATATGGAGAACTGATCGCCAACCTTCGCTAGTCGGAGAGGCACCTCAAGAAGAAGAAGAAGAATGGCCTTATAATTATAGATTAAAATCTACCACAATACTTGACGTAAAAACTTACATAGTACAATATCGTAACAACAAAAACTAAACATCAGAATATAACCATTACTTATGAAGCGAGACTAAAACGATACTGGATAATAAAACATACCCGACTTGCACACGATTTCCTTAATTGTAATATTGATTCGTGTATAAGAAATAGCAGCAAAAAGCTAAGCTATGTTTCATATCGTTGTTGCAGTTGCATCACAATGTTACATGCATTTTCTTTTCCAGACGTAACTATTCATAACAGAAAAAAGTCTTATAAGAAATTTACATGTCGCCCGCAACACCGTCAGCGCGGAATAAAAAATTGTAGCTCATGAGTTCTTCCAGACTATGTTTTACATCTATGCCATATTTCAAGGAGATCCACACATTCATTCAGGAGATACATTCTAACCAACATCTATCCATGTTAACATACATCAAAATATTCGCATTTATAATATTAATAAGATTGAAAGAAGGAAAGGTAAGGTGGAAACATAGGTGAAGACCGTTAAAAGAGAAAGTACAGGTCGTACGGTATCAAAAAAAGAGGGAGGACAAAACAATAGCAGTATGAAAAGAAAATTGGTAGTTGCTTCACAGACAAGGACGACGTTGTCCACAAAATATGATGAATCAGTATTAAATAGTTGCCACATTTAATAGTATATTTGCAAATATTAGCACTGTATTATGTAGACATTGTACATTCACATTTTTTTTTCGTCTTTTATATTTAATTTGCTCAAAGGCTTAGAATCAATCACCTTGAAATGACTTATTTATAATGAAATTCGAACGTATCTTTAGTGATTTTACCACGACGTTATGATTAATAAAATACTTTTTGTTCAATCGATTGTATGAAGCATCGTTGATATTGAAGTACTAGACTCGATTCTTAATGTGAATAACATGTATATAATCGTACGAAAAGAGGCCAAGAAAATATTATCTATGATAAAAGGTGCCGCATAAAAGTACAAATCGATAACTATACTAGTACATATACTAGAATAGCGAGAAATTATCTAACATTCCTCATTTCTAAATAATTTTCTTCAACATTGCTAATCGAGGATTGGATTTTTATCAATAAATTATATTGTATGAAGACGTAAACAAAATACAAACGACTATAAAACAAATGACGATCATTTAAATAGTCAGCTTGGTATAAGAAGTTGTTATATTGTCATTGGAAATCTTCTATTGCATTAAGAATTTAAGGGGCTTTAAAATTATCAGTAGCTTATCTGTAGACACTTCTTTTGCTCAGAAACTCTTCTTTTACCTTTAAAACAGTAAATCCAACAACGTCATGTTTTACTAAGATCTA
Source organism: Papilio xuthus (assembly GCF_000836235.2). NCBI lineage: Eukaryota > Metazoa > Arthropoda > Insecta > Lepidoptera > Papilionidae > Papilio > Papilio xuthus. The sequence continues at coordinate 4,481,219 of NW_013530970.1, read as the reverse complement.
ATCACATCAAAATATAGGGGCGGAAACAAGGAAACATGAGTTCACAACCCCAATATTATGTTCTTAAGAAAATTAGAAGTATAAGGCAAACACTTACCCGACATAGCGCGACACCTGTGTCAAGTCTGTCGAGGAAATTCTCAGCAGTAATCCTCAGTTCTGGGTACAACAATGTCAACCATTCTGCAAGATCCTCTTTCATAGCATACAAGTACTCCTCGGAGGACTTGAACGGCCTAAAAGGCCTCGTCTCCAGAAGCAAAGCGCCTGCGGCCGCCATCGTTGTGACTCTTTAATAGGTCTTCAATTGGACATAACGGGTTCTGAAACAAAAGAGGGATAACGTTAAGCTACAGATTGTGTTATTACTAATATTATAAATGAGAATGTTTATGGATGGATGTTTGTTTGAAGGTATATCCAGAATGGCTAAACAGATCACGATGTTTGGCATGTATGTAGAACATAGTCTGGAAGAATACATGGACTACTTATTAAGTTTTATTTAATTCCTCACTGAAGGAGTTGCGAGCGACAGCTAGTGAATTAATAAAACTCTTTGTTACGACAGATAACTGACACTAAAAATGGAGAAAAGTTGGATACATATCTTTTTATGAATAACAATCAATGTACTCAGTGGTTAAATAAAGTAATGTTTCATAATAAAATGCCAAGTGCCTAGGCACTAAAAAACCAGAACAGGTTAAAGTCAAGTAATTAAAGCAAATCGTATTCCTAGAACATTAGTAGAGCAACCTTGGCAGGAATAAAATGTCATAATTTTTAACACACAAATTGAATGGAATTTCATATCATTCAGTTGAACTCATCATTCATTATTTCGTGTTTGATCAATTAAAATTGGCAAGATTTCGTAATGTCTAGACTGAATAAAAAACCCAACGAGGAACTGTGATTGAGCATTTAGTGTAGGTAATCGGTCAATTGCCTATACATCTCTAAAAGTTTTTAAACTTAACTTTGTCATGGCGATTTGTGTGGTCTTAACATTTCGGGGAACATTGGGACCTTCAAAATATCCTAAATGTGTTTGGTACATATAATTTTTTGATTCTTTGCCTCTTCTAGCAGATTTACATTAATTGTAATCGTAGATACAGACAACTTAATTAACATAGCATTGTCATCAATAAGTCCTTGATCTAATAACCGATAAATTTGTCACGATATTTATTTAGATTACAATTTGAGCCCTATTTTAACCGATTTAAGTATACTTTTGATTGTTATCAGGTTTTCTATTGTCTGTTTTAATTGCGCATCTTTTATTTTAAAATGAATTTTAGCATCCTTTAAGTCACAGCTTTGAAAGGAAGTTGTGGTTATGCGTTTATCATCTGTATAATTTTCAATTTCATGAATGATTGATTATAAATCGTTTGAATAATCGAAATGATTACATAATTCCGTTATTACGAAACGGGTTGGTCCGGCGCATCCAAATTTACGCGTTTTAAAACTATGTCATGACTATTTAAAAAAATATGTATATACAGAGTGTTATAAATTAGCGGAAACCTCCATTTCTTTTATGGGATCCTGGTACTTTATTGGTAGAGACGACCAAATCCCGCAACAATGCCACTCAGAAATTTCACAATAATTTTGCCCACAGGTTCAGAACTGTATACTAAGCTACTAGATATTGTTAATTTGACATTTAATATATGCATTGTTAGAAAGAAAATCCGACACTGTGCCGGTGTATCGGCGCAACACTATAGCCTTATTAAAATGTCAACGTTTGTGTCCCCTCAAAAATCATTCTCACACTGGACTTGGTAACGAATGCACGCCATTCACGCCAAGGGATTCTAACTAATAACTCCTAAAAGTATAAGTGCTGCTTCAGTTAAGTGAAATGAAAATCGATTCCAAATTGTTTTGTTCACTTACGATAGTGTCAAGATCGTTGTTTCCTCAAACACTTCAACCTTAAAATTACAATTCACATTAATTGATGTACCGTCAACTGATATTTAAGTGGCTCATGGTCTTTCACTTTGGTTCAATACTCTTTGTGTACACAACGCTTCCTTCGATCTTATCTTTGAAACGCAAAAACGGACATAGGATACTTCCGTCGTTTCAACGCATGCCACTTCATAGCCTCCATTTTATTATATCCTCTGCATAAAAGAAACAAAAGAATAACAACTTTGCATGCCAGTAGTTTTTTTTTAAATAAATTCGGAAGGGATTTAAAAAAAAATCAATTTCTACTATATCAAGAACTTTCTATTAAAAATTCTCCCAAAATACTAGTATATTTTTACCAAGAAGCAGTTTAAATTCAGACTAGACTAGGCTGCCAAATCTATACCAGCTTCAAGAGATCTATATTATATTCAAGAGGACATTTTCGTCTTGTGACATTTTTTTAAACAAGTAGTAACTAAGAGGAAAGAGTTTGATTTACCTATCAAACAGTGTAACTCGAGAATAGAATAATTTTACTCTCTCATAGATAGTGGTCAACGTCACGCTATCCTACCACACGAAGCGTAACATATGCGTGAATTAATATTAATAAAGAAATTCCTAAAGTAAAAGAATTTTCCGCAATTACTATTAAACATGGATAGCCTATTATATAATATCACTTCAAGTTACATAGCAGTTTTCACAAAGAACTTAAAAATAGTATTATGGTCGCTATCCAAAGAATTTAAAGTTATTCTATTTCACGGTAGGTGGCCGGTAGGCTCAGGAGTTAATGCACTTGACTTGTAATCCGCAACTCCCGAGTTCGAATCCCCCCATGTACAAATGTGTTTTTCATATGTACATTTATCCGACGTTCTTACGGTAAAGGGAAACCTCGTGTTGTAATCTGCACATATCTGCGAAGAAATTTAAAAATATATGTGAAGTCAACCAACCCGCATTGGGCCAAGGTCACCGACTTAGGGTAGGCTACGTGCCCCTCGTTGGGTATAGTGAGATGGTGATGAGTAAAATTAAATAAAATATTTAAAGTTAAGTAAAAGTTTACTCCATCTATCGGTGACCTTATAAAATTTATTACTTTCAAAGTTTGTCAATATTAATGGGTTATATATGTTCTCTATGATGCATTAATTTTCTATTATTGATCATTGTTTCTGTTGAATGGTAGACAATAAGGATGTACCAACTTCGAATCCAATTAATTTAATAGTAATGTTTTTAACGAACAATTTTTTTTCTATTCATAGAGTTATTAGGAAGATAAAACTTATTGTGCCAACCCTACATAGAGACAGAATGATGAATCATAATATTATAAATTGAATCTGTGAATTTATTGTACTTATTAATTATTTAAACTTGCCACTAAAAGAAGAAGACAAAATTATTATGAAGCATAATATGACTCAGTGTTATTCCAATGTAACTATAAATACATTCTAATGTTTTGGTTAATCTTATAATGCGTGCAATTTTAGTTCAAATAAAAACCGCTTAAGGTCAACAACCTCACGACCAGTTACTGACGAGTTTATCAAGGAATTGGACATAATTGTGCCGGGTCTAATCTTTGTTTACTTTACTTCCTTTAGTGATTTCATGATTGGAATGTTCTACGCATTTAACCGTGAGTTTTCATTGCCGAAATATACAAAAAACATATTGTTATCTTTGTTTTTAGGGTTCCGTACCTCATAGGAAAACAACGGAACCCTTATAGGATCACTTTGTAGTCCGTCCGTCTGTCAAGACCCTTTTTCTCAAAAACGCGTGAAGGTATCAAGCTAGAATTTATTTCAAATAAAATGAGAGTAATAAGAATATATAACAGTGGTAGAGCCCGCTTAAACATCTTCGCACGAATTGGCCCAGCTCGCCCGGTGAAATACCACGACCACACAGAAGACAGGCGTGAAGTGGAAGCAATTCCGCGTTTCGTCTGATGAGTGTGCGTCCCGGAGGCCTAATTTAGTCCTCTTTCCCTTCCCACCTTTTTCTTATAAGGAAAGGATGGGAGGTGGAAGTGGACTTTCCGGATGAGAGGATGCATGGAAAGGGAATATATTTTCTGTCTGTGCATCCTCTCCTCCGTCGATTAAAGGTAGGCAACGCATATGCAACTGCGTATGTCTTTGGGCAACGGTCATTTCGCTATATCAGCGATTTCAGGTGGCCGCTCGCTCGTTTGCCACCTTATGATATAAAAAAAAAAAATAAAGAATATGTTTTATATATGTGTTCGGCAATGGAAAGTCACGGTTATATTGTTTATGTTTTAGCAATCATTTTTTATTAATAACGTTTATATTATATACTAATATTAAAAATGCGAATGTTTATATGGATGGATGTTTGTTTATAGCTATCTCCGGAACGGCTGCATGGATCTTGCTAAAATTTTGGAATAGATGTAGAACATAGTCTAGAAGAAAACACAGGCTACTTATTAAGTTTATTATTAATTCCACGCGGACGAAATCACGGGTGACAGCTTGTCGTTTATAAACATAATTCTATTTGTAAGTAGACTACTCCAGGTATAAAACTTTTTTGTAAAGAAACTCCTTTTGTTTTCTTTTTATATGACATTATTGTGAATTTGTCAATGTTATTTAGTTAATTAAAACGCATGACTAAAATTCCATTATGCGTCACAATTTATTGGATTTGCGCTGAGGTTTTACGCAATTTACTTATTTAAGTTAAACCCAATTTTTCCTTGACTACGTATAAGAAATTATTATATGAATAAACAGATTGTTTTGCTGTATGTGACGTGAGATATGTCCCTAAAGATATTTTCTATGTAACAATGACGCGGTCTAACGTTGAAATTAGTGGTTACGATGCGTTTCATATGTTTATAAATAATTCTGAACACATAACAAAATCAAATGGAATTAATTTAATCCTAAAGTAAAGGTATTCGTTAAGGATAAACTTAATTCATCACATAGTAAAATTATCACGATTAAATATTGAAAAATATTCACATAATCGTAAATTGAAGTATTAAATATTTTCGTGGTAAAGCTATCTAAGATCAGTGGGATATAGAGCCTGCCTTCATTCCTCCTCGCCTTTGGAGATGTGAAGGAAGAGAAGGGTTAGTATTACTCCGGGACTAGCAGCCATGGTGGAGCTGTTAAAGGATTCCCAGCTCCCTTGGTTTATCCTGCCCATTTGACGCTGTTTGCTCAGCGAAGCGATTGAGATATAAATACTATACCGATTTTACAAATATTACTAACTAAACCTTATCAGATCAAATAATTCAAGTAGTGTGGATATTAATTAGAACAAAGCAGAATGACCTCAACACGGGTTCGGAAACTCCGCGAGTAAGGCAGGTTGGGTCGTAACACGTTGCCGGTAGGGTCGGCAGAAACAATGGCTCCGGGATCCGGTTGCGTAACGACGCGCTCCGCTAACTTCCGTTGTCGCCTCGCGTGTAGAGTAAGCAAAAGAAGATTGTAGAACAAAAACAAATTAATTTTCAGCTAGTTATGTTTGATTTGAAACTGTTATAATTAATTATTATTTCATTTGACATATTCATTTGTTAAGTAAATATTTTTAATTCTCATGCAATCCATCTATGGTTTGTTAGTTTAAAAATTCGATGTCACTAATTAAAAAGAAAATAAGATAATTGAACTTTTTACTTGTTGTTTATATAGAAAATCTCACTAATTATTATAAATGTGAATGCATGGATGGATGTATGTTAGAAAGTATCTCCAGATTTAGCCTGGAAGAACACATAGGCTACTAATTAAGATTTTTTTTACGCGGACGGAGTGGCAGTCGAAATCTAGTAACAAAATAACAACTCAAACGTTCTCATTTTGTTTTTAAATATGCTGACGGTACCAGTTACTAGGCTAATCTGTTTACAGCGCGTAGCCCGTTCTTGCGCTTATTTTATTCTATGCGTGTTTCGCTAGTGATGGGTACGAAGATAGTAATCGATGTTACGTTTTAATTTCGTACAAAATTTAAATATGACTCAGAGGTTCTATTTTGTAAATTCATATAGTAATGCAAAAATTTTAATCGTTATCCAATAACATATGCCCCTTTAATTTAGATAAAAAAATTTGATAAAATCTGATAAAATGTTTTTTTTTTATTATCTAAATATCACAATGAACTTTGAGAATCATTGCCAGTGACAACTTTTGGTGTTATTCCTCGCTGCTATGAATCATAAATTATCTAAGAATTACTTGAAGTAAAGAAAATTCCTTACAAAGATGATTCGATAGTTTTTATGGTTGTGAGAAGTAAGCACAGCAAATAATTTTTTTATTGAATAAACTAGTGACGACAAACCCTCTTGAAAGTAAGAGTCTATGTTGGAAGACTGTCCTTTTCTAAATTACATCCTTTTAGAATAAATTAATATAAACATAGATTATACCTCTTTAAAATTATATCTATACACTCTTGGTCTTTGCCTTGTCTTTTACGCGTTCAATTGCTGACAAAACAAAACTGAAGTGTCCACTGTAGTTACTAATATTTACATACAATAGGCAATAGTTTTCTCATCGAACACGGTCGTGTTTGTCATCATATCGAATTTGCGTCTATTGGCAGATGAGCGTGAAATACGAACAAATGTAACTTCAAGCCAAATACGACCTTTTAGTAGCAAACAGTGATGTAACGAGGTCACTGACATATTATAAAAAATATCGATAGATTCGGTAAAAGATAAAAAAACAATTGAAGTAATTCTACAAAATAATTCACATAAATAAATATATTTACATATAGCTACAAGACGAATACTTAATAAAAGAATAAAAACATTACATAATAAACCATATATCGATTGTGTGAACATTTTATTAAAGTTTGCGAAAATGCGTTCTGAAACGTAAACGGAATATCTAATGATTTGCTCAATTTATCACCTGATTCAAAGTTACATTGTATAACTTTCAATTGAGCACTTAATTGTACTTACTTATACGCGTGAAAAAAGAACCTTTGGATAGGTTAAGATGGATCATTTGCTTAAATTGAACCCTTAATACCCCATAACAGAAATGTGATACATTTTCTCAAAACCCAATGCGAAGTAATTACAATGTTATCGTAAAGCCACATTAAATTTCTAGCACATACTCATTATTTAAACGGTATTCATTATTTCGCAAATACGATACGACAACTACATTTCGCACTTCCAATTAGAAAGTACATACATACATTATGTATATATTGATTGGAGAGATTCTGTTTGTTGTATATTGAATTTTAAAAAAAGTTGCACGGACGGATTTCTTTTTCTTCACACTTAAGTAGTATGCAAACTAAAGTAAAAAGGTAAATACAGTTTGAAGAACAACCAGACTATGCATATTTTAAATATCAACCAAATTATACTAAAGTCATTGGTAATTTGAAGTTTATTTGCATTTGTGTACAAACAATTTATTGATGCAATAAATTAAATTCCTGACATGCAATACGATATGAGAATCGCATGAAAGGAAATAAAACAATAACATATCGGTCGATAAACAACGCTTGCAATCCGCCATCTTGGTAAGATAACATACGTTATCGATAAACTTACGAACGTCTCTATTTTGCCGCTGTCCTTGCGTAAATAAACATAAAGCAATATTTAAGTTTTGTATTTTTATGTATGTTAGAAACAGGCTTTTTGCATAAAACACTTCGATCAGGGTTTTATCCCGATTTTTGATAAATATTTTTAAATTCCATCAGTGTAAAATTGAAGTCGCTAATTTAATATTAAGCGTAACAGTCATATCCAAGAAATTTCAAATTGTTTCCCCGCTGTTGAAAAAATACGTTTATATCTGCAAGGAATTTATGCTATCAATTTGGAAATGCCGCTGGACAAAGACCACATTGATTACCCTTGTGCGAACACGATAAAGCCGAAATCTCCAAAAGGAATTTTCTTACGGTTTTACCTAGGCACAATAATCCAAAGGTTAAACTGAGTTTAAGGTCATAATCTGTTCAAGTCTAGTATATCCATTTTTATATCCTTTCACAGGCGAAATGAGTGTTTAAATATATATAGAGCTAGCTGTCGCCCGAGACTCCGCGCGAAATAAAAAAAAACATAATTAGTAGCCTATGTTTTCTTCCAGACCATGTTTTATATGTATGCCAAATTTCATCGAGATCCGTTGAACCGTTCCGGAGATACCTTCAAATAAACATCCATCTAAACAATCGCATTTATATTAGTAAAATTACACTTTCTTTGTTGCTAGTTAACATTTATAAAATATTTATCGTAGATTAATCCTGTCATATTCATTTTTAAAATGCGATAAGCAATCATATTTTTTGTGTACAATCGAACCACGATATGAATAAGGTGTACGAAGCATCCTACGTAGATGTGTCATTTTAATTAATATGTTGACCAATAAGATTAACACCCACATATTTATCACACCTATGTTACTTGGAAGACAAAAGCCAGGACTGTTCCAATTTTTTTTTTATCTCTACCTATATATACTATCAAATAACAGATATTATTACAATTTAACTGCATTTCTTTTTAAATTCGTATATAGAAAAAAACAAGACTCAAGCAGAAAATTAGATTACTACTAAAATAATGCAATCATAAACTTCAAATGGTATGAATAAGATTGATTAGTCATCTATAAGTTTAACTGAAAGTCAAAAGAAATAACTTTAAAAGAAAAAGGCTAAAAATGCAACTGAAAAGAGGAAGTTCCCTTTAACGTAGACAGATTAATTTGACGACGGCTTCCCATTTCCTTTTATCTAAAACAGCAGTTTGGGTTGTCAAAGCGAAATTTTTAGTGTTGTAGGTTCGTACAATTTTTTAAAATACCTTACTTAATAAGACACTTTTGTCTATATATTTATAAAACCTAAATTCCTATGTAATCATGGTCATATGGATTTTAAACAAAAATATGCATCCAAAGATAATTGAAAATGTTTCGAAATTATTTATTTGCAAATTCCGATTTCGAATGATTGTAAATATATCACTAATGCGACAATAAGAATAAAAGCAAACTAAATGAATGCTTTCGCCCAAAGATGGTAACGAAACGTCTAAAAATAAATATCCCCCAGACGGTTGAAATGGCGCACAGTTCCATGGAATAGAGACCGAATATTTTAACAATTCCTTTGAAACACTTAACATAATATGGCTATTATAGCTTTATAACGTATGAATAATAATACAAAATCAAATGATATATTTCGAAATGTCATTATTTTAACAGGTTTGTGTATTTTTAATTTGTAAAAAATCATTGCAAAAATTTTATAACTATCGCAGTCTCCCATCTATTTTTCTATGTATGTAAGTTACAAGGAATTGTTTTTTTTTATTCAACGTGAATTCAAAATCATTTTGTATAAAATGGAATTACAACGAAACAGCTATCAACGCCATAAAAGTAAGTAAAAAAAAGATAAAACCAAAGACATAAATCATATTGCTATAAACAAATTAAACGAACATGTAGATTATTCAATTGTTAGCGATTGGTACTTCGGCCAAGGATTATTTAGATTAAACATTGACGCAAACACTTCACTTTTTGATAACACTATTGATTGTAACTCATTGTACGAATTATTCAAAGACGACTGTGTTAAAAAATAACCTATATTATGCACAAATTAATTAATCATTAAATTAAAAAAACTAATTAATAAATAAATTTACCTTTACAGAAAAAGAAACTGGCCAGCCCAAAATCACAGCACTAAGAAATCTGTTTTTTTTTTCGTTGAAAAAATAAACACAACACAACTTTTATCGATAAAAATCGCGATAGCTACACCACTACGATCGAGCAGACGTGTATACCGAATGAGCGTCAGCGATCGACTGAAGTTTGCGGCGCGTGCGATGCGCGGGCGCAACTAGTACCGTCAACAGAAGCAGGTGGCCTTGACGGAATGCAATTTCGAGATTTATCTTAATTGTGTCTTTTTGCGCTGTCGCACTCAACTTGGTAAGGCGTCGGTTTACAAAGACCTTTAATGCCAAGGGCCACAGGACTTTGAGGTCTCGTCTTATTAATTGGTTACAAATGTAATAAAATAAATATGAATTTTATTTTTATTGTAAGGTTTTAAGAATAAGTTTAAATTGAGTAACTTACCGTTGGTTTCTGAGACCAAAATCTCTATATGAAACATATCGTTATCTTGCCAAAAAACAGCAATATATTTTAAACGGGGAATTGGGATTCTCAGATACCCAGAGTTAGTTATTTAAATGAATTTTAATTAATTTTTGTAATCTACTTTTGAAATAAGCCTTATATTTTCTAGTGACAGTCACTTCCGGTAATTAGATTGTTTTTAATTTTTTATGATTTTTTACGTGTTTCTTAAATTTTTTGGTGAAGTATATAAGACGTAATACGGGTCTTATAGGCATACGAAAGTTACTTATAAGTAGCTAACAAAATATTGGTTATATAAAATCTTTAGTTAATGATAAAAATTCTCACCACTGATGATTCAATCGTAACGAAGCTAAGAAGAACCATAACTTATTTAATATAATTTTCCCATCATTGTATTTGACTAGTGTTGGACTAATTATAAACACACCTTTAACAATTAATTTAAATCAGGTACAATAAAAAAAAAACTAATAACATGACATTTAAAACCAATAAAGCTGTTTAGTTCATGTCACAATGGAAAGAACATACGTACGTTGTGTTTCTATATCCTAATCCAGGGGTGTCCAACTTGATAAGAAGAGATATTTACTGCTTGCTGACGATATTCTGTGCGATCTACCAATTACAAAATTATTGAAATCTTAAATGATATACTACATAATAAATGATTATATTTTGTTAAAAGGAAAATCATAAAATAATTATGCTTAAGTAATACCTATTTATATTAGTTTGAATATTGCGTCTGAGTAACCGTTACGATATGTTTTACGTATTATATTTGTTGGTTGGTCCCCCCTGGCCTAAATTACTAGTGTTTTAGTACATGTTTCAGCAATGGAAACGACGCAATAACAAATGAAAAACACAATCCAACTTCCTACGACGCACTATAAATGGTGAACGAGAGATCAACAATAAAGTACGTGATATGCCCACATTATATTATAATAATATAATTAGACGTATAAAAAGACTTTTGTGTAGTTAACTACGCAATTATAACATTTAATGCTTCCTGTTCTACTAATATACTTATAGAGATTATATGTTTTCTAGAATTACCTTTTTATTTAAAAAAAAAATGTAGATCTGTAACCTCCCACGTGGAAAATGGGAATTACATTAAGGTTAGTTTTTTTTATAAACGAGCAGCGGGAACACCGAGGTGTTCAACGACGCCCATGGACATCAGCAATACCAGTGGAAACCGTACACATCAGCTATCTTCCGGTCAAAGTCTTATCAAAATCGGTCAAATCGTTGGGGAGATTAAACAAAACAAACGCGGTTTCCGGACAGATAGACAGACAACAATTTTTCGTTATAGGTAAAGTATGACATGACGGTCAAGAAATTGAATGAAACGATATTTCATACAGACAATAAAAATTTATTAATTTGATAGATTTAGTCGATAAAATATGAAAAAGATGTCACATCACTAAAACAATTCGTGTGAAATAAGAGTACAATTACTTTAGTTATGTCGCAGAGTCACCGCTCTTACCCATTGTCGATTAGAAAACTTGATTAACATGGGAAAGGCATGGAAACTTCTATACTAGGTATACATTGTTATGCTTTTTTGTTCAAATATTACGCGGCTTTCGTTTCTTGATCGTCTTTACCTGTTTTGTTAATTATGATAAACATCTGAATATCGAAGTTTGATGCTCATTTTTTTATTACTTTTTAAAACTTTTCAGAATATTCTCACCAACGTTTGTATATTTATTAACTACTAGCTATCGCCCGCAACTCTTCCGCACGGAATTAAAAACAAACTTAATAAGTAGCCTATGTGTTCTTCTACACTATGTTCTACATCTATGGCAAATTTCAGCTAGATACATGGAGCCGTTGCGGAGACACTTTCACATACATATCCATCCATCTAAACATTCGCATTTATAATAAGATATTTGCTCTTCGAAGAAACAATGTAAAGGACATGCTGTGTTTGCGTCAGTGGGAATCTACGCTTATAATCTTAAGCAGAATTTAACTCAATTAAATAGTTAAATAAAATTTCTAAACCAAAGTACTAAAAAATCATTTTTAATTCTCCCCTTTAACATTTTCACGTAAAGCAGTTATTAACATAATAACTAATTTCGCGTTTAAAAGGACCCTTGTTTTCTTGGTACAAAGCCATTTTTTCCATTCTTATTTAAAAAAGTGCATAGTAACCTACATTGCGCTAGCGAACCTACTAAAAAGAACGCTACCCACGGCTGAGAATTTAAAAACAAAAAGTGTCAAACTTTACATATTCATGGCGTGTCTTTGAAGTCAGTCTGTAAACTTCAGGCTTAGTTTACCGTTGCTTTAATATTGTATTATAAACTTGAACGTAATAGTTCGTAGTGAAATACGGCTTGTAATCAAATTTTTGGTAAAGAAAAAAATAATTTAAAAATAAAGAAAACAAAGTGAATGCAATGCAGAGTTCTCTCAACAGTAGATTCGTTTTGTGCTGTCAGCTAAATGGCTCTCTCTAATAAGTCTACTGCTTGTTATATATCTAATATTTCCGTAACTTGCCTTCAGTACTATTGCATTAAAGATTTTGTCACTTTATGTTGTGATGCACTTTCGATATGATATCTAAGATAAGGGATATGTAACACTTGATAGCGACACGATATCATAGCGTGGAGCTATTTATAAAACTACGCTGAAAGGATTTTCTATCGAATATTTCAATTAAATTTACCTCTGATAATTATATGATAAATTATATTTATACTAAAAGTAAAACGGCTATTATAAATCGATCATTTTAATTATAGACCGATGAATGTTTGAGACATCTGACCATTGGTTTCTGAGACCAAAGTCTATGGATAAAATATATCGTCATCCCTGTCATTATCTTTGAGAAAACAAAGATAACAATTTTAGACGGATATTTTTGTCTCAGAAACCCACGGTAAATAACATATGTTAAATATTATACAATATAAATTAAAAAAGCCAACAATTGAAAAAAGCGTATAAGCATTTTTGCTATCTATTTAACTTTAAAATCACATTTTTGTTCTTACGATTCGTCAGTTTAAACACAAACTGATTCCCTAGTTCACACGTAACTTAACAAATGTACAAAATTACGCAAAAACATAAAACATCTGGACGACTTCCGCAACGCAAATCGCGTTTAACCGCAAACAGAACCATTCCGTTTGCAAGTCCATAAAAAGACATAAGCATAGTTATTTCAAGTGTTCATAAAAGCCAGAATATCATTAAGAGCAAGTGTCCAGACGATGTGAGTAAGCTTTGCGGAAGCGACCAGGCGCCGTCTCAATCACAGGCCCAACTGAGCACCTACTACTGGACAATTTACTCGAACGGAACTCACCAGAAAAAAACTCGAAATTCGAAAAATCTGAAAAAAATAAAAATAGCAACTATAATGTAAATTAAATTTTAAAAATATATAAATACAATTAGAGTGTCTGTTTGTAATATTGAAGTAACCGTTTTTTACTACATGCAAATGAACATATAACACGATACATACAACAAAATAACATTTTTTACTATTATTGTCTGTCTGTTTGTTCCGGCTAATCTCTGAAATGGCTGGACCGATTTCGACGGTACTTTTATTGACAGGTAGCTAATGTAATAAGGAGTAACTTAGGCTACGTTCATTTTAGAAAAAAAACCGCAAAGTACCGCGCGCAGTTAAAAGACAGTATTTCACGCGGACAAAGAAGCGGGCACAGCTAGTATACTTAGCAGCTAGTATGCTAGTATATTACTAATTTAATTACTTGTTTTTTTTAGAGATAAAAAAATCTTTTACACAATATTCTTTAAAAAAATTGATTTAACTTAGTATACCGATGACCTTGAATACATTTCTTATGTATTTAATTTGGATAACAAGTAAACATTGTTTCTTTATAAAAATCGACTCGTGAAACAAAAGTAATTGATTTAAATCGAATCAATAAATGAATTGTTTGTTCAAGACAAATTTGAATAAAAAGAATTGCGGAACAAAGTTTCGCTTTGTATAATACAAATATAATTATATTCGATCGGTGCTGTAATTATTTTGTTGCATTTGATTGACATTTTATTTGTTACAACGATTTTATTAATTTAAAAACTATCGCAAAATGTTTCGCAAAACAATTATGTGACACTTGTCGGTAGTTTTTAAAAGCATACAATACCCTACTAATATTATAAATGCGAAAGATTAGATGGATGGATGTTTGTTTGAAGGTAACTCCCGAACGACGAAACGGATCTAGATGAAATTTGGTATACACATAGAACATATTGTGGAAGACCACATAGGCTTACTAATTATGTTTTTTAATACCACCGGGTCGAGTCGTGTGCGACAGTTATATTATTATTTTAAACCTTTAAGATTCAACTAACGACATTAAACTGGTAAAGTAAATATTTTAAATTATATAGTGAATTACAATTCGTATACGAAAATATGCTGTCGTATCTCTTATTCCCTTTGAAAAAAACAGAAATTAGTTTTAATATGATTTTCGATGAAAACCCACGGTAATAATATGACTAAGCTCACCTACTCCTAGTTGTAAATAGTAGTGGGCGTAGAGACGAGTGGTGACGTGTCGCCTTCACTGAAAGCTTTACTCAGGTTTATTTTCAAAGACGTTTCAGGAAAGTTGCGCAACAAGAGAGCAAAGTAAGCCAGGTAAAGTTCAAACGCATCGCATGTATTTTTAAATTAAAATAATTCTTCGAATTTATTTCCTTATTTCATTTAACAATTAGCCTCCGTTACACACCGTTGTTATAAAAAAATATATTCGTGTGCTGATTACGAGAACAAATAGTAGCGGTTAATTACATGTTACCAGGTGTCAGATCGAGGAAACATTTTATTGACTTGTTAAGGAATGTTTTATATTTTAAAACGAAGGGTCAGGTGATGTATGGAGGTCGTCGCCGAGTATGAATATTACTGAAAATTAAAAACTTATTCACCAATCCTTGTACCATTTTTTGATAATTGTAAATTAAATAACAACATGCTAGTGAGGAAAGTACCTGGTTTTTATACTACGATTCATGAGTCGATTCTTAACGTAACATTTGTGTTTTATGATTTTAAAAATCGGATTAAACAATACTCAATACATACACTGTACACCAGAGTGAGCGACGGGCCGCGTCCGCTAAATAATACCAGTACCACTCATCCTGATGAAGGGCCCCCGATGGGCTCGAAACTAGTCGTTGCCGCCACCGGACGAATTACGTAGTGTTTAACCGTTTTTATATCAGTTTATTGCAAAAGCGTATTCCTAATACACAGTGTCAATGACAAAGTCTTTTTTATAGTTCATTAGTTGAAATATTTATTAATCACAATAAACGGAAGCGTCACCTTGAAACACATTTCGTTACAAGAGTGAGATGAAACATATACAAAGCGGGTTGAGGAAAAGAGACAAATTTATCGCAAACCATATTATAATGTGTGACTGTTATGCATGATATGATAATGTTGAAGACATTGATTACACTCTATTTAAAGATACGAAACTCAATCTTTAACTAAATTAGTTTCCTAGTATTCCAAAGCTTATAAAGAAAGCAACCTATTTAAATTCTTTGCCAATTAATAAGTCCAATTGAAGATGGATAAATATCCTTTTATTAAAGACAATAACCGAAGCATTCCACGAGTTTTTACTCGTAATAATCCGTACAAAAAAATATTGTTATTTCACTTTCTTCAAAGAGAATGAAAAGGATAAAAATATGTTTTGCACGCATGCTTCGGCAATGGACTGACTCTTAGTAAATGTGTCGCGAGATGAATCGCAGACAGCTAATGATATTATGTCAAGAAATTCTGTGCGGCGCCTGGTAAATTTAAACCAAGTATGTATTGATATATTAAAATAATGTATATGTTCATATTATTAATAATTTTAAGTATATGAAAGAAGTAAAAAAAAGTGTTAACAAACAGATAATTTATTTTTCCTCGAGGAAATTATTTTTCCATTATTGCCCAAGATTAATTGCATATAATTAATAGTAATTTATTACAATAACTAGCTGTCGCACACGACTCCGTCCGCGCGGAATTAAAAAAACTTAAGTAACCTATCTTCTTCCAGACTATGTTCTATATGTATGCCAAGTTTGATCGAGATCTGTTCAACCGTTCCGGAGATACCTTCAAACATCCATCCATCCAAACTTTTATTTATAATATTAGTTAGATTAATTGCGATTATAACATTAATTATAAGACATAATTATTTTTAATAATATACAAAGGTCAAACAAAACCGTATTTTGTTGTCAGATACATACTAGACCCTATTATATTATTTTAGGAATACCTAAAAATTCGTGCACCATTATATTACATAAGTATAGGTAAATCCGAGTTCATTCACTAGTATGCGGTGAGTATCGATTTTGGCGCAACTCCAAAAGTCACCGTACCGCATTGCCCCCTGCATGTCGACACAGTAATAATTACTACGGACTAATTCTACATCATTAGCCATGTAATTGTGTTCCCACTGACGAAATAATTTTATAGAAAAATATACTCATCCCTGTCATTCGCTTAGAAAAATTGGAGACGGCAATATTTATTTAGACGGTTAAAATACCTTTGCAAATAACAAATTAATGTTAAATCTACTACTAAGGGGTACGGACACTGGTCTCTATAACTGGATATGTTATTGCTTGAGCGCGCCTGTTGAGGTTCCGGGAAGTTAATTTTATCTATATTATTAATTCGTTTCCTCATCACCGCTTCCAACCCTCAGCGCGAAAATGGTGACAATCAAATAGGTACAAAATACCTCAGTTCATAGCCTGTCATATTTACTATGTTTCTGTACCGAGGGTCTTGACCCCTGTGTGCGGGGTTTAGGGCCGAGAATAGTCCTGCTTTGGCATAACTCCACGAATAGACCGCTAGTTCAAGACCACGTGCGCACAATGCGGTGCATACTGATGCTGGAAGAATGTATTTTAAGTAATTTCTTTATTAGTAAATGGGTGGATTGGAATACATCAAGCGATCAAAATTTCACATTTCGTAGTGTTGTGAAGACTGAAGTATACGATAACCTCGACATAACTGTTTACCTGATTATCTATACGTATTAGTAAAATTGGAGTGTCTGTATGTGAGATAGAGAAAAAAATCATATTTCGTACACAGGATGAATTTTCGCTACCGATAACGGAAAACTAATTTTTGAAATATTGTTATGCTGTATGTTTGTCTGCAAGGCCGCATAACAAATGCGGTAATCTCCGGAACGGTTAGACCGATTTTGACGGGTTTTAGGCAGGAAAGTAGCTGATTGTTGCGGGCATATTATAGGCTACTTTCTGTGCTGACGAAGTCGCGAGCGACTTCTAGTTTAGCAATAACAAATGCAAACAAATCGGACATTCAGTGGTCAAGTTTAAAAAAAATCTCTAATATTCTGCTCGTTCAACCGATCATCGTGTTCCAATCGGCACACGGTCATGTGCAATAGAAACCGACCCGAATCGAACAACTATAATGTCTATTGTCTTTGTGCATTATCGTTCCTAGAACAACGGGAAAGCTAACGAGTATTAACTTACGACTTTGAAATCAGCCTCGCTTCATGGGAACTTGCGTGAGTCGAGTCGTGTGGCTAATGTAGCCATTTCTTTGGTGAACAAAGCTGTTATGTCTTTATAATGCTAATACGAATAACACTTTCAGTGCCACTGACTCGCAATTCTAGTTGACTTTAGTACGGTAAAATCCTCATAGCATTTAGTGTGTTGACTAAATAGCAAAGTTCTATAGTTTATTTCTAATCTTATTTGTCTATTAACTGTCGCCCGCGACTCCGTCCGCGCGGAATTAAAAAACATAATTGGCAACCTACGTGTTCTTCCAGACTATGTTCTATATGTATGCCAAATTTCATCGAGATGCGATCAGCCGTTCTGGAGATACCATCAAACAAACAACCATCCATCTAAACATTCGCATTTATAATATAAGTTAGAAAAAAGATCTTGTTTGTCTATTGTTTGCAGAGGCCAAAGATCACTTCGGGTCTTAGCGTCTTTAGTTTTTAATTTTTTTTATTTAGGATATTATTTAAATTCCTAGTAGTAATCTGGAATAACATATATAGATTTCTTCGAAAACGATATCACGAAAGGTTCCAACAATATTAACGTAAAGTGTTGAGTGAAAGTCAAAACTCACAAAGCAATCGACGCTCCTTCACAAATGACTCCGCTGACACCCCACACTACACACTATGATATTTACTTACGAACGTGACAATAAGCAAACCCGTTAGCATGCACTATGTCACACCTAAGTAATGTTTAAGTAACAAACGATTTTCTAAGTTATATAACTGATACTGAATATTCCATTTCTATGTTTGGTATTTATTATCATTATCAGCTCACTATACGTCCGCACCGAGGGGCTCGGAGCCTACCCTAAGTTACGGGTGACTAGGCCATAGTCAACCACGCTGGCCAAGTGCGGGTTGGTTGACTTCACACATATCTTTGAATTTCTTCTAAGATATTGTGCAGGCTGCATCACGATGTTTTCCTTCACCGTAAGAACGTCGGATAAATGTACATATGTAAATCGGAAATCGAAAAACACATTGGAACATGGCGGGATTCGAACCCAGGACCTGCAGATTGCAAGTCAAGTGCTTGACCGCTGAGCCACCGACGACTCCAATTATATTTATTATCACGAAACAGTGAAATCATCATCATGAGCTCACTATACGTCCCCACAGAAGGGCTCAGAGTCTACTTCAGTCATCGGTGAACGAGGGGTTGAGGGAAGTTTGGAGAACAGAAAATTCGAGTAAAAAATTGCAAGGCGAACTCTACGAGTAAAATATTGGGTTAACATATATGTCTTTCTATCGCACTCATAGACGTTATGTTTACTCTCTTAGTGACTAATTAAGCAATTTAAGTGTAGTAGTTATAGTACATTTTTTTTACAATATTTGTGCTAAATAGGTCATCAAAACCCACGTCTTATACTGTTATGTCTTTTACAACTTATCCAAGTAGGTCTAGGACAAAGGACTTTCGAACTAATTTTATTGCTATAAGGAACATTACGTTACATAATTGATTACTTAAGGTGGGTTTCTCATGCCAAAAACTCAGTATAAAGCAAATCGTCATCCTTGTCTTTCATCTTTGACAAAAGAGTTTAATATGTTTTAAACGGCCAGGAACTAACAAAATAATATTCATAATCTTATGCAACTCATTAAAGATTTAAGATGCACAAAATCTAATTCTTACCGTGGATTTCCGAAACTAAAATCTCAGAAAAAAAATATGTCGTCATTCCTGTCTTTCATATTTTACCAAACAGCGATAACAATAAGTTTGAAACGGAGATTTTGTCTTGGAAGCACACTGTAAGTCATTAAGTACTTAACTGAAACAAAGATTTAAGTTGCTATAGTACCATATCGACATTACTTTTTTGCACCAACTTGGGTTAAACGACAGAGGAAGTCCTGATCCACAATATCAAAAATAAATCAATCACGTTCTCAAAACAAACAAACAGACAACCGGTGTCCGATTTCCGTATATGTTATCACAAACATAACACAGATAAATGATAAAGCCTCACTTGAACTAAGTTTCAAGTTACGAGATATCATTTATCTTTCGCGCGTTTTTTGCACGTCTGGACATAAAGAACGCGGCCTTTATCTAGATTATACAAACATAGATATGTGTGCTCACAAGTACTTTGAACTTTGACCTGAAAAATAAATCAATTTTCGTACTATAGAAAAAAAAATGCGAATGTTTGGATGGATGGCTGTTTGTTAAAATGTTAGAACGACTACATGGATCTCACTGAACTTTGGCGCAGATAAAGAACATAGTCTGGAGTAACACACGGGCTATTAAGTTTCTTTAATTCCGCGCGGACAGAGACGAGGGCGACAGTTTACAAATTGAAGAAAAATATATTTAAAAATTAAAAAAAAATCACACCTAGGGTATTGTAACGTGGTTCAAAGATGGTAATTGCTAATTTAGTCACTGCCTATGCATGATAGAAGCTAGAAGGTAAAAATAAGTCACATGAATATAAAAGTATTTTTTTTAATATTACAGTATATAATGTGGAATGATTAAAATACATAACAGAAAAAAAAACCTTATCAAACACAAGCATAAAACTGTTGCTTTTTTGCGTCCGAACTTCAATAAACTTGTTATAATTGAAATATTTTGTAATGCGGAAGGAAATTTCTTATATGGTAATTACAGTAATATAAAAAAATACTGTCAAAAAATCCCGGAAATAATTATGACTACGAAAAAAAACATTTATGCGCTCGAAAACGCCTATTACTTTAATTCACTGGTATAACACGATACACTTATTTGACCCGGTGAGGGAGACGCGGTCAGTTCTTTCAGTAAATATGTAAAACGTATTTAGTCATAGAAACTAAAAAACAATACAAGACTTAACTTTTTTAATATCACCAAGAGCTAATAAACTATAATATCATTATTTGATTACACTGAGCGTCGGTGGCTCAGTGGTCAAGCACTTGACTTGCAATCTGCAGGTCCTGGGTTCGAATCCCGCCATGTACCAATGTGTTTTTCGATTTACATATGCACATTTATCCGACGTTCTTACGGTGAAGGAAAACATCGTGATGCAACCTGCACATATCTGAGAAGAAATTCAAAGATATGTGTGAAGTCAACCAACCCGCACTTGGCCAGTGTGGTTGACTATGGCCTAATCACCCTTAACTTAGGGTAGGCTCCGAGCCCCTCGGTGGGGACGTATAGTGAGCTGATGATGATGATTTGATTACACTTACGACCACGACACTGGTGTTTCCTGTTGAGCCAATCGCTCTTCACATCAATTCAATCGGCTCAATGAAAAACGATCGGTGTCCCAATCGGCCCGGCGGCAAACACCTACCGGGTCAGATAAATTTGTCTGTCTATAAGAGTGATCTAAACATAGCTCGCCGATTATTATGTCTGTTATCATATGTCACAGTTATTAATTGACACATTTATCAATAACACCTCTGTCGCTTAGAGTTCAATGATGTCATCGGCTCATCATGACCTTTAAATGTTCACAGTCAAAAATAACATTACGTAAGCTTTCTGAATGAATTCTTATAAACATTGTATTAATCAATTGTATATCTTCTTACTTTTAGACATTATTAGTTAGAATCCTTTGTCGCGAATGGCGTGCTTTTGTTACTAAGTCAAGTGTCAGAATGATTAGTGAGGGGACATAAACGTCGACATTTTAGTAAGGCTAGTGTTGCGCCGATACACAGACACAATGTCGGATTTTCTTCCTAACATTACTTACATTATAAATGCGAATGTTTAGATGGATGGATATTAGAAGGTATCTCCAAAATGGTTCAACAGATCTCGATGAAATTTGGCATAGATGTAGAATATAGTGTGGAAGGACACATAGGAAACTTAATATTTTTTTTTAATTCGGCAAAAAGTATATATATCAATGTGTACAATAAAACCTTTATATTTATCCCCGTCGAGAAAATAACTGAACAAAGAAATTTTTATTCACCTAACAAGGACTCAGTGATTAGGCTATTCGATCCAACGACCCAAATAGTTTTGTACAGTATTCCATTACTAACCGACGTACATCCGGTATACAATCCGACAATTGGTGTCGAAGTGGGTCACAGAGGGAGCATGTGTCCGTTTATCTAATCGTCGGGGTCAATGGCACATACACATGAGATTTATAAGGGAACGGGAACCGATTCACTTGAATTTGAAAGTAATATGTATTTCGACGACTCCTAACAATGCGATGTTTCAGGCAAGTCATTTTTGTAAACGCTTATAACAGAAGTATTACTAAGCTAGGACCTTATATCATTTGTAATTTCATGTTTGGAAATAAGCTTCACTATTAATCTTAATCTAGTTTTAGTAATATTATAAACGCGAATATTTAGATGGATAGATGTTTATTTGAACGTATCTCCAGAACGGCTGAACGTTTGGAAGAACACATAGGTTACTAAGTATGATTTTTAATTTTGCGCGGACGGAGTCGCGGGCGACAACTAGTAATACTTTATATGCGAATGTTTAAATGTATGGATCGATGGATGTTAGAAGGTATCGCCAGAATGGCTGCATGCTGCTGAAATTTGGAATAGATGTAGAACATCTGGAAGAACACATAGGATACTTAAGTTTTTTTAGTCCAGCGCGGACTTAGTCGAGGGCAATAGCTAGTTTGAGGAATATATCGTTTATTAGAGATTGAAAAACAAAAAAAAAATGTCTGAACAATTTTGTTTTGTCTCAGTAAATTTCAAAAGTGATTCCAACTTCACTGTAAAGTGTGACTTTTTAATATTGTCACCGTTAAATTGTGATTTCGTTTACATTACGTACATTACAAGTCCGCTCAACCCTTCATATCTCATCCATATGGCCATGATCTCGTTTAAATAACAATCAATTTCCTTTTTTAATACACTACTCTTAAAGTTCAATGTCGAAGTATTAATGAAGCAATTTCAATAGTGTTACAGAAACGAATAAAAACTAATATAAATGTATACAATACGAACTATTTGTATACTTAATTGGTCATAAAAGATTCTGTTATTGCATTTTGATTTTTATTTCTTAGTACTTAAGTTATAAATTCGATTGTATTAAGTAGAGAAGTGATAGAGCACACATGTTTGAAAGATCTCCCCTAAGCATGTCGCCAATTTTATTCTCGGGCTTAACACTCGACGGCTTCACGTTGACTATAAAGAAATGGACTATACGGAGGTGCGGTTATAAATTAAATTCTGTCACTTTTCGATAGTATTATAGTAAAATAAACAAGACAATCGCAGAAGAACTTATACTTACACTAGTCTTTATAAATTCATACTTACTCAATAACTTACTGACACAGAACCTATTGTTTGTTTCTATTTGAAAAGGGGGAGAGCGCGCTTAACAGATCCTGCCCTTTAAAAGTCTAAAGCGCGGCGTATGGGAGTAGTTTCTATTGCGTTTGGGTGGTCGCGTTAAAGCGTATATATGTTTGTGTATAGATGGATATATGGTGGGTTGAATACAGCTGTGGTAATGTTAGATAACAAAGACCAGAAGCGATATTATTATTATTATTGTTTTGGCAGTGGAAACCCACACTTGATAAGAAAGGAATCATTGTAAGTTATGGTTATATAAAACAAGCTGCGCGCGACTCCATTCGTACGGAATTTATAAAACCTAATTAGTAACCTATGTGTGCTTCCACACTATGTTGTATATAAAAATTTACCGCGAGGAAGGATTTATAAGGGGTTGAAAAGGGGGTTGGAAATTTGTACAGAAGTATGGTCATTTAGTTTTAGAAAATGCATGGAATAAGTGTTAATAAAATAAGTATCCTAAATAATTAAAATGCTAACGAAAGACGGTATTCCTCGCGGACAAAGTCGCGGGCACAGCTACACAATGGAGTGTAGCCAGTTACATCACGGCTGCATTTACTGGCTGCCAACTCTTCAATTGTCCCCAATTGATATGGCAACACATTTGATTTGTCATGCAAATCATATCTTGTTATAATAAAATATATTAGGTCGGCCGTCGGTTCAATGTCTCACATCAACTCTTTGTGCGACAAACTTATTTGACCCGGTGGGCATATGTGTAACTTAATTATGGCTTTTTAACGACCCCTGTTATTAACTAACTGTTTTAACAGTGGTAGAGCCCGCTTTAACATCTTCGCACGAATTGGCCCAGCTCGACCGGTGAAATACCACGACCACACAGAAGACAGGCGTGAAGTGGAAGCAATTCCGCGTTTCGTTTATTAGTGTGCGTCCCGGAGGCCTTATTTAGTCCTATTTCCCTTCCTACCCTTTTTCTTAAAAGGAAAGGATGGGAAGTGGAAGTGCACTTTCCGGATGAGAGGATGCATGAAATTTTCTTTCTGTGCATCCTCTCCTCCTCAATTAAAGGTAGGCAACGCATATGCAATTGCGTATGTCTATGGGCAACGGTCACTTCGCTATTTCAGCGATTTCAGGTGGCCGCTCGCTCGTTAGCCACTTTATGATATAAAAAAAAATAAAAAAACAACTTACCAGGACTGTAGTTTGGACTAGACAAAAGTCTTGTCTTTCGGATTTTTCTGTTCCTAACAAGCTTTTATATATTTTTGCCAAAATTAACAAAGTAACGGGCGACCAAAGGACAGATAAGTTCGTCGTACTATTTGTTGTTTAAAGATAACTTTATTTCCTGGCTTAAATCAAGTCTTTTTGACATTCTTGTAAGCTGCATTTTTTAAATAATTGCCTGTTTAATTGTACCTTTTGATCGTTCATTTTAATATTGACTATACAAGGATGCATAAAACACATTGCTATGAAATGGAAATTATCGAGATTTTTAGGGTTCTGTACCTCATAGGAAAAAACGGAACCCTTATAGCAGTGGTTCTCAAACTTATTTTGTCTACTGCCCACTTTGAGAATAAATGTTTTTTAGCGCTCCCATATTTTCACATATTTAAAAAACCACTATAACTTCAAATTAAATTAATTTCCTAGCGAAACTTTTACTTTAACCCGCAACTTGAAACCTGCAGCACCCACAAGGGGGCGTTATCGTCCACTTTGGGAAAGACTGCCTATAGGATCACATTGTTGTCCGTCCATCTGTCTGTCAAGAAGCTTTTTCTCAAAAATCGTAAAGGTATCAAGCTAGAATTTATTAACAATTAACATCACTTTTCATAACACCACATGAATGAATAATAAACACATCATTTGTTTTTAAACTTCATATGTAACTTAATAAGGTAAAATATCGCGACTCGTAATTCCAGAGAATTGGGAACCAAGTACTATTTATAGAATGTCCTTTGTTGATACCGAGAATAAAGTAAATGAATGTGTAACCGTGGGTTTCTGAAAACAAAATCTCCTTTTAAAATATATTGTCATCTCAGTTTTGTGCTAATAACAAGGATATGGCATCAGAAAACAACGGTATTAGAATTAACATTGTGGTACAACAAAAATATATAATGAAAAAAACTTTCGTTATTTTTAGTGCAAAATTATTCCAATTTAATCATTTCCTTTTCTTATGAGAAAAAGATGGAAAGTGGATGGTAATTTGGTGTATGAAGCACGCTTAGGAAGGGGAAATATTATCTTTCTCTGTCCGGTCCTCCATCGATTAAAGATAGGCATCTGCTTTTGCGGATGTCTGTCTTTGATCTAAGAGCTGCGTTCGGTTCGCTATTTCGGCGAATTCAGGCGGTCGCTTGTTCGCTTGCCACCACATAATTTAAAAAAAATGGTTTGTAACATAAGTGTACGTATAATTATAATTTTACTAATAATTATCTTAAATGAATAATTTCAATGGATTAAATAGTTTTGATCCGTAAAAAATTTACATAAAACGAAACAGCAGTTAAAAAGAAATTTCATATCGCTAAAGCTGTATCAGTGTACTCGACAAAGTAAACAGCAATACATAGTAACACAAAAGAATTCCTAAAAAGGACTAAATATGAAGCATTTAGGTAATTACCGAGTAAAGCCTGGGTATTGGGAATACCGAATGACGTACAAACAAGGCTATGCCTTGACCTGATGACGCGTCTCACAGGAATTCTGACTACGAAATGACAGATCAACTTATTCTGATACAAGCTGGTCTTGTTCACATGAATAGGTTATTTAAGAATTAACTCTTATCATAAGATGTAGAGATGTTTGTTTAATTTACCTTATACTAGCTGTCGCCTGCGACTCCGTCCGCGCGGAATTAAAAAAAACTTTATATTTAACCTATTTATTCTAAAAGACTATGTTCTATATGTATATCAAATTTTATTGATCTGATCAGCCGTTCTGGAGATACCTTTACATAAACATCCATCCATCCAAACATTCGCATTTATAATATTAATAAGAAATAAGATACAATATAAAATTCTCATGTCACAATGTTACTTAGCTATATATATATATATATATATATATATATACGAGTATATACTCCTCCGAAACGGCTAGAAAGATTTTTATGAAATATGTATTCATATTCAGTAAATATTTAATACGGAACCCTAGAAATTAGACGGTTATCACTACAAAAGTACTAAAAGAAACAGAGCTCATTAATAGGTTAAGTACCAGACGTGGTCCATTATAAAAATTTAACAAACTCCGCTATTCCATTCATTATTATGAACTTGGCGTACCTATTCAGAGGTACACACAACAAAGATTCCATTAACTATAAAATGTCAAGGAATTTTATACCTTATTGTACAAGTTTAAGGTTCATAATAAAAATCAATTCTATTTAATGGCAACTTGATTGTCTTCCTGTACTAAAACAGTGCGTTTTAGATCAGTGATAACTCTTTTAGGTGCGCACGTATTGGTCCACTCCTACGTAAACTGGCGCCGTTGATGGAAACGGTTTTTTTCCAATGCCATGGGCCTCGTACATGACCTATCGTCCGCAAAATTCAATGTCATTATTTAATAAAAGATGGCAACCGAACTAGTGAGTAACCTCTATACATAAAGATCCGAGGAAAAGAGACATATGACGAAAAAAGTCATTCTTAGCAGATGTCACTTTTTGCGTCAGAAGACAAGAGTAGCATACTAAAGTTGCAGATGCAGACGGCAGAAGAGATAGACAAAGAAAGCTGTTCCTCATCCATTCCATCCCCTTCTTTGTTAAATATTATCTATACTATTATTATAAAGCGGAAGATTTTTTTTTTTTGTTTAAACGCGCTAATCTCAGGAACTACTGGTCTGGACAAATTCTTTGTTTATTTGGATAGTCCATTTATGGAGGAAGGCTTCAGGCTATATAACATTAAGATGTGACCAATAGTTTTTAATTCCGTGCGGACGGAGTCGCGGGCGACAGCTACTTTTATCATATAAATATTTTTTTCGAAAAAAATTATCCCGTCTGATGATTTACATCTCTTAATGTCATAAGAAATATACCTCATTTCATAGGTGGAAATAGTTAATGGTTTAATGGATGGATGCATGTTTGTTTGAAGGTATCTCCAGAACGGCTCAACGGATATTGATGAAATTTGCCATACGTATAGATTGAAGAAGTATAGAAGATCTGGAAGAGCACATAGACTACTAATTATGTTTTTTTTATTCCGCGCGGACGGAGTCGAGGGCGACAATTAGTAACCAAATAAATCTTTGTTTATGAGAATTATTGTTAATGAAAATGTGTAGATGAATGGATGGATGTTTGTTACGAGGTATCTACGGAACGGCTCAAAGTAATTGATGAAATTTAACTAAGACGTAGAACATAGTCTGGAAGAACACATAGGCTATTTATTAAGTTATTTTTTAAATCCGTACGGGCCGTATCGCAGGCGACAGCTAGTTAAATAATGTCTATGTATATTCTTATCAAAACATCTAATAAAACTAGTTAATTATAACGATTACCAAGAACATAACTGGATTAAATGAAATACCGCCTAATAGATATCATGATTGTGAAACAGATTCCTAGGAAATGTACAAGTTAATGTGAGTTTCCATTGACGTAACATCAATACAACATGTTGGTATCTCAACTTTTTCAAAGGGAATGAAAGAGATGGCAAGAAACAGTGGAAAAAGTTTTTATGCTGGTAAAAGATAACGAATTAAATCGTCACATTTTAAACGGTATTTTTTAGCCCGACTTCAAAAAGGTTTTTAAATATCTAATAAATCACATCACAGCTTTTTTTAAATTGAGAAATAAGTTAAATTTACTAATATTATAAATGCGAATGTTTGGATGGATGGGTGGATTTTAGAAGTTATTTTCCGGAAGGACTAACTAATCTCGTTAAAATTTGGGACAAATATAGAACATAGTCAGGAAGAACACATAGGCTATTACTAAGTCTTTTAATTCCGCGCAGACGGAGTCACGGGCGACTGCTACTAATATTATAAATACGAAAGTTTTGATGGATGGACATTTCTTAGAAGTTATCTAACAGATCTCCGTAAAATTTGGCACAGATGTAGAACTTTTTCTGGAAGAACACATAAGCTACTAATTGTAATTTCGAATTCCTTGCGGGCGGAGTCGCGGGCGACTAGTAAGTTAATAAAACTATAAGTTTTTATGTGAATCAGTCAGTGAGAAATCTTCTTACAAGTGTTCCTGTGAACGCTTAACTATTTTTAAATACATTAGCGTTCACATTTATCACATTTAATTGATATATGAGAAACGTCGACATCTGTACAACGCACATGTCATTGTGTTTGACTAGCTGACGTCCGCGACTTGGTCTAGGTAGAGAACGAATTAACCCATTTCATTTTGTACAGTATACCGTACATACAACTTTATAAAAATATACGATCACTGTAAAATAATTTTTAACTTAGTTTTTTTAAACTTTGTTTTTTGCTTTTCTTCAAAAAAAAAATCTTGCCCTAATAAGGGTTAAATAACCCATAAACTCAATATTCTTTTTATTTATAACCTTTAACCACTTATCCATTTTTACCAGACCACCGGCTGTTCCTACTATTTATATTTTATTAATCCTCCAATTTTGATACTCCCTAACCTTACCAACCCCTTGGATTTTACTACCCCTTACCTTCTACCATTCCCTTGCTTTTTGACTGTAAATCGACACATTAAGCAACAAGTACCGTGGGTTTTATGACCAAAACCCCCGTTTAAAACATATTGTTAAGCCTGTTTTGTGAAAGGTAGACAAGAATGACGATACGTTTTACACAGAGAGAGCTGTCGCACCCGACAAAAGTATGGAATGACTGTGTGAAAGAGGATAGGGGTAGATTCGGATATGACGGCTGATAGCGATGTATGGAGGAGTAGTACATACTGTGCCGACCCTCAATAGGGATAAGGGCAGGTTGATGTCAGCTATCGCACCCGACTCTGCCGCGACTTATTACAAAAAAAAAACTTAAATAGTAGTCTGTGTGTTCTTCCAGACTATACTCTACCATGCATTGGTTCATCGAGATAAACCGTTTAAAATTTTGCATTTATATCAGTAAGGTTTTGGTTTCAGAAACCAACAGTTAAACAGATAACTAAACTAAGGAAATGACAATGTATAAAAATATGTCATATCATAAAAACATACTATCGTCCTTTGAGGTCCTTTCCTGAATCAAGTCTCGTATATATCTCCTATTATGGTCTGCAGACGGAGGAAACAAATTCTTACCACATACGATAAGGATATACCGTTTGTTTAAAGGTCAAATAAACAGCCAGTTTGTTATTAATACTCTATTATTAAAAAAAATAACATCACTGACTAACCGTAAGTTTCTGAGACCAAAATATCCGTTTTAAACATATTATCATACTTGTTTTATCAATGATAATGACAGGGATGATAAATTTTATATAGAGATTTTGGTTTTAGAAACCCACAATTAGACCATTAGGTCTAGGATTATTTCTATACTAATTTAATAATGAGAATCTTAGAGCTCGGATGGAATACTTTTTTGATAGCGGTGGAAAACGATAAGATACCCTGCCTTTTAAAGGGAAGTGCCTGTCTTTGTGGGGTTTGACCCCCCTCGGTGACCAACCTTGAAGGCAATTGTGGTGTTACCTCTTACTCTTGGATTTTCAGAACAATACTAAATAAAAAAAACAATTGCCATCTTTATCATCTTTCTCATACTTTAAAATAATATCGTAATAGTAAATATTATTAGTTAACAATAGCTATAACGAAATATATTTTTACAAACACAATTGGATCCTGGTGTACTAACTAGTCAATCATATTAGGTTAACGACATTCTAGTTACATATAAGGATCTTGTGCCGCCCATGTCTCGATTTGCGAACATAACAAAAAGCTACGCAAAAAACAAGGCGCCTAATTCCTTTGATCAAATTAAGATAATCTGAATTGTTCTGTATGACATTTACAAAGTCTTTCTGACAACTATATTTATTTTACTTTACAAAATTAATAGTTAATAAGGCTATGGGTTTTCTTAGTTCGGTAAACGGATAACCATGAACGTAATGTCACTAAGTTGACTGCGTTGATATCAGCAACGATAATAAAACAAAATCTTACTATGCACGAAATATATTAAATAAAAAGGACACAGTATTACAATTAATTCAATCTCGTCAGTATTTTTATATTTGACAAATTGTGTTCGCGCCCTGTCTGCGTCGCGAGAAAACGCGGGAGCCAATCCCAGTGCGAGATTTTGCTCCCAGGCTAGTGCGAGCGGCCACCTGAATTCGCTTAAAATAGCTAAGCGACCGTTGCCCTTAAACATACTCAATTGCATATACGTTGCCTACCTTTAATCGACGGAGGATAGGATGCACAAAAAGAGAATATTTCCTTTCCCATCTCTGTTCCAGAAAATCCACATGCACTTCCCATTCTTTCCTTATAAGTAAAGGGTGAGAAGGGAAAGAGAAGCAATAATATTTCTAATCTATGTTCTGTCTACAAGTAGTTTTATAAACATAATTAAAACAGATTTGTCAGAAGAAATTCTTTTTCTTTTAATATGAAAAACATAAGAATTCTACATTCAAACGAGCTAGATGAATCATAGTATATTTACAGTTGATTCTAGGAATCGAATCTTATCAAAGCAAATGACGTACGATCTGCTTATCACCGCCCTCATTTCGCAATTACCCAAAACGGTGCAAAAAGCGCTTGTTTATGAGAACTCTAAGCAATAAATTGTTGAATGTAAAATGATTTTGTTAGTTTTATAATTTTTATAACAGATAAAGTTAGGGAAGGGAAAGTCCTCTTTCTTATAAGGAAAGGATGGGAAGTGAAGTGGACTTTCCGGATGAGAGGATGCATGGATAGGGAAGATAGTTTCTTTCAGTGCGTCCTCTTCTCCATCGATTAAAGGTAGGCAACGCATATGCAACTGCGTATATCTTTGGGCAACGGTCACTTTGTTTGCCGCCTTATAATATAAAAAAAAACTACAAACTAAACACAGAGATTTCTATACTACACCATCTAAGGATAACTACGCATGTTTAACCTAGTTAAGAAACATTCAAAAATGGCATAGCACAATTAAATACAGTACTACAAATGTGTAGAACAAAAGAGAAATTAATTTCCATTCCAGTATGTAGATTTCGTCAAAACTAACCAATTTACGTATGTTTCTTTAGGCTACGCAAATAACCACTCCTACTTGTGTGTTTAGCACAGTATTTGCCAATTTCTTAACAAGGCTACTACGTTAACTTGTATTTAAAGCTGTTATCGCAAATCCAAGACAGCATTCAAGCGGTTAGGAATGTTTATTTGCTGACTCTGGATTTATATATTAAATATTAGCAGTTTTTTTTTGTAAATTTACTAATATTTCTTTTACCATTCTAACTAAGCTCTAGGCTTGTGCTAGAATATGGTTTACAATAGTCGAATGGCGGGATTTGAACCCTCGTGATCGGAAATCCGTACCCTTAACCATTAGGCTATTGACGCTTGACTACTTGCGTACGTATTTAGAAATCGAAAGCGTATACAAGTTTCTGAAAATTTGTTAATCTTACAAATATTATAAATGCGAATTTTTGGATGTATGGATGTTTGTTTGAACGTATCTCCAGAACTAATGCATTTGGGGTACAAGCAGAATATAGCCAGAAAATAAGCCACTAATTAAGTCTTTTTGCGTTGCTTATAAGGAAAAGTCAAATTTTCAAAATATTTATCTGGCTAAATTCGACAACAAATCCGTGTTTGTGATCCGTGATTTTAATCTCCAGAACGGCTGTACTGATTTTTTACAGGACCTTTACAGGAAAGTAGCTTACGTGTTCAGGAGTAACATAGACCTTATAAGTCCGTGCTGACGAAGTCGCGCGCGGCCGCTAGTATCGAATAAGAGGTTAAAAAATCCTTGTAATCGTATGGAAAAATTCGCAATAAGATTTCAATATCATTTCGATTGCAATTCTCTATATGTTATATCCCACGTATTGTTGGATAAACAAACGCCTACGCTGTACAATAAAGGACGCCGTATACATAAGTGTGTTGCGAAATAACACACGCAGTTTCTTCAAGTCTGATTTAGATGACACTTGTTTACATCTGGAGGTCCAAAGTCTAGGTTTCCACTGGTGAAACATGTATACAAAAGTATGTGTCATCCCTCTCATGTCTGAGAAAAGAGAGAGTGAGAGAGAAGAATATGACGTTTACAGGTTAAAAAATGGAAACTAACCATGACCTAAACGCAATAAGAATTATTCTGCACAAACCTTTACTTTCGTAATTCGTCTATTAATAGAAAAGAAATTTAATCATTTTACTTTTTAAATTCTCAACATATACATCTTACAGATAGATTAAAAAGGAGATTTAGCAAATCAGTCATTTCGAAACATCATCATCAGCTCACTATCCTTCCCCACAAAGGGGCTCGGAGCCTGCTCTGAGCTAGGGATGACTAGGCTATAGTTAACCACACTAGCTCATTGCGGGTTGGTTGACTTCACAAATATCTTTGAATTTTTTTTACAGATATGTGCAGTGCATCACGATGTTATCCTTCACCTTAAGAACGTCAGATAAATGTACATATGTAAATCGAAAAACACATCGGTACATGGAGGGATTCGAACCCAGGACCTAAAGATTATCTTATTATCTTACTAATATTATAAATACAGATACAGTTGGATGGATGTTTATTTGATGTTATCTCCGGAACGGCCCAACGAATCTTGATGAAATTTCAAAAAAATGAAAAAAAAAACATATAGGCTACTAATTAATTTTTTTCATCCTTTAATTAATTAATCCTTTAATTAATTTTCACACAGCTAGTATTTTATAAAAACGTGTAAATTAAATTGAAAGGAACAAGACAAGAACACATTGCTCCGATATCGCGTCCCGCATACTAAGCGCTTTATCTACATAACAGATTTGTTATTGTATAAATCATTTAGCCGACTACGCGCTTTAATGTTTATAAATATTTATTTTCTTGTTTTTCTAATAAAATTTTATTATAAATGCACATACGAGCTTTGTACTTGTAAAGGTGTTAACACATTCATGTGTTGTACTAAAACAGTTCTCAGATTTTGATCAATGTTCAATTCAATGTGTCACCAGCCTAATAACTATTTATGTCAAAATATTTCAAACTCTGTCTTCAACGCCTTTTGACATTTTGTTTATTATAGTACAGTAGAGGTCGTCCGCGACCTCGTCAGCACTGATTATTAATTTTATCCCATAATATGCCCGTGGACACCAGTTACCTTCACCAGATACCAAGCCTCGTCAGAATCGGTCCAACTGTTCTATAGCTTACCCGAAACAATCGCGGCCTTACGGACAGACAAATATTTTAATAATTGTTTTTTTGTTATCAGCTTATGTGTAACGAAATATGAGTTTTTTGACATTACATCGCCGCGGTATCGACGGGGCATCCGCTTGTATTCCACGCGTAAACGCTCCTTTTATGCTTTCCACTGTAACTACGCATTTACATCATTCTTTACTAATCAAATCCCAATTTCCTTCGCCTTGCCCATAGTGCCTTGAATATCCACTCCCACATATGCAAAAAGGAATACTTATTTTAAAAAAAACTCTTTAAACAAAAAATATATCAAACCATAAAACCTACACATCATTTAATAATTACACTTCAAATAAAAACCGCAATTGTATCGATATTGCACTCCAAAGGAATTAATGATATACATCAAAATGTTAACATAAATCTCTGTCCGTCTGTCTGTTACAAAAACTCTAAGCTCCGTGTGGGAGGTCGGTGTAAAAACATTGATGTGGGCCGTTCTCTTTATTTGGTTTTAGATCAAAATGGTGGCGTATAAAATCGTTTACGATGTAATTAATGGTTACACTAATAAACGTACCAGTAACAACATATTTAATTCTTATAAAACCTATAAACAAATACAGATTTCTACTTTTTGATATCTATATAAATAGAATATATAATAGATAGGTTAATTATTATAATACTAGCTGTCGCCTCTACATTTGCGTTGCAATAAAAAAAGATGGTAGCATATGTGTTCTACCAGACTATGTTCTACTTTCCTTTCATCATGATCCGTAGAGCCGTTCCAGCGATACCTCCTAACAAACATCCATCCATCTAAACATTCGTATGATGTAAGATGTAAGATAGACAATTTGCCCAAACTAAATCAAATGATATCTCACTCCACGTACCTAAACACTTTCGTATGTAAGTACATGAGATTGGAATGTACTCCAAATCATCATCATCATCATCAGCTCACTATACGTCCCCACCGAGGGGCTCGGAGCCTAGTTAAGGGTGATTAGGCCATAGTCAACCACGCTGGCCAAGTGCGGTTTGTTACTTTTTTTTTATATCATAAGGTGGCAAACGAGCGAGCGGCCACCTGAAATCGCTGAAACAGCGAAGTGAACGTTGCCCATAGACATACGCAATTGCATATGCGTTGCCTACTTTTAACCGACGGAGGAGAGGTTGCACAGAAAGAAATATATATTCTCTTTCCATGCATCCTCTCATCCGGAAAGTCCACTTCCATTTCCCATCCTTTCCTTATAAGAAAAAAGGTGGGAAGGGAAAGAGGACTAAATTAGGCCTCCGGGACGCACACTCATCAGACGAAACGCGGAATTGCTTCCACTTCACGCCTGTCTTCTGTGTGGTCGTGGTATTTCACCGGGCGAGCCGGGACAATTTGTGCGAAGATGTTAAAGCGGACTCTACCACTGTTACTCGGTACTCCAAATACATGCCCAAAAATATACATAAATATACTTGAATTCAATTTATATTTGAATTTTTATTCCATTAGTAACCCTTACGTAAGTCTGTTATAAATATAATTTATTCTTGAAACAGTGCACATAATTTTAAATTATCATTAACACTTAAGATATCGCTTGAGGCATGGTGCGGCGCCATATATCCTAATTTGTGCAGTCATGCACTCAATTGATGGAAACGCAATACGATGTGACGATGTTCCACGTGGGAACTTATATTGCCCTTAATTGCTGAAAGCAATCAATCCACGCTCTAATAGCCGATGTTTCCATCACATGACGTTTATTGGATATTTATCTAACGGACCATTATATTGTACAATGTTTTTACAAGGAACATTCCGAATGTTCTGGATACTTTGTCTTAGGCCGTGAGCTTCCGAGAATCTCCTTTTATTGTTATCTCTGTTGTGCCAAAGGCAATGAAAGGGATGCCGATATGTTTTATTGTGAAAGGTGATATAATCAAGAAGCAATTATAACTAAGTTGACAGATATAAAAATCTGGACGACGAAAACTGGAGCACTTACCCTTCTTATGTTAAGCATAGGGAGTTGATAATTGTCTTTAATGTGGTTTCAAAATAATAATTTGCTTGAAAACTTAAACATCATAGCCTTAACTATACTAACCTGCCTTCTTCCATACATCTCTATCAGCCGTCATATCTGAATTCACCTCCTTCTTACACATATCCTCACACAATCCATCCATACTTTCTTTGGGCTACAAATGTAGTGAGAACTCTAGGTAGAGTCATTCACATTCAATATCATTACTTTTTATGTGATGACCATCAAAATTACATCGATTTAT
This sequence comes from Papilio xuthus, assembly GCF_000836235.2. NCBI lineage: Eukaryota > Metazoa > Arthropoda > Insecta > Lepidoptera > Papilionidae > Papilio > Papilio xuthus. The sequence goes on along the minus strand of NW_013530970.1, from coordinate 4,445,260 downwards.
GTAAAATCTTCACTATGCGTTTCTCATGTATCATGCAATCATGTAGTTACATAATACTAATAAATCTTATAATTGATAATATCAAGTATGCGCATACATCTCAATTGCGGTGACTTGACCTGTACCCTCGGTGTTAATGTCTACTGATATCATTCATTACCGGAGAACGATGAACGATGAATGCAATGTCAACGATACGGCAAAAGAACGATGAATGATCGACTTTACAGTTGTGAATGTATTTCAAGAATTTTATCTCGTTATCTTAATAAAAATAAAACATCATACTGTATCTTGCGATATCGTTTTTTTTCATTTAAATTCCTCTTACATTAATGGATATTACTTTACTAATAAAAAAGTTTGGATGGATGGATGTTTGTTGCAAGGTATTTCGGGAACGGCTGAATAGATCTTGATGAACTTTGGCACAAATGTAGAGCATAGCCTGGAAGAACACATAGGCTATTAATTAAGTTTTTTAATTCCATACAATGCAAAAAGTTTAATAAATTAAAACACAGAAAGAAATATGTAAAAATATTTATTGTAACATTTTTAAACAGGAGAATTTTAAAAAATAGTTACCGCATGTTATAAATTCCGCAAAACCACCTGCCCTTAAATTTATACTCTGGTATTATAAGGTTTAATTCCACTGACGTGACACTTAAATTAAAACATTGTTGTCTCTGTTTTTTCTAAGAGAATGTAAGAGACGACAATATGAGTAAATACCAGGCGAAAGCCATAGATAAGGTCCTTGCTACAAAATAGCATGAATAACTAGTCACCGAATGTCAAGGATAACATTCCATTTTTAAATGCGGAATGTGCAGATGTATGTTACACACGCCAATACATGGAGTAATTACCCTACGGATTATTTTTAAAAGGTATTTTAACAAGAGTTCCATAACTAAAATACTTATAAATGCTCGAGTATTTGCTATAGAGCGTGTTATTAATATAATATAAACTACGACAATGAGTTTAAAAGAAAATACACCCTATATTTATTCTATTTCCCAAAAGCTTGTTGTAGTGAAGACTAGTTAGACTATGATTTGAAAATATTTGTACTTACTAACAAATTAAAAAATACTGCTATAACTTACTTTCTACATGTTTCAATTTGCACATTTTCTCAAAGCAAGGGAGCGGAGTTTATGGTATTTATTTAGGTAAACTAACTGACTGCCCGCGACTCCCTCTTAGAAAGAAACTTCTTATAGACTATATTTTACAACTATGGCAAATTTCAGCGAGATATGTATCTCTGCATGGGCAGCTGTTCTGGAGATTCGAACAAACACACATACATTGAAGGATTCGCATTTATATAATAATATTAGTAAGATATATATTTCAACTCATAGAAATCTAATAACTAAGAATTAAGAGCAACCGCAAGTCATAGCAAGGTTAGACGGCGCCTACATTATAGCTCAATTCTCCAACCGCATACAACCCGGCTGCGCAATTATCCACTGATAACAAACATTTAGTATTCCTCTCAGGTTACTATGCTACTTTACATACAACTATCATGACGCAATCGCTTCTAATTAGCAATTAAACTTGCAATTAGTTTGCAGAATGTTCCCGTTCATTGCGAATATTCTTCCTTGTACAGTTATATGACGTTAAAACAAAAGAATATCGGATTAAGCTTTTAAATCGGTGTAGCACAAACTTACTATCTTACTAATATTGTTAATAAGAATGTTTAGATGGATGAATATTTGTTAGAAGGGATCTTCAGAACGTTTTTTTATATCATAAGTTGGCAAACGAGCGAGCGGCCACTTGAAATCACTGAAATAGCGAAGTGACCGATGCCCACAGACATCGCAATTGCATACGCCTTGCCTACCTTTAATTGACGGAGGAGAGGATGCACAGAAAGAAAATATTTTCCCTTTCAATGCATCCTCTCATCCGGAAAGTCCACTTCCACTTCCCATCCTTTCGTAACGTGAAAAAGGGCGGCAAGGGAAAGCTCGCTGAAGTTTGGCATAAATGTAGAACATAATCTGGAAGCACACATAGGCTACTTATTATGTTTTTTTTTAATTCCGCATCATCACATCCATTCATCTAAACATTCATTTATAATATTAGTAAGATTATTATTTGGTTTGTTTTACAGTTGTTAAAGCTTATAACAGTATTTTTAATAGAAGCCTCTCGTATCTATATGACGTAAATAATTTTACATAAATGTTTAGATTTACATTTAAGTTAAAATTACATAACAGTTGTTTATTCTATTCCATCTTATTTGCAACCGGATGGAAGGATCGTGTTTTGCAGTTTTAAATATTAATTTTCTTTGAAGATTGCAGCTGCAAAGATGCCGAAGTATGTAGGTAACAGGAAACATTTTTACGTTACAATAATGTTTAGGTATGGAAGAGAAACTTATGAACATACATCTTTAAAAAAAAAATTATATAACACGATTTAATCAGTATTTTAATCGCGAATATCAACATAAATTAAATATGTAAAGTGTAGTTATCATTTCTTTAACTTTCTATGAATTCAGGTACACGTAATTCAGATTCATAGAGTACTAGTAGACCGCGACTCCGTCCGCGCGGAAAAAAAACATAATTAGTAGCCTGTTTTCTTCCAGATTATGTTTTATATGTATGCCAAATTTCAGCGAGATCTATGCATTCTGATGATACCTTCAAACAAACATCCATCCATCCAAACATTCGTATTTATAACATTAGTAAGATAGTAAGATTATACTGTTAGAAAATAGTCAAAAAACCGCGCCGGGCTATAATAGTCACGGTATAACAACGTTGACGTATGTTTAAACTAAAATGTATTTTAAACATCGTTTTTTTAAATTATAATAAGGCCCAGTACATTTTATTTTCATTAACAAAGATGGCGTAAGTTTGACAAATCTTATAAAACAGTAAACAGGACGTCGATCATAAAATCCCAATATAAAATGCATATGCCCGTTTCTTTTCGTATGTCCGTTAATGACGATTAACCCTTATAAGGATAATGAGCTTTATATCAATGGTATAGGATTTAAAATCGTATGCATTTTACCGCGTTGCAGCATACAAGCTGAATCTTTGCCGCTTATGGGGTCGTCGTCTGGCAAAAGTTGTATTATGGTTGTCAAAATTCTTTACTAATATTATAAATTAAAATATTTGGATGTATGGATGGATGGATGTTTATTAGAAGATACCTCCAGAACGTAGGCATGAATCTCGCTGAAATTTAGCATTGAATTGAACATCGTTTGTAAGAACACATAGGTTACTAAATCAAGTTTTTACAGCGCAAACGGAGTCGCGGTGACAGCTAGTATATAATGTGTATATATAAAAATGCTGAGAATTATCTTACTTATATTATCTTATATATAAAATTCTCGTGTCACAATTTTCGTTCCCATACTCCTCCGATACGGCTTGACCGAGTAGGTCTGAGAATCGGCCAACATCTATTTTTTAATACCGCGCGGACAGAGTCGCGGGCAACAGCTAGTGTTTTATAATAATTAATTACATACCTTATTATAACACAAGTGTCAATTAAAACCATATAAGTAATACATTGTCAGAACTCACTTAATAAATTAGTAAGAATCTACGTCAATAGACCAACCTAATTTTTTTTTTTTAATTTAAAATATTAGCAGATTTTTTTGTAAATTTACTAATATTTCTTTAACCATTCCAACTAAGCTCTAGGCTTGTGCTAGGATATGGTTTACAATAGTCGAATGGCGGGATTCGAACCCTCGACCTCATGGTCGGAAATCCGTACCCTTAACCATTAGGCTATTGACGCTTCAATTGGATATAGGGTTTTTTATTTATTTATATTTTTAATGCTTGCCCCTTTTTAAGTACTAAGTTACATTAATTTATTGTTGACCATACATAAATCTATCTTACTTATATTATAAATGCGAATGTTGAGATGGATGTTTGGAGGTATCTCAGATCGATAAAATTGTAATTTGTGTTTAGTCTAGCAGTTCAGAGATAGAGTTAAAATGCGATTTCTAACCGACTTCAAAAAGTAGGTTATCAATTCGTCTATATGTTCTTTTTTATGTGTGTTATACTAATATTAGAAATGCCATTTTATGTATAGATGGATGGATGTTTGTTAAAAGATATCTCCAGAACAGCGTAACAGATTTTGACAAAATATGACTATAAAACATAGTCTGAAAGAACGCATAGGCTACTAATTATAGATGACGAGACTCGACGAAATCGCAGGCGATCGCTAGTAGTTACAATAAAAATAAATCTATCACATTAACACCTTGACAAAGGAACATTGCACACATCAACCGGACTCTAATGAATGGACATTCCTCTTAGTACCGGAATTACTATGATGTAAGCAGTGCATACCAACGATATATCTTTCAGTTAACATATTGACATATATGGTGAACATATATCACCATATTCCTAATCAAGTATCACATTGTTATGGAATAAATTACTCAACAAGATGTATAGGACTTTAGTAACGAACGATTGAATATTTCAACAAGACATATAGGAAATAGAAAGTGGAAGTTTTTAACAGTGGTAGAGCCCGCTTTAACATCTGCGCACGAATTGGCCCGGCTCGCCCGATGAAATACCACGACCACACAGAAAACAGGCGTGAAGTGGAAGCAATTCCGCGTTTCGTCTGATGAGTGTGCGTCCCTGAGACCGAATTTATTCCTCTTTCCCTTCCCACCCTTTTTCATAAAAGGAAAGGATGGGAAGTGGAAGCGGACTTTCCGGATGAGAGCATATATGGAAAAGAAAAATATTTTCTTTCTGTGCATCCACTCCTCCGTCGATTAAAGGTAGGCAACGCATATGCAATTGCGTATGTCTATGGGCAACGGTCACTTCGTTATTTCAGCAATTTCAGGTATCGCTCGCTCGTTTGCCACCTTATGATATAAAAAAAAAAGTTGGTATTAAATCTTATTAATATTATAAATGCTAATGTTTGAATGTATAGATTTGTTAGAAAGCATCTACTGAACGACCGAATAGATCTTGCTGAAATTTGGCATAGATGTAAGAAATAATACATAGGCTACTAGTTAAGTTTTTTTTTAATTCCGAGTCGCGGGCGACCCCTAGATTAACTTTAATCAATAATTATAACATTTATGCTTATATAAACAGGGAACATTTGATTGTTTCTTTGCATTGAATTACTCGTATCTCCGAAATTACTGAACCGATTTGAAAATTTCACTGATTGGAAGATACACTATCCCCGGGTAACATAGGCTATATTTATTACTCGATTTATTTTTGATTCGGCGTAAACGAAGTCTGGCAACTGATATTTTAAATTACATATTTTTATAGAATGAAGAAATCTCATTGGAACTTTGTTGTTTTAAAATGAAGTTTAATAAAATAATTTGTGACAACCCTGATGTGAACCGTATCGTCTTACGAAACTTATAGCTGCAGATGTCGGTGGTATATTTCGGGGTTGCATTAGACACTCCCGGGGTCAGTTCACCCTCCGCGTATACTATAAACAGATAGGAAAACAAAAAAAAAGCAAGAAAAAATTTCTAAAATCTTCAAGTCTGTTGAATTTTTAATACCAACGAGTAATTATCTAGATTTATAAAAATTATAATAAAAAATTATGCTTTTATATCTATTCGTAAGCCACAATATTTGGTAAAATTTTGATACGACATTCTTAGAACACAGAAATACGCAAAAATATCTCAAATTTTATGAACCCCCATTGTTTTTCGTTTAGAAATTAGTTATAAATATTTTCTTGGGTCGTAAGAATATTAAAATCAATCCCAAGTCTGTTGGAGACTGTAGACTTGTGCACTGTCTTTTGTTAAAAATCTTTGTTTTAAAAATAATATCTGACGTAATTTTTGCTTCGCAATTTATGGTGCGGCAATTCAACATAATGTTCAACTTTGGATGCACCAAACCTTTTTTTTACATGTTAAGAGCGTAAGAAGGTAAAGCTCTTCAGGCACTCGAGACAGTTTCAAGCCGCGCTAACTCTATACTAAACTCACCCCATGGAACTGAGTCGTAGATCAATAAAACCCATGACAGGAACGTTTAAGGCTTACATTTATTTTTAATCTTTAAACGAACGATTTTGTTATCATTCGTATAAAAGACAAAGGCATCACGACATTCAGCCACGATTAAAATTGAAGTTATTAGTGTTCCAAATGCATTCCAGCAAATTAAAATAAAGCAGATTTCTACAGTTACAGCCAGTTTAGACAACCGAAACACTCTCTCTCTCTCTCTCTTTCCCTCTCTTTCTTTCTCTTTCTCTCTATTATATAGAAAAACGTATTTTAATATAGCACCGGGGCCAATTTCAATTGCTTTGAATATTAATCTTTACTCTACTACGAATGCGAATGTTTGTTTAAAGGTACCTATGGAACGGAGGAACGGATCTCGTTGAAACTTGTCATATATATAGAAGATAGTCTGAAAGAACACATTGGCTACTTATTAAGTTCTTTTAATTCCGCGTGGAATGAATCGTGGCAGACAATCATTCCTTATAAAAGCGTAACTTGACTGATTTAAGTCTTTACTTTAACCACTATACATCAAATGTGACTGAGAAACACTTAAGTTATTACAAATGTCTATAATTTGCAGGTGCCAGTAGAGTCATGTACACCCACGCGTTTATCCGTCAATCAAATGAAATGGTTGCAACCAGTCTTGTTAGTAAAGTTGACCATATTGACCTTAACGCAATGACTTTTATGTTTCTATCATTTCGTAAACATAAAGAAATCAATATTATAATACTAGGATCACAGCCGGTTTCACACGGTGTTTTTTTAATAGTAATATACTTTTTGTAAATTTACTAATATTTCTTGTACCATTCCAACTAAGCTCTATGCTTGTGCTAGGATATGGTTTACGACAATAGTCGAATTGCGAGATACAAACCCCGATCTTTTAATCGGAAATACGTACCCTCAACTATTAGGCTATTGGCGTTTCAAGGTTATTATTATGTCTTTTTGATTCACTAATAGTTTGTCATGATTTGCACATTCTACTGCATTCAGAAACAAATGGCCGCTAATGGAGCACCTTAGTGTCGATTAAGTATGAGAAATCTATACTAAACGACTTTTTAATTAACGACCATGAATATTTATACTACTTCATTCCGTTTTAAGTACTCATAATATTGTATCTTTTCAACATTATACGAATATTGTTGTTATCAGATATACTCTTATATATATTAATCTACAGTCAAGGTCTCTAGCAACATAAATTCATATTGTCATCTTCCAAAAAAAGCTTCGAGTACCGCCCATCACATAAAAGACAATCAAAGACAAATTCCCTTGTTAAAACTAAACATTAGCAGAGACCGCCCTTTCTCTGTCCGTGTCATTGACACCGACGAGTCTCCGGCACCAATTAGATGTCATAAAATATCTCGTATTGTCCGTTTAACCTTGCCCTTGCTATACAGAGTTGTTTAGAAGGACGTTTTTTCTGTTACAAAAACAAAAGAAAATTTGCACCTAAATTATACGACCTTCTTTTGTCTTCTGCAATTCATATAATAGTAAATCGTAAGCAATTGTTGTCTATAACCCGATCTCATTTAATACTAGAGTAATATTTATGCTTCATATTTCGCAAGCATTTAGCAGGTTGAATAGCTCTCGCTATACCAGAATTTCCTACTGTAGAGGTAGGACTAGCAAGAGATGGATTGCGTGAAAGCTGTCATGACTGAGAAAGGGGATGACGACTGAAATAGTGATAATTTTAGACATTATTAGTTTGAATCGTGTGGCGCGAATGGCGCGCTTTCGTTACCAATTCAAGTGTCACATCGATTAATAAGGGGACATAAACGTTGATATTTTAATAAGGCTAGTATTGCGCCGATACACCGGCACAGTGTCGAATTTCCTAACACGGAAACCTGGTGCGCCAACCTAACGTAAATGGGATCAGGACAAGGAGTTGATGATCTACCTACATTATCAAGTTATTTTTTTAAAGATTACTAACTAAGTAATACAAACGGCCATGTTATTTTTTTTAAGTTTTTTTTTATAAGAGAAGGGTGCAAACGAGCGGCGGGAACACCGAGGTGATCAACGACACCCATGGACACCTGCAACACCAGAGGAACTGTAGATACGTTGCCGGCCTTTAAGGAAATGGTATGCTCGCTTCTTGAAGGTCCCTAAGTCGTATTGGTTTGGAAATACCGCCGAGGACAGGCCGTTCCACAACGCGACTGTGCGAGGCAAGAAATTGCGGAGAATCGCACTGTTGTGGAACACCAGCCATCCAGGTGGTGTGGATGGAACCTGGCGGTCTGTCGTGTAGTTTTTTTTTTTAGTTTACAAATTGGCGCTTAAATATTTAGATATTAAGTTTAAACCACTACTCGCTTCAGACCAGTTAATTTTACGACTATGACATTTTACTAAGATCGCTGGCGCAAATGTTTTATACAGATTCATTCGTGTTGTGAATCCGACTCATAAAATCTTTACAAATTGCATTTTAAACAAGGCTATAAATAATTTGTACGATGACGGATATTAAAGTGGCGCCAGTGTCGTTAAATAATTCAAAAAAATTGTAGTCATTTTTAAGGAAGCTACCTTCAAGTGCTTGGAGGGCATTTAATATTTAATGTTTATTATTTTCATATGCAATATATTACTTTTATTTCTTGAAATATTAAAGGAAGTAAAGGATACAATGATTGTCGCCATACCATATGAGCCCCGAGTAGCTTGGAGCCTAATCAAGTTAGATGGGACTATGCCTCAATCACGCTAGCCCAGTTCGGTTAGACTTTACATAAATCTTTGAATTTCATCGCAGATACATATCTGCACATGCAGGTTACATCACAATGATAAGACCATCGGATAAATGTGCATATCAAATTCGAAAATCGAAAAACACGTTGCTAAATGGCGGGGTTCAAATCTAATCTAATCTACGCTTAGCTTTATATCTAGCTAAGTTTAGCTTTATACGATATTTGTTACTTTAAATTATCGTCCTATAACTAGTAGCTAACATCCAATCCTACACCACATAATATATAGGATGATTTTAAAGATGCAAATACAATTTCATAACCACATACAGGGTGTGGCATGTATCATATGAATTTAAAGCCGTGTGGGATGTCCGGTCAAGTATGCTGACCATACCTACAGACATACAGATGTTACGAAATCTGATATATTAGTTACAAATGTCTATACTGCCTCAATCAAACTCAAATGGTTCTTTCTCACTCTTTATAACATCGGTATTACGATAAATTTGATAAATTCTAGTTAGGAAAACAATACGATGCAACATGTATATATTCAAAAATATGTGCGCAGCGTTAACTATGGCCTAGTCACTTACTTGAAGTAAGCTCCGAGCACCTCACTGGAGACTTATAATGAACTGATGATGATATAAATTAGAGGCACTTTGCATAGTAAATTAATTATGAAAAGCTGACTATAGCTGCAATGGTATGCTTAAAAGTACACAAACACAATTTAAAGACAAGACGTGAATAATTTAAACCATATCATATTATCCTAGTTAAGGAAAGGAAAACGGTATTCCAATTAGCAGTAATGAAGCAATGAACGCCTTGGAGCGACGTGTTTCTGATGTGATGATTAGAACTCAACTATTACAAGATGAGTTTCGTCACCACAGATAAGAGCAAGCAATCGATCAAACGAGTGCTGAATTAATTTGAATCTCGTATTCGAATAATTGCTTTTGCAACGCGTGCGATCGCTCGAGGCTCGAACACGTTCGATTGTGAACTATCAATACACGAAATAACGCTTTCAAGGTTCTTTTATATATATAACATTGTGAAAGAAGACTAAGGAATATTCAGATATGGCTGATAAAGATTTATGGAAGAGTATTTTATGCTATAGAGATATAGAGCGTCGGTGATAGGTTAAGCACTTGACTTGTAATGTGCAGATCCAGGCAGGTGTTTTACGATTTTCGTTTCACACACATTTATCCGAGATTCTTACGGTGAAAGAAAACATCGTTATGTAACCTGCACATATTTAGGGATAAGTGTCAAGTGAACCTTATGGGCCAGTATGGACTGTGGTCTAGTCACCCCTGACTTAAGGTTGGCTACGAGCTCAGTGGGGACGTATTAGTCGATGATAATGATTACATACTGTGTCTACCCTGTGTAAAGATGTTACTACCGTCTTTCTCCATGTATGCTCGTACGTATAATGAATTAATCGATATAAACATGATACATCACTATGAACAGTATGCATCTTCTAATCTATGTTTACTTGAGGATGCGGGCATCGCGTCGCGTCGAGGCGCGTCGACTTTATTTATCGTATCACTGAGCTGTACTATATTGCTCCCAACAGGGTTACCAAGCTGATTAATTTTACGAGACAGGAACAAATTTAATTTATATTTAAACAAAAAAAACTGTTTAAAGAATACATTAAATTTGAATTTAGTGTATTTTAGAATGAACCATGAAAAGGTTCAAAAAAAATTTATTAAAAGTTTGTTTTAAATTTATTTTTTATTTTAATGAAATAGTGCCGTGAAGAATTAAGATAAATAGGCTCCGGGACGAAGTATTTACTTATTAGTAAGTAGTGACTGGCTTAGGTCTTCTTTAAGAAGATTACTACGGCTTATTACACCGCTCGGCACTAACACTAATCTAAGGACTTCAGAATTATAAAACCATGTTCGCTTACTTTGTAGGTATAAAAATGTTTTAAAACTTCCTTACCGTGGGATTCCAAGACCATAATCTCTGTATAAAATATATTTTCATCCTTGTTCTTTAACAAAACAGAGATAACAATATATCTTAACCGTAGATTTTGTTCTTGGAAAGCTACGATTAATTAAATAGCTATAATTAAATGGTAATTTTTTTTTAAACATGGTCACCCTACTTGGTTGATTGCAGCTGCAAATAGAGGGCAAATGTAAAGCATGTCGGCTGAGCTTACTGTCCGCACTACGTACTGTCTCTTGAGAATTACTATAATAATAATAATCCTGTAATAATAATACTGATCATCAACAGCTAACTATAAATCCCCACTGAGGGGCTCGGAGTCTATCGTAAGTTAAGGGTGATTAGGCCATATTCAACCACGCTGGCCCAGTGCGGGTTGGTTGCCTTCACACATATCTTTGAATTTCTTCTTATATATGTGAATATTGCATCACGATGTTTTCCTTCACCGTAAGATCGTCGGATAAATGTAGGTACATATGTAAATCGAAAATCGAAAAACACATTGGTATATGTCGGGATTCGAACTGAGGACCTGCAGATTGCAAGTCATGTGCTTAACCCCTGAGCCACCAACGCTCTCGACGCTCTCGAATAATAATAATATTATTTTATTAAGAATACTTCCAACTAATTGATGCAATTATTTATATTGGAGACAAAGATATTAGTGAGTGACCAAAGACCGATGCATCTGCAGTTCTTCCAATATTGCGGTTGTCATAGAAATCATGACGACCTCGGTGTTACCGACGCTCTTATGCCCAATCTTATCAAAACCCAAAAAAGATATAATTTATTTACACCTGTTGCTTTTAAAAATTTGACTTAGAACTTCCAATTTAACAAAAACAATCCTATGTCTTTGGCTTTAACTGCCACTTTACGAGATAGTAAAAATGTGACCAAAGTTAATGATTTTTTTTTGTGACTGATTAGTCACTGTTTTCCTTGAAGAGGCATTTACAGCTTCACCGGGCTTGAGGTGGCCGTGCGCAGATGGCGATTAACCTGAACCTCGTTTAAGAGTAACATGACTCGAAGGCTCCCTCAGGCGCCTCGGCTCGGGCTGTTACTTCGTTATTGTTACCGGATTGGACAAAGTTAATGAGCATTTCCTAAAAACCACGTTCATTCATGTCAACCATATAGGACACAGCTGGGCAGTAAACTAATGTGCTTAAAGATTTAATGACAGGGACCTCAAAGCGTTTACCCCGTTTCCTTTGTCGTGCTTTAGCGTCATAAAAGTCCCCCTTTTAGTACCTACCCTGGTACATTCGATTTTGAACTTTATCCTATTGCTTTAAAGTCTTAAATCACTGAAATGTTTTGTTAATTTTTACAAAGACTCTTTTGTAAGGAACATGTGATTCATATGGGTTTTTGAAGAAGTCGGTCACATGATATTACAAAACATATCGCTCTCTCTATGTTTTTGTAGACGTGTTTCATCAATGGAAACTCAAATTTGTACAATAAAATTACACTAGTTTACTTATCATCATCATCAGCACACTATATGACCCCACTGAGGTGCTTTGAGCTTACCCTACGTTAGAGGTGACTAGGCCACAATCAACAACGCTGGCCCAGTACGGGTTGACTTCACACATATCTTTGAATTTCTTATCAGATATGTGCAAATTACATCACGATGTTTTCCTTTACAAAAAGAAACGTCGGATAAATATACATATGTAAATCGAAAGACACATTCGAACTCAAGATCTGCAGATGGCAAGTCAAGTGCTTAACCCCTGAGCTACCGCTCTACTTAGTATATTTTACTTTTAGCTACGGTAATTTAATTCTAAAACCACATCAATTAAAATTATATTATGTTTTTAATTAATCTACTACTTACAAATGTTTAAAGAACGTTCGTTAAGATATTTGATAACCGATTACGATTTCTTTGATCTTGAAATAACCATAATGGTTAGTAGTTACGAATGCGTACAAAATACGTTTATACTTGTATTAAAGTGGATGCAATCAATTAAGAATAACCCCCTATTAGTATACTTAAACTATAAATATAGCTAATCATTAATTTATTTAAACTTTCATGAATAACTGTAGAATTACCAGCTGTCGCCGTAGACTGTTACCAATATTATAAATGCGAATGTTTAGATGGATGGATGTTTGAAGGTATCTCCAGAACAGCTGCATAGATTATGCTGAAATTTGGCATAGATGTAGAATATAGTCTGGAAGAACAGATAGGCTACTAATAAGTTTTTTTTTAATTCAGTCTGGTAGAAGACATAGACTAGTAATAAGTTTTTTTTTAATTGCGAAGACGGAGTCGCGGGCGTCAGCTATTATTATAATAAAACAAGCTGTCGCCCGCGACTCGATTAAAATCAAGTAAGTCGACCAACTGTACTATATTACTAGAGAGAAGAATGTATAAAAAGGAGTGGAACCTAACATTTTAAAAGCGGTCAGCTAATTCACGCCCCAAATCACAATAAACATATGCAGTAATTTCTTTTTAATTTTGTGTTTTTTTTTTACTTAATTACAGCCAACAATAATTAAAAATTTCGATATATTGTTTCATTTATCGATATATCGATAGTATGAGAACATCACTAGTTATAGGGGCGACGTTAATGAACTTGCCGGTACCGAAATAGACCGCACGCGCCAACACGCCCGCACGCACTACACGCAATTCCTAATAAATTCTATGATAAATTATATATTCAATGCGTATGTGTTAAAAATGATAGATTACTTAATATAGTAAGTACATTTCATGTATAAAATTAAAAAAATATACAAAATATATTATAATAACCCTTAATTTAGGGTAGGCTCCGAGCACTTCCTCCCTCGGTGGGGACGTATAGTGAGCTGATGATGATATTATAATAAAAATAGAGAACTACCGGCTGCGGAATCCCATGACTCAAACAACCAGTGGTCAGGACTGCAGAGACAGGAACCTTCTCACGATGCACGCGGTTTCTAAGATAACTGCCTTTTGTATCGGGCCCTTAATCCAACTGTTAAGCGAGAAGTTTTTGGGATGATGGTCGAAGCTCTTCGCTATCAGTCCATTCACCGACTAATTGTTTGAGCCGTTACGGAGATACCTTCAAACAAACATCCATCTATCCATCTAAAATTCGCATTTATAATATTATATTAAGTAAGATCTATACTTGCAGTCTATTTACAAATCTCCAAAAAGGTATATACTTTTCAGGTTCTATACAGGAATTTGCCGCGAACATTTCACAATGCACAGAACTAGAATATTTCTCATTATCTATTAATATTGAATTAATTAGTTCAGCCGGTTACACGACAGACATACAGACAGAGTTCGGTGTATTTAGCATAAGTATGCCGCTCCGGATTAGGAAATAACATTGTACCAAACTGGGCCCACGCCCGCGTTAAATTCTTAATACGAGCTACTAGTTTTGTTACAAATCTTACTAATATTATAAATGCGAATGTCTAGATGAATGGATAGATGTTTGTTTGAACGTATCTCCAGTACTGCTCAACGGTTCTCGTCGAAATTTGGCATAAAAGCGTATGTTACATAGGCTATTACTAATTAAGTATTTTTTTTTGGTTCCGCGCAGACGGAGTCGCTGGCAACAGCTAATGATTGTAAAATCATTAAAATCGTGTTAATTGATAATAGAAGAAAGATGGCAAATAGTATAGGTAAATGATGTCTATGAGTGTTCGCTATTTTAGCGAATAAGTCACCACACACATAGAGCACCAGAGACCGAACTGTTATGTTTGCGTAGATGTTTGAATGTAGAAAAAGCGAGAGAGGTGAGTCAGAACCACGCTAAATGCTCCGTAGACTCTGCCTACCCCTCTGGGATACTGGCGTGAGTATACGTACATTAGTATTATAACATTTATAAAATATCTAGCTGTCGCCCGCGACTCCGTCCGCGCGGGATTTAAAATAGATGTTGGCCGATTCTCAGACCTACTCAATATGCTCACAAAATTTCATGAGAATCGGTCAAGCCGTTTCGGAGGAGTATGGGAACGAAAATTGTGACACGAGAATTTTCTATACAAGATTATACAAAATTCAAGATGAACGATTCATCGTATAATAAAAAATGTTTTATCTTCGCATATTTGTTGAGATAAAGAGAATTATGTATAATACAACTATAAATTCAAATGCAATCGAAAACAATAGGAAAGAGGTGCAATTAATATTTTCATGGTCTGGCCGGTTGGCGTTATGCCCATAGCTTTCTATAGGGACGACAACAAAAAGGAATTAAAACGAAGGACGTTCGAAACAAAAGAATCCCGAAGAATAACATTCTCTTGCTTTACTCGATACTGATTTTTGTGAAAAATTTAATGAACACAGTCTGAAATAAGTACTACTATAATCTTACTAATATTATAAATGCGAATGTTTAGATGGATAGATGGATGTTTGTTTGAAGGTATCTCCAGAACAGCTCAATGACTCTCGATGTAATTTGGCATACATGTAGTGCATTATCTGGAAGAACACATAGGCTACTTTTTTTATTCCGCGCAGACGGAGTCGGGTGCGACAACTACTTATAAAAATACTGAACCTAAGAAAACTGTAAACCTTTAAATATTAATAGCAGTCATATATCTAGGATTAATTAAATTACTTTATTTATCACCATTTAAATATCTAAAAGAAATCATTCTTACAAAATCATCTCTTCAATAAATAACACATAACATAAACTTATATAAAAACGGCTAAACACTCACTTATATTCGTCCGGTGGTGGCACCGACTAGTTTCGAGCCCATCGAGGGCCCTTAATCAGGACCAGTCGGTGCCGCCTCCAGACGAATATACGTGAGTGTTTAACCGTTTTATATAAGTTTATTATAATGTCTCACGAAAGTTTGGATAATTTAATAACACATAACATACGTAGATTCAATTCAATAGAAGTAAAATAAGAGTTTTAGTAAACACAAATCACAGGTAAGTAAAACAGTTCGACAGTTTTCAATTCCGCAGAAATTCCGCGGCTGTTAATAAAACCTCTAACTCCACGACTGCGGTTAACGTATGTGACTCGATGCACGTAGTCAACAGATAAGCAATAATCAAATTGTATCCAATAGTACTAATTGATGACGTTATCTTGATAAGGTACGAGGAAGTAACTCGGACGCAGGTGTGGTTACACGTGACACATTGATTGGTACGAATTATCAGCGAATATGAGGAGACATTTATTCTTCGTAATTAATTATTCATTGTCATCTCTCTGCTCTTTATCCTGAGGCATAGTATGTTCTACTACTAACGACATATACCTATATCTGAGGACCTAGCAAGAAAATGTGCGAGAAAGTACTGAGAGCCTATTACGAATATTTGTGTAATACGCCTTTGTAACTTAATCGACAAAATATATCAAAATTTATATAAGATTTGTTAGTGTACTTACCGGTAGGGGCGCTGCACAAACTTTTACAAATTTGGTCGTTGACGTTATGAAAACGTACTCACGAATATTCACGCTAGGCCCTCTGATAACGTCATCGATAAATTGAATTTATACAGTGTGTCTATCGTGCGTAAATTACGACAAATCTCTAACTATTTTTGACAGATTTTGTCAATGACGTCACGAAAAACGAATATCGCAATGCGTGATAGACCCTTTGATTTCTTATCAATCATACAAAATACATAAAAACAATAAGCATTCTTCTATAATAAAGCCAATTCTGATTTTTGATATCCTTACAATTCTTTACAATACAAAGTACCCATTATATCAAATAATATTAATAATACAAATATTTTACTCTTATATTTAAATAGGTTCACTTAACAAAGACATCAAATTAAATTTGAACGCTTTAAACGAATCCACTTGAAGTCCCCCGTTGAAGCGGTCAACGGAGTACTTCATTGAAGACAATAAAGCTACAAATAAATTGTCGATTTCCCCTCTCGCCCGTATACTGCATAGCGACAAAGTAAGTACTGCATCGACCCCGGGACCCTTACAGTCAATCTTTTATTTCCGATAGGGATGGTACAGATATCTATCGATAGACAACTTTTTATCCCTAACATTTATGGGAATGGTTCATCACTAAGTTTTTATAAGAGAAACGGGCAAACGAGCGACGGGAATATCGAGGTGATCAACGACACCCATGGACTTAGGGATTAGTGTTGAAGAAGGAAATTAAAACATATTGTAGACGTAAATAATGTTAATACTGAAATAACAACACATTTCATAATTTAACGTAAACGATAAAGTTAAATAAAATTATTACCCAACTTAGTAAATTACTACACAAAAACTTAATACAATTAAAAATGAATTTATCATTAATTCATAAGTCATTCACAAAACAATTTATCTTTTAGAAACAAATTTCGGATTATTGTAATCGAATTAAAGTACAATAGTTGCGTCATAACACAAAAGTCAGTGCCAAGGTCACCTTAAATAATTTGAGAGTTTATCGACACGACAATAAAGTTTATCGATATATCGATAACGAGTGCACATCACTAATCAGGGCGTGGCGGAAATGCGTTTATGAATGCATCATGCAGCTTAACGAAGACTGGACGGATGGGGGCCTTATTAGATTTAATTTAAGACGAAGCATCCAGTAAAATTTTGCATACAACTTATCAGACTTATATACATATCATAAATCCACCATCATTATTGTCAGCCTGAATTCGTTCACTGCTGAACGTAGGCCTACCCCATTCTAGTCCTGTGCCGCCCGCATCCAGGGTAATCCCGCAACATTGACCAAGTCATCAGTCCATCTTGAGGCGTAACCACGTCGCTTCGACCTGTCCGCAGACGCCCCATATCATGTCCGACAAAATTATTTGACCTGAGCATAAATACTAAATTACAACACCTTCAACGGTCACTTCGCGATTTCAGGTGGCCGCTCGCTCGTTTGCCGCCTTATGATATAAAAAAAACCTAACAAAAAATTGCCAGTAGATCCCTATTGGACTATAGCTTCTCGTCCCTGTTACCAGTTAAGTTTGTGCCACTATAAAGGCTATAAACAAAAAAGATCTCGACAGACAGACGGACGGACAACAAAGTGATCCAGAAGGGTTCCATTTTTTTCCTATGAGGTACAGAACCCTATAAAAGGTTGTAAATATAAAAAGGCGTAGTACTAACTTAGCGTAACTTACGAGTAACTTATCAAATTATATACTTCTCAAAATCTGTTCTGTGCGTCTGCGTAAAATCGACGTTCCGATGATATTGATCGGTAACGCCATGGGAGGGTGACTAACGTTTACGTTGGATACGTAGATTTACGAACCTTAGGCCACCTACAGACGGAAAATTTATACATATTTAAATAAAGCCAGCCATCAGCAATCAATGGGTCAGATCTAGATTTTGCGAGATGAAACTGTAAAAATAGTGTTTGATTTTTATATCATTTTATTTTGTATTTAGTCCGTAGTATGCCTATACAACACTTACTGAGATACGTTTAAAAGTCCCTTAAGGAAACAATTATTGTCACTAACCTCTATAAATGGACAGGCTGTAAGCTGTGTTATTTTGTGCCCATTTGGTCTTGTATGATAAATCGACACTTAAATAATTACACTTCGATGTTGAACAAACAAATTCACTTTTAACTGATACTAATAAAAAGCTATTGCTTATAAAGTAAAATAAACTTGAATTTAATTTAACCTTGAACAAACATTTCATCTTCAAGGACATTCAGGACGTCCCTAACATACGTGTCCGGACGTCTGAGAAACCCATTGGATTATACAACGCTATTCGATTGCCAAAATAAAATAATTGGATGTGACCTAAATCCAATTAGAAACCATATAAGGTTATAAAGACTATATAAATATTTATTTATTTTTCAATAACTTACATTTTAAATTAAGAAATTAATATTGAAGAAGAAAATGTAAAAACGTTTTCAGGCAAGCGTAAATACTTACATTCTGTAACACAGACGTCAATTAATATCGTATGCAATTAAAATATTTTAATTAAGTTGTACAAAGAAATATTTTCTATAGCGATGCATGTTGACACGCCCCGTCTAGCCGTCTACCCCATTACAATATTTAGGTATAACCATGACTAACGCTTGGAATGGAAATTCATTTCAATTACGTATTTTCCCAACCCCCATATAAATTTTAAATGACTTTATACTACAGTAATAAAAGAAACTTGGTATATTTGACCTCTGAATGAAATCAAGTCACGTTATTACTTATTTTAATTGAAAAAAATCGATGACGGATGTAGACTGGCTAAAATGTTGTATTAGACTACTAGCGCCATCTATTATTATATGAGAGAAAATTCTCAACTTACTGAAAATTAACATTAAATACAAACATATATTAGCTCTATTTGTTTTATTACACAACAAAAAATATTTTTTTATGTTCGACACTTGAAATAACTTAAAATAAATTTGTAGCATTCTATCTCATAAATTAGACAAGCCACTCAATGGCCCTGTGGCGCAACGGATAACGCGTCTGACTACGGATCAGAAGATTCCAGGTTCGAATCCTGGCAGGGTCGCGCAATTTGTCTTTTTTTTTCAAATCACAATTTAAATAAAATATATTTTTTGTCTAATATTAAAATCCTATCAAAATTATAAACTCGTACTATTATCAAAAACATATGTTCACTAATCTTTTTATTATTACTGCATACGGCCACTAGATGGCAGTGTATACAGTACTATGACTTTGTATTATATATAAACTAGCTGTCGCCTGCAACTCCGTCCGCGCGTAATTAAGAATAACTTAAGTATCCTATGTGTTCTTCCAGACTATGTTCTACATCTGTGTCCATTTTTATCAAGATCTGTTGAGCCGTTCCGGAGATAAATACAAACACATATCCATCCATCCATCTAAACTTTCGCATTTACAATATTAATAAGATATTAGTAAGATTAACGACTACCCATAATCTTTTTATCTGATATAATTATTTACTAGCAAATTACTTAGGGTAGGCTCCGAGCCCCTCTGTGGGGACGTATAGTGAGCTGATGATGAAGATGACATATTTTATATTCCTGTGACAAACTTGCTACTTTAGTGAACAAAGCCATCACGTGCGGTAACAATGCACAGCTGCGGAAATCCTCAGTAAAATATTCAAACAGTACAGGGCTTTGTTAGCTATAAGCTTTTGTAATACGGTATACACATTATAGCGATAAATTCGTATTTGTATAACAATCGAGTTTTAATATGCTCTACATCTACGCCAAAGTTCAGACCGATCCGCTCAGCCGTTCTGGAGATAAGGTATCTTATCAAATAAACATTCGTCCATCCATCCATCTTTACATTTATAATGTCAGTATGAAGTATGATAAGGAGAGAAATTTGAGGGTTTGCTTAGTAAGGCTCGAACAACGTTTAAGCCTTAAAATATGTTTAAACCATAGTAGTCACCCCTATTTTAGCATTAAGCTTATCTTATCTGTTCTTAATAAGCTTGGTCTTACGAAACTTGATTTACTCATTGACTTTCTATGCATATCATTAAAATTGCAGCGTCAATATAATATTGAAAAACCATATTTCGCGAACAACATATATTAACATTGATTATAATGAAAAACCAGTTTTAAAATCTATACGTCTGTCCGCAAATCCGCGTTTGTTCCGGATAATCTCCGAAATTACTAGCCCTATTTTGACGGGAATTAGATTCATGCGAGTCTTATTTAACCGTTTTGTACTACCATAACCATTTTAATGTAGCAGTAAATCTTATAAAACTCATCGAAGGCGCCAGAAACGCAGCCAAAACAAGCCGCGGGGTCCTATTGTTCCTTTAATAATGGTATTATGAAGGTCAAGAGATCACAGCGGGACCCTTGCTGCAGCTACCTGCTTAACTTTTTAATATGTATAATGTTTTTAAGAACTAGGGTTCTTTGCGAACTAAAAATCTAATTTTATCCTTTACTATTGGGATAGTGAACGTGTCAGTTTCTAAAACAAAGGTTTGATCAGGTTTTAGACGTGCCATTAAAAATAATTTTGATTATTGGTACATTCCGTAGCGTAGGTATCACTCGCGTTCACTCTTCATATATGTACCTACTTCGCAATTTTTTTGTGCAGCAATAATCAATTTTGTCACCAGTAATTTGACTAAAATATTGTAACCTGCCATTGGTTCATCTCTGCTCTACACCATTCCAAACTTGAAGTATTTTTACCATAGACAAAATGCAAACTTTTCGTTGTAAACTCCTAAATTCCAACTCGGAGTCCTCAATTAAGTACTATTACAATGTCTTTCTATGCCATTCTAATCATCACACATAACTAAAATTATCTAAACCTGACAATATTTTTTTACTATTATTACTAACTCATACGAAATAATTATAATATTAAAAATTATACGGAATCCCTTTTAAAGAAAATAAATGTTTTTTCGCATTCAGAAGCGTGCCGCTGTGGCCACAAAATGTCTTAAAATAGACAGGACGCGTTGAAAACACCTTTCATTATGAATACGATCCCTGTGTGGATAAAAACTACCTGACTGGTGAAAAAACAACAGTTCAACTTATATCACACTAGCGGCCGCCCGAGTCTCCGTCCGCGCGGTATTAAAAAACATAATTAGCTACCTATATGTTCTTCCAGACTATACTCTAAATGTATGCCAAATTTCATCAAGAAAAGTTTTGCCGTTCTGGAGATATCTTGAAACAAACATCCATCTAAACATTCGCATTTATAATATTAGTAAGATGTATCAAAAATCCATACACACTTCGATAAAAATCACTAAGACCGTCTTTTTATATGACTATAACCACAAAGAAAGAGGGTGCTTTTAATCCTTGCTAATTTTTATTATAACAAACACATATTTATTTGGCTTCATGTCTCAATAAATCCTGTATTAAAGAATAGAGTATTGTTGCTTAATACTTGATCATTTATGGTTAAACTAGAATTAAAAAATACAGTTGAATTATCTCTATATTTAAAAACGTTAATGTGATAACACTGTCTAGAACTTTACAAAGGCGAGAATTTCAAACATCATATCTCGTGGAATATTCCAAAAATGCAGGCTCAAGTATTTACGAAAAAAAGATATAAAAAACTCACCTTAATAGTAAGAATCAACAATCTGCTATCACCAACACATACACATTTTCGATAACAATGTCTTAATATAATTATAACCACAAATTGGATAACAAACACTTCGTGAATCCTTAACTATCCTACGCTAAATTAACAACTAAATATTAAAAAGAGTTTTAATAACATTTAAAATCACTGGTAACTAAAAAACCGTGATTTTTTTATTATAAAAGACACAGGACCACCCTGCGCGTTTGACAGCTGACTGGCGTAAAAAAATCTGCGTGTAACGCGCGCATGCGTACCCTGGCTCTATCATAGACATGCGATTTGCAAAATTACAATGAGGGTGGGTTTTATAATAAAAGTCGGAATGTCGTGAGTAACCACCGCTTTTTAGTCATTTCAACGAATCGTCTTTTATTGTTGTAAATTAGCCTTTTTGACTTTCTATATCCACCTTAGTCGAATCATTTCTAAATAAAAATAACCTTTATTAGTAAACATATTATTTTTAAATGTACATGTTTAGTGTAATTAACGTCCATTTTAATGAAGACGCTAAATAATCAATTGTCTTAACCTTTTCGAAATTCAAAAAAACAATTTAAAAATAAACCCAGCTACATAGTGCACATTCACACGACATCCGTCATTTTCGGATCGTCAAAAACACGATACGTCATGACGGATGACTGCACACCGAATCGTGATTTGTCATAACATCAAATTGATGTTAACATATGCTGCATTAAGATTTATATAGAGTTATAAAGGTCCTACAACATATACATACGTTTGAATTAGCACAAAGAGACCGTGAGTGAAACACGAGCCTGCAAAAGCAGCAAATGAAAAGGGCACGAATTCATTTTGAATGCAACATGATGGACCGTTTAACTCTATTCAATCACGTAGTAAATAAGTCAAGGTTAGGAAAATATTCATACATATTGTCTTCCCTTATATTTTCTTTTACAAAAGAGAGACAGCATCATGTGCAGTTCTAACGCACTTAAAAATGGCGGGAGTGTAAGCTTTATGCGCGGTCAGAGAATATGGATTAGTAGACACAGTACTCTTAGTTCGGTAGATTCTTACGTCAACAACTGTCAAGTATTCGGCTACGGAGATTCTAATTAGAACGTTTTACTTATAAGATTAAACATCTACGTACTTATCCAACTGGCTAAGGTTAATATCAACTTGATACAGTACTAAATAGATTGTCAACGGTGCATATTATCGGAAAACGTGAAACTACCTACAAAGCGTCCATCGTGTTGATGTTGACAGTTGTCCATTTCCGGTGCACGACGTAACTTTGTCGCATCGTTACTTTGACGGTCAACGCGATTTTATAAGCAAATATAGTAATTTTACTATTTTTATTATGATGATTAAATTGTCTCTTTAGGTACGGTCTAGATTAGTGTAGTAGAACTATGAATAACTGGACTGAACAGTGGTCAAGTGCCAGCTTCTTTAAAAAAGAAAAAAGAAAGCACTAACGTTGTCACTTGTTCTAATCTTTGACGTTCAATGAAAGATACTAAAATCACTTGATGATGAACGGTACGTTGAAGTCTAGAAGGTTAAGGAATTACAGACAATTGGAATACTTAGTAGACGTTATATGTCGACAAACACGATGTTACTTATAAATTTTGCAAAAGTAAATTTAAGTGTTAGAGTGAGAACAAACAATATTGTTATCTCCGATTTTTCAAGGAGGATGGGAGTCAAGTCTTTCGCAAATGGAATATCCACGGTTAAATTTCATTAAAACATTTTTATTATAGTTATAATTCTGTTACTCTCTGTAAATAATGCACAAAAAATATTTATGATTATTATTGTTTCATAAAAGTCTATCAGACGTCCGCCATCTTTATTAACATGTACAGGAGAGTCGAAAGGACTAAAAATAGGCACAAAGTACAAGAAAGGGCGGGAACGAATAAATTACAATACGCAAACAAACATTAAAACAGTATTTTATGATGATAAAGCCATATTTATATTAAAATATTAATGATAGTATCAGTTCAAGACCCAAAATACTGAAGGCAAAAATTTTTTCACACTACATTAACAAATAAAAAGCAAATTCAATCTTATTTATCAACAAATAAAGTACAAAGTTGGTTAACATTAGCCAATGGATCCAAACTCGCTAGTTTTACCAAAGCGAATTTAACAGCGAACTTTAAGATGTTTATCTGTAACTTGCTCATTCATTACGGGTCATTATTTTTAATTAACTTACGTGAAATTAAGGGTAATAACACACTCGTCATATTTGTGAGGGTCGCTCCTTAGCTGAGGTAAACATCAGTTGCCACGGCGATTATACCATAACTAAGAATCATAAATCGTTTATACTATACCAAGCTTATATACATTTCAAACCGATATAAAAAAATCAATTCTTGTAGTTAGGTAACGTCATATTGTGATCGTCGCTTCCATTGTGTCGACTCAATGAGACATCGAGTGCCAAAGTAATTTTTCAAAACACATAGGATATCTCAAAAACGTTTAAAATACTAAAAATTTCAACTAAAATTAAAACTAGATAAGATAAATAAACCCACAACTGTGGGGTTTTTGCGAATTTCTACCTCGCACAAACGCGTTGTGAAATGGTCTGTCCTCAGCGGTATCCAAACAGCTACTACTTAGGGTCTTTAAAAAAGCGTATCACCATCTCAAAGGCTGGCAATGCATCTGCGGTTTCTCTGGTATTGCTGATGTCCATGTGCGTTGAACACCTCGGTGTTTCCGCTGCTCATTTGTCCCCTACTCTTATAAAAAAGTAGTAACACACCGCGTTCTTTTTCTCGCTTATCTCTCTTACCGTGTTTCTCGCTTACGAAGACTGAATGACTCGCTAGAAAAGTCGCTTTCGACTGTATTTTGTTATCAAAGGAAAGATTTTTTTTTCCAAAAATTTCTTTATTTTATAATCTTACATAATACTTTGTGATTAAAGCTTACTGTTTTTATACAACTAAAAGTAGAATAAACAATTTTATGTATCGATAATAGAAATGTCATGGAGTAAAGGATCTTCAAAGTCGACTGTATACGAAGTTTTACGGCGTACACTACGCGAACTCCTGAAAATGTATGAAAATGAAATAATTGCCAGGGGAGACGCATAGGAAGGGGAAATATCCATGTACTCTGTCCATTAAAGATATGGTATTTATAATTGCTATCTATGGATAGCATTCGCCATTTCGGCGAATTCAGAAGACCATTCACTTGTTTGCCAACTTATTATATCTGAAAACATTCATACTGAAGGATAAATTAAGATTCTAATGGTATTTTCAAATCGGTACGGTAGTTTTTGAGTTAATTCGTTCTGACTAATCTTACTTTTCACTAATATTATAAATACTAATGTTTGGATGGATGTATAATATGTTTGAACGTATCTCCAGAACGGCTGTATAGATGTCGCAGAAATTTTGGATAGATGTAGAACATAGTCTGGAAGAACATATACGCTCTTTTTCTTTCTAACACAACGCGGACGGCGTGCGACAGCTAGTTTATAAATAAAAATATCATACAGTAAATAATTTTATTTTCAACACTTTAAATGTCATACAAATGAAACATATCATACTTATATATTTATATAAAAGCTATATAACATACATATATCATAACATCATAATATACTATATAAAGATTATGACAAGTTATATATTGTATTTTTAAACTATTATTAAACTTTGGCAATATTATAACACTAAACTGATATAAAAAAACGACTAAACACTCACGTATATATGTCCGGTGGCGGCACCGACTAGTTTCGAGCCCATCGGGGGCCCTTCATCAGGATGAGGTACTGGTATTATTTCGCGGACGCGGCCCTCAGCTCACTGAACTAGCTCACGCTCTCTAGTCGGTGCCGCCACCGGACGAATATACGTGAGTGTTTAGCTGTTTTTATATATCAGTTTAGTATAATGTCTCACGAAAGTTTGAATAATTAAATATTATAACACATACAATAAAACATATAAATAAATATATATTTAACTTTTAAAGCATACTATGTTATACTTTCAAGTAAAATTATATTTTTATACATAATTATCCTTTTTCTATTAATGTTGCATGTAAAAAAAATTTAATCAGTAAAAATTATATTCAATTCATTTATAATATAATTATAATATTATTTATGTAATTAAATAATAATCTATAGTTATAAATAAACGTCCCAATTAATTTTACTAATAGTGTAATAATTTATTATTATTAAGTTATTAATTTAACAGTGGTAGAGCACGCTTTAACATCTTCGCACGAATTGTCCCGGCTCGCCCGGTGAAATACAACGACCACACAGAAGACAGGCGTGAAGTGGAAGCAATTCCGCGTACAGTCTGATGAGTGTGCGTCCCGGAGACCTAATTTAGTCCTTTTTCCCTTCCCATAGTTTTTCTTATATGAAAAGCATGGGATATGGAAGTGGACTTTCTGGATGAGAGGATGCATGGAAAGGGAAAATATTTTCTCTCTGTGCATAATCTCCTCCGTCGATTAAAGGTAGGCAACGCATATGCAATTGCGTATGTCTATGGGCAACGGTCACTTCACTATTTCAGCGATTTCGGTGACCGTTCGCTCGTTTGCCACCTTATGATATAAAAAAAATATATACTAAAATTACACAAATCTATAATCTATAAAAAACACTATAAGATAGACCTATCTTACGAAAACAGTTACATCTTTTAAGAGACCTCATAAGAGATATAACTCTTTACTACATATGAAACATAAAAAACTAAATAAAAGCACAATTCTAATTCCTTAATAACAATTTCAAATCTTAACCCAAACACATAAGGTTCATATTCCCTTACAACTCAACTACTATCATGCCTCATGAAATACCTCTCGAAGAAATGCAGCAGTTCGAAGCAGACTTCAGCCAATATGAGCGCTATGACCATCCATTCTAAACGGACGTGATGTCTGTCAGCTGCCCACGAGGAGAGCAATTCTAACAGTTCCACGCAATGGGAAAGACGCTCGTTCAGTACCTAATATAGACATATTCATCATCATCATCAGCTCATACGTCCCCACTGGGGAGCTCGGAGCCTACCCTATGTTAGGGGGGACTAGGCAGTCAACACTGGCCCAGTGCGGGTTGACTTCACATATATCTTTGAATTTCTTCTCAGATATGTGCAGGTTGCATCATATTTTATATAGATATATATATATATATATATATATATATATATATATATATATATATATATATAGAAATATTATTAGACCCTTTTTCCACTAGCGAATAGCTTTGTTACGATTTATATTTCTGTTCTGTTTCTTGTTTATGGCTCTCCCTCATCGGATTGGGCCAATGTCAAGTGTTTATGGTTCTGTTTAAACTTGTTAGAGACTATGATTTATATTTACTAATTATTATAAATGGAAATATTGATATTTATGTTTGTTTAAAGGTATCTCCAGAACGGCTGAACTGATCTTGATGAAATTTGGCATGCATGTAGAACACAAGTGATTTCCGAGACCAAAATTTGCATTTAAATCAAAAAAAAATTGTCTCAGAAGCCAATGTAATGCCTTAATAACCTTGACATAAATATTAAATTACACCTAGTGCAAATTGAAGTCATATGACGAAAAGAGTTACATCTTATGATATATAACTCTTTTCGTTGCATAGGTTGATATATTTATAATGCAACATACCCTTGTTCGCCTAGGTATGGTGAAGTAAGCAACTGTATTAGAATACAATCTCTCTAACTCTTCTTCTTCCCAGTAAAAATCAGGTGTGTCCAATAAATCAGATTCCACATTGAGTCGATGTCGCAATGAAAAAAGTTCCCCTAACTTCCTTACTACCTGAAATAAACATTATTTTAACAATTAATACAAAACTCTTCTTTTTTCAGAGGAATCCTTAAGCATACTCCGCACCCGGGATGCAGTGATGTGGGTTTCTCTTCCAGATGGAAAGCATACCCACTTAATTCCTCTGTTCCTACGCATATAAGCAAGGCCAAAGTAATGCAATACCCATGGCATTAGTGTAGGATGTGGAGGTCTAACGCTCAGGGCGCTAGACACAAAGGAGCGCCATAGGTCTAAAAATTACTATCTCAGTCTCCCTAAATGCATGGTATTAAAGGGGTGTTCTATAAATCTCGCCCAGGGCGCTAGTAAAGATGTTACTGGTATTAACAATTTTAATCTATCAGAAATTTTTATATCAATCTGTCTTCATAATAAAAAAAGTTTAAATAAAATATTTGTACACAAAAAATTGTTGTTTTATTTGACTTTTATGCAAGAATTACAAACTAAGGATGTCACCATTGTATCATATCTAACCGCGGGTTTCTGAGACCAAAATCATCAATCATCAAAAACAAGTGAAATTATGTTATGTTTTATATAGAGATTTTGGTGTTCCCACTCCGCACCAATAATTTAACCATAAATTCACAAAATTTATGGTTAAATTATTGGTGCAGTAACTATGGGTATAGTTAGTATCAATAAGTTATGGATTTAATAAATAAGAATTTAATGTATATTTTTAGGGTTCTGTACCTCAAAAGGATAAAAACGGAACACTTATAGGATCACTTTGTTGTCTGTCCGTCTGTCTGTCAAGAGCTTTTTTCTCAAAAACACGTGAAGGTATCAAGCTGGAATTTATTTAGTATCAGTACTTACTTCTTTCTTATCAACATAAGTAGCTCCGTCCCTTTCCATGATCGCACTATGTTCTCTCACGGAAGCAGCTAAGGACTCCAAACGTGCTTCCCAAGCCCCTAGTCGAGCTGATTGAGCCATGGCATGACTAGAAACATACAAATAAAATTACAAGTAAAAGATTCAAAAACAACAATGAAATGTAAATATAAATTAACTAGTTGTTGCACGTGAATTAGTCAGTTCTGAATTTAAAAAAAACTTAATTAGTAGCCTATGTTTTCTTCCAGACTATGTTCTACATGTATGGCAAATTTTAGCAAGATCTGTTCAGCCGTACTGAATATACCTTCTAACAAACATCCATCCATCTAAACTTTCGCATATTAGTAAGATTACTATTGTATTGTTTGCAGTTCTCTCTACAGTTTTTATTTATCTCTGATAGATTGAAAATTATATATTTAATAAGAAAAAAAGAAATATGTTTACACTCACCTAAAACTATACTTTTCTAAAGAATTATCTCTGTCTGGTACTAAAACGAAACAGGACTCTTGCAAGTGACATTTTTTACTGTAATACAAATATTATTTTTTTTACTAAAAATATTCATTAATTTTTAATTTTAAATATAAGATTTTAAAAAAAATTATAAAATATACAAAAATAGCTGTTGCCTGCGACTCCATCCGCACTGTATTAAATAAAAACATAATTAGTAGCCTATGTGTTCTTTCCGAATATGCGTGTCAAATTTCATCCAGATCAATAAAGATGTGGCGATGATACCTTCAAACAAACATCCATCCATCCAAACATTCACATTTATAATATTAGTAAGATAGATCACCACCAGCTGTGGAATCTCATTCCTTAATCAACCAGTGGTCAGGGCTACAGAGCCAGAAATCTCCTCACTATGTCCACAGTTTCTAAAATAACTGCACTGTGTACCAGGCATTAATCCTACTGTTTAGTAAGATCTTCTTAAGATGATCAAAGCTCTTCACAATCAGTCCATTCACAGATATAACTATCGGAATAATATTATTATTTATACAGTAAATATAAAGTTTTAAATAAATACATGTATATAAGTAAATAATAATTTGAAAATATACTCACACATTTGGTTGATATACATAAGTCATCACTTCTCTTTCTCTTTCCACAACATCTTTTGGATAACTTTCTATTTCATACCTGGAATATTAAAAAAAAAACAATGTATCCCAATTGGGTTATAGATTATCTTTTAAAAGATCTATATGTAATTGTGGTTATATCACATACAAACCTTTTAACAAAATCTAAAACATTGCTTGCTTCCAATTCTGTACAATTCCAAAACACAACTGCACCCTCTTTAAAAAAGATTATTTCTCTGGGTTCAGTACCTATTGTGTAGACAGGGTTTGCAATTACAACATCTCCCACTTCATGTGCCTTTAACCTTAAAAAAAATTAATTGTTTCCATGGTCATTGAGTATCCATAGAAGTATTAATTGGAAAAGGTGTATCAAGACAAGCCTAAAGAAATCCATAGTCTCTCCATGACAGACATGAGACAAACAAAATAATGTAACCAACAATTATGTTTTCTTTTGTTGATTTGATAAATGATTTTGACCCCACTGCTAATATTTAATTACTGCTGCTTACTAATGTTAATTTAAATTAATTTCGGCAGTTTGACTAAATTAAAAATAAATGTTACAACATCAGGTAATTACGTCATAATAACGAAAAATTACAATATTTTGTGTAACCTTACTTTCCCGGTTCATAAAGTTTTTGTTGTACTAGAGCTTCCTTTAATGCTTTCAAATCGTAGGAATTTGCTGTTGCATAAGCAAAAGTTAAATAATGTCCTTCCTTCTTCGTTAAATCCTCAAGTACCGCCTTTTTGTGCGCTGTCTTCTTTTTCAAAGGTATACTGGCGTTTTCTAAAGCAACTACCGGTTGGATGGTATCGGTAGTGAAATTTCTTACTATTAACTGTCGCGATAAATTAAATACATCACTTCTATTATTCAAAAACAATTTGACCGGCGAAAATTCGACTACATTGGAAAGTGTGAAACTCTTATTGGAAATGTTTCGGATCGCACTAACGGCAATTCTTGTTAAATACACTGACATGATTATATATGTATCGGAACAATTAACATTAAGATTATAGTAATACACTTAAAAACTACAAAATCAAACTTTATTCTTATGCATTTACTAGGTTAAAAACTATTTGTTTTGACGTTTGAAAATGACAATGTCAGTGAGTGACACTGACAGTAATGATGAGTATTATCAATACCAGCACCAGATAATAAAAGTTGAACCATTTTGTACGTGGAAGAAATATCCTAGGATGGAGAGTTCGAAACGTAGCAGCTAGCAGTCGTGTATACGGTTATTTAGCAAAGGAAACCACGAACTAATTTTTATTATATCTTTTATAAGATTGCATTAAAAATATTTATTTGTCAACAATTTTAAATACACAATTATCATTCAATTAACATATTTCCATCTTCGGCAGTCATTAGGGTGTGTAATTTCCTCGCAAATTCAGGACCAATCCGCCTTGCTCTACTGCCTGGGACTGCCGAGCGAGTCACTCCTAATTCTGCCACTGTCTTCACACCTTCTGGCAGCTTCAAAGTCTAAAATAATAAGGAAAATTGTATGATTTTTTTACATTAGTTTTTGCTTTAATTTGGTAAAAGATGGCGCTGCAATATAAATCGAATAGAATTCACACGATAATTTGATATTTTAAGCATTAATAAAAATATTGGGTACCTCATACAAGTCCAACGGTGTTTTGTACTGTGCGCATAGAGCACGCGATGTCTCCAGGCTGCTTTGTGGCAACACCGCTAGCATTTGCTGCCATAAACAACTCAATCCGTTACCTTTAAAAAAATGTAATGTTAAAAGTATTTAAAATGTTAAAGTCAGTTATTATATTTTTTTCTGGAAAAATAACTTAGTAAATTACCTTCTTTATCCACTGAAACGCATTTCTTATTATCCCCGCGCATGTAGAAGTCTGCTTGCTCGTCGCAAGCGCGTTTTAACTGTCTGAAACATACAAAAAACTGCTTAAAACGACCGCGATCAAAACAACATCCGTTATAGCGACCAAAATCTTGGATGTTGACTCATTTATTATGAGGTTCAGGTTCTACCTTCTAAACCTTGTCGACTATTAACAGAATATTGCCTCATTTTGTTATCCATCGTTTAGTCCGGTTTGATCTGTATACTTACAATAGTTGTGTTAGAACATATTCTGGCTATTCGTATTTTTTTTAATTACGCGCGGACTGAGTCGCGGGCGATAGCTAGTATGTCATACAATTCAATGCAATAATACATACTTGTATGGTGCTTCCGCTATCGCTTTAGTGAACTGCAAAATGAGTAATGCAAGTTCATTGGCTTGATTCAACACAACTGTATCACATCCTGTACTAACAAGCAGATCTGAAACAGAATAATGATATCTTATTAATATTATAAATGCGAATGTTTGAATGGATGGATGTTTGTTTGAAGACATGGATGAAGAGATGGATCTCACTAAAATTTGGCTTAGGTGTAGAACATAGTCTGGAAGAAGACATAGGCTACTAATTAAATTTATATCACTATATATAGTCTAAATCATTATGTACATTTTATGTTTCTTTTAACTTAGGCACAAAATTTTTGCATTAGTCCGGGAAATTCACGTTAAGGGATTGTAAAGGGACTTATTTATTATCTTACCGGAGATAGCCATTTCTAAATCCACTTCGCTCATAACCTGATTGTTCGTTCTTTTCTTTGATGCAGTTCTAAAAATAGTCACAAATTTAATCCTACAAGAACATCTAAATACCACATTCTTTTCGGATGAAAGATTGCATGTGGCTGAAATATTATTATAAACCGAAGGGTGCCGGATTATTGGAATGTTCGGATTACTGGATTATAGTGAAAGTCATCGGTAAGGTATAAAATAAAGCATTTTATAGAGGAAATAAATGTATTGGATTAACATGTAGGTACATATGTAATTAACTAATTTTAAAATAATCATAAATTGAGGTCGGCTTATGTGCAGTTGTACTTGAAAATTTTTTGAGGTTAGACTGCTAGTTGACGACTCAGCGACCAAAGCATACAGGTATAGAGGCAGAGGGTGCCGGATTATTGGACGTACCCATGTATCAAAGTGCCGGATTAGTGAGATTATACTGTAGTAACTTACTTGAAATATTCCTGTTCACCAAATATAACAAGTGTCACTTTGACATTAGCTATCTCATTGACAGTAGCAATGTGTTGTGACAACTTGTGTTCACATATGTATTGAGCAGCGTCCGCAGCTATCATCACATAGAGCCCACGATCACTGACTTCGTGACGTGGTGTTATATCTAACTGGAATTGTGAATAAAGTATTTTAATAAAGCTATATTTCTATACCAACCTTATGACCCAAAAACTATACAAATAGAACACAAATTTAAAATTATATAATTACTAACTGTCCCTGGTGATTCTGACCGCGCAGGATTAAAATAAAACTTAATAAGTTGCTTATGTGTTCTTCCAGACTATGATCCTGACATGATGCCAATTTACAGCGAGATCAAACATCCATCCATCCATCCATCTAAACATTCACATTAATAATATTAGTATGAAGTTAGATTACCAAACAAACTTACACTAATATTAAAAGATGAATTTCATTATAATTTAAATAAAAATCATCGTCAATCAGGAATAAGTCAATTTTAAAGTCACTGGTATTTCTTAAAGTCGGACAAAATCAGACATGACTGACTCTGGTCAGTAATGTTTTAACATATGTTTTGTTCTTTACTAGTCTTACAAATACTTACTTCTCCATCTTTAGAAACCAATGTTTGCGGTACACTTCTCTTCCACAGAACCAGACTGGGATCAAATAGTTCTAAAGAGGTGACAATTTTTGCACCACTGGGTGACATTTCCCGTTCTATGTCACCCGCATACCACTTTTCCAAGAAAGATGGATGCACCTCTACTTGCATGTACTGTGAAAAATGTATGTTAACATATATGTATCATGATACTAGGATTTTTTTTAATGAAATGTAATTCCCTAAATATGTGACTAAATACTTTCTAAACAGTATTTGTACTCCAGAGACTTGCCTCCAAACCATAAGAGCCCTTTGGCATTCTAACTAGAACTAATATAAGTCTGTTGTAAAAAATTTGTATTTTATACAGTAAACTTTAACCATTTTTAAACCATTTATCAAAATATTTTGATGATAAAATAAAAATTATTTAAAACTCAATTTTTTATAAATGAATGTTGTAAGTGTGGTAATCGAGAAGTCTGGAGCAAAGAGAGAACTTTTGTCTTATAAATGTTCATAGAGCTAAAAAGTTATCATATTTGGTTCAATAATTAATCTACCTCTATGGCATTGTGTTATCAATTTTAAATTATTACCTTCATGCATTCACCAGGCTTATAAATCTTATTTAATTCTTGCATCTGCTTCTTTGCAGCTTTTTCTACGGCTGTCTTCTGCTTGGCGCTTTCTCTGTCAGATTTTTTATTTCTACTACCCTCCACTGCCTTGTCTGTAAACCAATAATTCCTAAAACATTAGATAGTAATCACTAAGACAGTTTATGGCAAGAAATACAACTGTGGAAGTCTATGCGCTATCGCTTCACTATTTTGGCAAATTCATGGGGCCGCTCACTTATTTGCCACCTTATAATATAAAAAACATATCTTTTTTTATATCATAAGGTGGCAAACGAGCGAGCGGACACCTGAAATCGCTGAAATAGCGAAATGACCGTTGCCCATAGACGTACACATTTGCATATGCGTTGCCTACTTTTAATCAACGGAGGAG
Organism: Papilio xuthus; assembly: GCF_000836235.2. Taxonomy (NCBI): domain Eukaryota; kingdom Metazoa; phylum Arthropoda; class Insecta; order Lepidoptera; family Papilionidae; genus Papilio; species Papilio xuthus. The sequence continues at coordinate 4,410,594 of NW_013530970.1, read as the reverse complement.
AGGATGCACAGAAAGAAAATATCTTCCCCTGCCATGTATCCTCTCATCCGGAAAGTCCACTTCCACTTCCGACCCTTTCCTTATAAGTAAAAGGGTGGGAAGGGAAAGAGGACTAAATTAGGCCACCGGGACTCACACTCATCAAACGAAACGCGGAATTGCTTCCACTTCACGCCTGTCTTCTGTGTGGTCGTGGTATTTCACCAGGTGAGCCGGGCTAATTCGTGTGATGATGTTAAAGCGTCTTTACCACTGTTAAATTGGTTACTGAATAAGAAGAATTTTGCAACATAATGTATTTAAAATAGTAAATAATTTAAAAAATATACTCATAAGGTACATGTTTAGCAAAGAAAAGAAAGAATTACAGATTAAGCCAACAAAGATTTTAATATTTTTATCTTCAAAGCGCAAATTTTACCATTATTCGTTCTTGTATTTTTCCTTGTTGATTGTTCGGACCCGCTATTTGAAGTTGAACCTACAAGAAAAAAAACAATAGTCTTGAATATGGTAATGAAGTATTAAATAATATACATTTAAAAGTATATAGCTGAGGTTCTTTATAAAAATGTAAAATTGAATATAAAGATTTGTCTGTGATCTTTTGTGATGATTTAAAATCCGTATTCTACGTTTGATTTTATACTTCGGGTAGAAAATAAGTCTCGATCAAGGCATGCAAATGACGATTACCGTACCTGAATATGACAGGTTCATGTCCACCGCAGGCAAATCCTCCAGACAATCATTATGATTCTCTTCTGGGTGTGATGATACGTATAAATCATAGCATAAGTCGTCAATACAATCAATGTTTTTATTTGTGTATCCGTTTGTTATACTTCGTAATGTTCTACTATCCATGATTATACCTGAAAATTGATATTTACACAAAAGTAATTCATGATTTCCAAAATTTACATAATACAATAATTTTGTAAGTCGTTTGCGCTTAAAAGTTATTTATTTGTGAAGATTTATTTTAACTTAACGCTCAATTCAAATGAGAATAGGTGTATAAAACTGTCAAAATGACAATTTCAAAGTCAAAATAATAAGCTCATAGACAAAGAACATATAAAAGAAGCTGATGATGAAGATGCATAGTTCTACAAGATCATGACCAGACGTGACCAGACGTCCCGTTTTAAACGGGAATGTCCCGTTTTACAGTTACGAGTTCCGGTATCCCCGACATTGACGCCGGGACGCCAAATTGTCCCACTTTTTAAACCGCGCGAAAATTTAAGCAGTCGACGCGAACGAATAGAATGGGCGGTCTTTGCAAGGTCTTTATGCCTATCATAATATCATCTATCTCACCGCGGGTTTCCGAGTCAAAAATCTCTGTTTGAAACATATTGTTATCTCTGTGTTGTCAAAAGTAATAACAGGGACGACGATATGTTTTGTACAGAGATTTGGTATCTGAAACCCGCGCTGCCCAAATGAATGTAATTTTTAAATATAATACTGTACATACTAAAATATAAGTGAAGGGCTCTATCACTTAACTTCAGTAACATTAGTAAAATTACAATGATATTTAATGTATTCATGCATATTTCGTAGGTATTTAGCATTAACTAGTGATATCATAATACTCGTACTTGATTGGTACTCGTACAAACATACATTATCGTTCGTAGGAAATGATACGTCTAACGCACGCTCAACAAGTGCTTATTGTTATAAGTTCGTTTGTTTAGCATCTAAACGACTGCATATAGATAGATAAGTCAGAAACATGACATCAGGAATAAAATAGCGCAAACCACACCACGCATCACATAAGTTGCGCCGACGCCGAAGTGCGCGCGCCGCGGCCGCCCCGCATCTCCCGCAAGTCCTGTCAGTTGCTAGCCGCCAGCCATTGGTCATTTCTGCGCCGGGCGTCTCGTATATGCACGTGTGTTGTGTGACCTTGAACCTTTGGTATGTATGTAATCTAGATTTACAAAATTTTATTTGCACATTTTTTTTGTTATTTGTTTTTCGGCTATCGGTTTTTATTTTTTAAGGGATATTTTTGTGTTTACTGTAGTTATATTATTTGATTTGTGGTAAAATATTGTGCAAAATTTATGCAAATAGCGCTTAAGATGTCTTTGTGTGAGTGTGAATTTTAACGGTGTGAATTATTGCAATCGATCAATTAAATAACTAACAATGGGGAAGATGCTACGCCGCAGTAACGCATTGAGCGCTAAATATGGAATAATAAATTGCAACGTTTGTTTAAAGTAACTGAAGTATGTTTACATTTCAGCAATCCCTGTAGCCTTGAGACGAGCACAATCGGAGTTCTGCGCTCGACTGAGTATATCCAGGTTTAATACGAGGTAAATTTCATACAATTCTATTTCTTTATTACTTTAATATTGGCATTTTATAGTTTGTATTTATTAGATCTATTCGGGTTTCAATACACGAACGCTCATAATTTGAACATTCGCAATAACGTGGCGTCCACTCGTATAACGCGTGTCTTCTTCACGTAAACTGATCGTTGCTCATTTGTCTCGTAAAGAACTTACCATAGAAATCTTACTTCTTACTATTATTATAAATGCGAATGGATGGATGGATGTTTGTTTGAAGGTATCTTCAGAACGGCTGAACAGATCTCGATGAAATTTTAAATTAGAATATAATCTGGAAGAACACTTATGCGACTAATTATGTTTTTTTTTAATTTCGCCCGAACACAGTCGCGGGCGACGTTATCCTATTAAATAAGGGACTTGCCAATAGACTATGTTAGTCAGTGACAAACTAATATCGTGTATTTATCTAGCAACAAAGTAACAAGTCATACACAAAGATCAAATCGTATCATATATTCAAGAGTTTATGGTATTACTTATCTGTATTATAAATAAATTATCTGTGATGCAACTCCTTTATTAACGAAGAAGTTTAGATAAGAATATTAGAATTATCATACAAGTGCTGTAAAAGATTTAAGTGTTTTATTCGAGTAAGACAGGACTATGATGGTGTAAGAAGAGATTATATGTGATCATACTGTAGAATCATATTTATCGAGATACTGATACTACGAAAATAAGAATTTTATTTGTATTGTTAGGAAGAAAATCCGATACTGGCCCGGTGTGGCGCAACACTAGCCTTACTAAAAAGTCGACGTTTATGTCCCCTCACTAATCACTCTGACACTTGACTCGGTAACGAAAGCGCGCCATTTGCACCAAAGGATTCTATAGTGTGTCTATAGATAGATTAGTTTGATAACTGACGTCTATAAAATATCGAATTAATTTAATATGAGGATTAATGTTGTACTTCTTGGACGGTTGTCATAGTGTTGGACCGTACGCGCATTACGAACAACTATGAACTATCGAGAATCGGTCTTGTAAAAATATTAATCGAACAAATAAATACTATAACTTATGTATTTTATTATTTTTTGATTTTACTAAAGATATTTAGCTATAATATATCTCGCGCAATTAACTAAAAAAACATTAATAATAGTTCTTTTTGTTTCCCAACATCTCAATTTTTGGTTTAATATTTTATTTTTTTACGTAATTTTGAAGAATAAAGTTGGCATAAAAAGAAGGAATTTCATTTATGTTGTGAATTAAAAACAAACTAATCTATCTATTATAGAATTGTTCGCACGCTAATAATAACTAGAGTTTATTTTATTACAGGTGTGATGTCTTCCCTACCTGCGGACACAGCAAAAGAATACTTTGACGCTATCGACGAATGTGATACAAGTAAAGTTGAAAGTTTGCTATCATCAGGTTTAATCAATGTAGATCTTAAAAATCCAACTTTCTACGATCGAACCGCACTCCATACAGCTGCTTGCAACGGCGATATTGAGCTGGTGCAACTTCTGATCAACAACTTCAACGCATCTATCAATATAACTGACTTACGAGGACAAATACCTTTAGAAATTGCTACAGATTACAGAAATATTGATATAGTCAAGTTTCTCATACAAAAAGGATCAAATAATTCTGAATACGCGGCTCCGTATTTGAATACAGAAGAAGTTGAAGCATTATTTGAAGCGGCCAGAGCCAACGATATCGCAGAGGTAACGCGACTGATCAATGAAAACGGTTTAGATGTGGACACTGAAGATAGAAGTGATAGTAACCGTACTGTACTAGAAGTTGCAGCAACTAACGGATACTACGATCTGGTTCGTGTTTTAGTAGATGAATTCCATGCTGATATCAACCATAATGATGATCTGGAAGAGAGCCCGTTGGTTATGGCAATGAATAATAAGCATGATAATGTAGCGAATTTTTTACTAGAACGAGGAGCTACGAGGGTTTTAGAAGACTCTAGTGAAGATTCTGATTTTAGTTTTAAATTACCTATTGATTAGTGTAAGTGTATAAGTTTTCCTTATGTGTATTAAGTTTAAGAAATATTATTTTTAATTATCAATATGGAAAAACCAGATGTTTTATCTTTGGATATGTTAAAAGCTATTCACGATCAAGTGGTAGTCAGCCAAATAAGCGGTGTAGTTGATGACCATATTGTATCTTGTTTGGAAATCACAGCGTTGGATGATGAAAATGTATGCCACTTGGATGAAATTTTACAAAGGAAACGATATTCATTTGAATGTCTTAGTAAAATTTCTTTTACGTTTTCTGATGAATTTGTCCTTATCTTTTACGATAGTATAATTTCGTCTTTACAATTGTTTAATTCAGAATCAATAGGAAACAAAGGTATAGCAAAATTAAATGAGTTTATGAACTCAACTTCGTCGCTTAAGGAGAAATTACTATTGTTGCAATCATTTCTAATATGTTTATGTGAAAGTGATTTCACGTTTTCTTTATTCGAACAGTTCAGTCCACATTACTGGCGTAGAAAATTATTATTATTTTCGTTGCTTAAAAAAAATGATGCTCTTGAAATAGAAAAGATCGAAGTCATGACAAAGGCAATTGAGGAACTAGACGAGTTTTTTGTAGTAAATGGATTCCATTGGAATGTAGACGATGTATTAGAAAAATTAATCTGTCACCCAAAGTTAAATATTTATTTGACTTTGGAAGTATTTTTAGTAATACGTTTGCGACCTGAAATATTTTACATCCTAGGGCGAGATGCTGCTTTATTTGAGGAAAAAATTAATGAGTTAAAATATTTATCATTTCTACAACATTGTAGTATTGCGGATCTTTTATCGGAAAATTACTTTGATACTTTACAATATATTTTAACGTTTCCATATCCGGCCATGCTAGAACTCGGAAGTAACATATCATCTACTAATTTTGAGCAAATGATATCATTCGTCGAATTGCTAAGGAAAAGTGGTTTTGAACGAAAAAAACGAGATGATTTTTTGGTCGCTATCAATTTCGAAGATGATTTGAATATATCGAAATCGAAACTAATTTTTCATATTATAAAAGGAATAATAGGTACCTTTTTTACGTGTTATAATTCTTATAAAGGTAATCAAGATGCCAGCAAACCCATTGAAGTATGTATAGAATGTAGGTGTTTCGATCCCCAAGTAAATTGTAAGTTACATAAGACCACAGAATGTTGCAATTTAATGTATTCGTTAAATAGTATATTGGCTAATTTAATGATACATTTCACCAACGCTGAAATAATTATTGACACCGTCAACACCGTTGTCGCAAAAATCAACAATTCTAAACACATTGTTGAGCTTATTAGTGCTTTAGAAATACTTGAAGAATATCAGGTAAACTTAGATGAATCGGAATTAAATGATTTAATTTTAAATTTCACATCTGAAAACTGTAAACATAAAGTGCATCAAACTGTCGTAGAAAGATCTTTCTCAGGCACTTATGAAAAATCTCTTGAACAAGCAATCGAGGAAATTGAAAATTTTAATCCAGGCCTCACTTTAAATATAATCGAGTTACTTATCGAAGTTACTGATGCATATGAAAGAAGATCCTGCCTTTTTCCAAACGATGATTGTATCAATACATGGTCTAAAAGCCACATAAAACTATGGGCCCCTTTAGCAAAAGCAGCTTACGTAAATGAGGCTGAAAAATTGGCGGTTCTCAAACGGTTACTCAATCTTACTTTCGGATTAAGCTTGAGAGATGTCCAACTGCTCGTCGTGATTGCTATTATTAAATCCAATGTAGGTAAAGGCAGGTTGTGTCAAGTCAACACTGGTGAAGGAAAAACATTGATTATTGCAATGGTAGCGGCTTTCAAAGTCTTAGAAGGACATACGGTTGACATTTATACCAGTTCGCCAGTTTTAGCTATCCCACAGTCTTTAGAATTTACCAAATTCTTTGAAGTCTGTAACATATCAGTTACAAATAACATCAATCCAAATTCTGACTATACCTGTGATGTAATTTACGGAACTAATAATTCATTTCAAAGAGACGTCCTCAGTGGCGAATTTAGAAAAACAAATATACGAAAAAAGCGAAATTTCGACGTTGCAATAGTTGACGAAGTAGACAATATGCTCATTGATGGAAACAATTGGATTTTAAAGTTGACAAGCGATATGCCAGCAATGGATCATTTGGAAACTGTATTAGCTGCAATTTATATTCAAGTCAAAGCCGTAGCTAGTGCGTTAATAGAAAAAAATGGAGTCGTTTATTTTAGAGAAGAAGATGAATCATTCGAGGAAAATGGAGACCTTAAAGCAGAAGTTAAATATAGAGACATTCCAATTGAAGAAAGCAAACGAGATTTTATAATAAGATGTACTATTACTCATATACGAAAGTTGATACGCGATACTGAAAACGAAACTGTGGAAGAAGGCTATCCAGAATTAAAAATTCCAAAACACTTACGACATATTGTTACTAAAAAACAACTAAACAGTTGGATTATTAGCGCTGTGCAATCAATATTCAATTATGCTCAAGATGAAGATTATGTTCTTTATAATGGAAAAGTTACAGTAGTTGATACAAACAATACCGGAGTTTTGAGAAAAAATACCACTTGGTCTGATGGCTTACATCAATTTTTGCAAATGAAACATGGCGCTAAAGTGGCGGCGGAGAACTTTACATCTAATTTTATATCTAACGTTGCGTTATTCTCTCGATATTCCAATATTTTCGGCTTGACTGGTACTCTAGGAAGTAAAGAAACGAGGACATTCTTACATGAAACTTACGATGTTGACTCTGTTATTATTCCTCCCTTCAAGCTTAAACAACATAAGAAACTCAAGCCTATTATTGTACCTAATAGGGAAATATGGCTTTATAAAATTGCACAAAATTGTATCCAGAAGCTAAATGAGGGCCGTTCAGCTTTAATTATTATGAATTATATAAAAGAAACAGAAGCACTCGCCAAAGTGTTTACAGAACAATTTAATTACAAAAATTCAAAGATAAAGCTTTATACAATGGACGATAACAGCCATGTGGTTGAGAAAGCTATGAATCCAGGAGATGTTATAATAACGACAAATATCGCTGGAAGAGGAACTGATATAAAATTGCACAAAACAATTGAAAAAAATGGTGGTTTACACGTATGCCTAACATTTCTTCCAATGAATTCAAGAGTAGAAGAACAAAATATAGGCAGGACATCAAGAAACGGTAACAGAGGAACAAGTCAATTAATCTTATTTGTTCCTAACAAGGATTCTATCTCTATCGATGTTATAAAAAAAAATCGTTCAGAGAGGGAAACATCTCAAATTAAAATGGCAACAAACACTGTAAAGAGGATTAAAGTTAAGGATAAAATTTTCAGGCAATTCTGTGATTGTCTAAGTGAAATACAAGGGCGCAGTTCGATTGTCAAAGAAACTGAGCTTAAATCAGTGGAGGAACAATTTGCTTTTTGGATAAAGATGCACGAAGATGAATTTGATAAAGTTGATACTGGAATATTTGAAAAGTTTGAAGAGTTCAAGCAATCTATCCTTGAAGATGATAGAAAAGGGACATTGATAAAAAATCCATATTTTTTTGTGGAACTTGGTAATAGTTACTTGAAAAAAAATGAATACGACAATGCTATTTACGAATATACAAAAGCTATTAATTTAGATGAAGATTTCGCAGAAAATGCTTATTATAATCGCGCTTGGGCCTATTTAAGCCAGTATGGAAACAACATAGAGAAAAACCAAAATTATATAGATAAAGCGATCAGCGACTTGAAAACAGCTCGGAAATTAATTTGTGAGAAAGAAAACGGCTTACATTTAATGCAAACAGCTTCAAGCAGTGATGTGTTTTCTGAACAAATAATGAATAAATTGAGTCTTTATAACATACAAAAAAACGTTATTGAAATGGCAATAGGACCCGACAAAGACGCCATTAATCAACAGTTAAAAGAGCTAGAGTCACATATTGAACAAACGAACGATTCGGATTTGAAAAAAAACTTAAAGTCAGTAACAAAAAAACTGAAGGAAGATAAAAAAAATATCGGCGTCCTTGGAAGAGCAATAGAAAATAAACGCAACATAAAAATAGAACCTCTATCAGATGATTTTATATCAAAAGATGACCTAAGAAAGTATAAACAAGAACTTGAAGAGTTTGAAATGAATGGTTGGCTTAAAGGTTTTAAAATAACTGAAGTGAAACCCATAGATTGGCTAAGTGTTATCAGTCTACTTGGCATAGGATTTGGGCAACTGATAATAGGCGCAGCCATAACTGTCTTTAGTCTCGGCGCAGGAGCGACTATTGGCATGGGTCTTATAACAGAAGGCATAAGTGATATCATAACAGCAGTAAAAGATGGTATAATTAATAGGGATTTCGATTGGGCAATGTGGGCCTTAATGAAGGTTATTAGTTTAACCGTGACTGTCGTTTGCGCCGGACTTAAAGCAATCAAAGACGTTGCTCGAACTGCTTATTCGGGTGTAAAGAACGTCGTTACTTCAGGTATGAAAGCTTTTAATAAAGTGACATCAGAAGGATTTAAAATTGCCGCAAAGAAACTTGGTTTTGAGTTATCAAAGGGAGTAGCGAAGGAAATAGTTACGCAATTAGTTAATTATGGCATCGATAAAAGCTTAATACCTTTAATAGAGGAAGCTATTATTGAACTTATAAGAGATCCTATTGAAAACGCACTTAGTGAAAATTCAAAAGTAATAAGTATGTTAAAATTAGACGTAGAAAATAAAGATCACGCGTACGAAAATCAAATAAGGGCTATAGGGCAGAAGTTGTTGCAGCCCAAAGAAAATAGCAAACTCCAAACTTTGGCTGTGCACACTGCTGGCTGTATTGCCGGTAACACAGGTTTTGGAACTGTTTATAAAGTAATGACAATACTCAAGGGTTCGGTTGATTTTAGTACGTTTGCCATAGATTTCATAAATAAATTAAATGAAGCAATTGATAAAATTGAATTAAAAAAAAAAGAACAAAGCGCAACTTGCGATCGTGTAGAAGAAAATCAAAATGAAGAAATTGTAGAAGAATCTACAAAACAATCTAATAGTAATAATGATGATATCGATTTGAATAAAGTAAAAGTACAAGATGAACAAGTACAGCAAATTAGAAGGCAATGTACACCCAGCGATTTGTCTTGTGAATTTGCTGGTTTAGTTTCGACGAACATGATTCAAATTATGAAAGGAAATATAGTTTCACCTATTACCCAAATGGCGGTTAACTACAGTGTAGATGGATTATCTTCTAAAATTAATAAATCTTTAGAGACTGAAACGGAGAAATTTAGAGCTGGTAAACGCATTTGCGATGATAATAATCGTCTTTATGAAAACACTAGTGCCGACGATACGACTGCCCAAATAAGTCAAGAACAGTTGGCCGAAGTAAATGCTTTAATTGATCAAATCGAGTCAGGAGGCCCAGTAACTCTTTTTCATTTAGGAGCCCTTAGTAAGGCAGCTAATGTTGCCATAGAAATTTATGACCATAACGGAGATCTTATGTTTCCTGTTCGCAATAATCACGGCGGGGAGCCAATTAAACTTCAGTATCACGGCCAAAACGATAACATTGGACATTTCACATTACTCGGTAAAAATGAACCCTTCGTTATGGGTTCAGGAGACAACATGTGCGCATTTAATTGCATTGCTCAATTGACTAATAAAGATCCAAATCAACTTAAGGCCGACACCGTCAACATATTGAGAAGTAATCAAAACGTTGTCGCCGCTCGGCTCGATGATATTAAAATGATCGAGACAGCACAAAATTCAGTTTTCAATGTGAAAGGTGGAGCACATTATTATGGAAAAAATTATTTGGATGCTATGCAATACATTTCAAGTTCAGAAGGAAAACATGGTTTTGATAACACAAATGCCGGTCATCCAGAAATTCATATTTCATACAAAGGGGATCCAAAAATTAGACTAGAAATGGTTTCAGACGCCATCGGGAAGAAAATTATAGTAAAAGATAAGAAGGGTCGCGAGATGTATAAAACTGGCAGCCAGTACGAAGGAGATCCAATTGTACTCCAGTTCAATTTGAATAAAAAGGATCCTCATGAAAGTTATTTCTCTGAACCAGGCGGAACTCAGAAATTATACTTCCATGAAGGCAATGATGCTGAATTTTATAACTATCTGGGAACAAAACTTAAACAGAAACCTGAAGATATTAAAAAGACAACAACTAAGAACCTCGATAATCTGAAAGTACCAGAGAACGCCACTTGCGTGGAAAATAAGCCTTCAACGAATGTACCACCTACAGGTTTCTTTACTAAAGATGATGAAGGTTATGTCCTAGATCATGTACTTAAAAGTAAAATCGTCCAAACAAAAATGAATCAAATAAATCGATACAACGCTCAACTTAGAAACGGTAAAAAATATACTAAATCCAATATTACAATTCCTGTACAAGATTTAAACATACCACGAGATGTTACCGCTGGTCAGTGGGAGAACGGAAAACTGATCCGTACATTCACAGTCAAAAGTGTATTTATTCTAATACAACACCATGATAAACATCAAAACAATCCAAACGCACAAGTACAAATTCAAACAATATATCCCATATATTGATATATTTTAATTAGATTTTTTACTAATATATTTTCTAAGCATACATTATCGTAATCAACTATTTTCTAATATAAACCTTTTTGATATGAGAATATTTTTTTTAATAGTTACCTGGTTTTTATAACGTTTGTATATCTATTTTTTATAATAAAGTTTTCATATTAAATCGTACTTAGTTTTATGTTTAGATATAAAAAACCCACAACATTTCTCGTTTACCAGAATATTTTTTTTGTTTTTCATATCCGAAACGACGTATGTTGAAAGTACCTTTATGTTGTTAATTCTACCCAAACAAAGTCACTGCTAACAGCTAGTGATAAACAATATCCATATTTACCATTATTAGCTCAATAATTGAATAGTCACAAACGGATAAAAAGCACACGATGAAAGCAAGCTCTATCGATTTCACATAACTCTCATAATAAATCACACGGCGTCAACTTTCGAGGGCCCTAAACTACAGGGTTGCGACATATAAGTTCTACTGTATTATTATTTTTTACATTATTGATAAAAGAATATTTACTTTTTACCTTGTTGACAGCCCTAATGTGTTTAAAGCCAAAAACAATTAAAAACAAAACAATTTCAAAACAGAGTTAGCTTGTTTTGAAACTTTTTAAATTTTCGAATAGTGAAATGGAAGTGGTGTTTGAATTTGGAATACTTGCATCACAAATCAAAGTGTTTAAATGCTTAAAATACAAATAGAAATAAAAAATGCAAAGTTTCTTGCCCTTGCATTGCCCTCGGCAAGGGATTGTTTGGGCGCAAGCTGAATTTATTCAAGCCTTTGCAATCCGACTTCTACGTGAGATATGAGAGGCTTTGTCATAGAGCAACATCCTATAGATGGTCTCAAAAATTTTTGAAGGGCTTATAAAATAAACAACATGACGAATGAAATAACATGGACAAAAAGCAAGGTTTTCCTATACCAAGCTTTTTTATGTACGTTTTTTAATATAAATAAAATTGGATGCCAGAGCGAAAGAAAAATACTACTTACATACTTCTGAATTGTACATTATAAGTAAGTCCTTGTAAATTCAAACACTTCCCTTCTACTACCCATATTTCTCTTTATATTTTTACAGTGAATATTAAAAGGGTAGGCACGAAAGTGAAACTAAAATAATATGCAAGAAATTGCATGCAATAATTGGTTAAGTGTTAAAAGTGTAAATTAAATCGTATCCTTTCATTCAGGGACCAATTTATGTCTGTAACGAGCTTTACTCTTTGCCGTAGGGATCCCTCATTTTCCCTCCTCCTGCAGTCTGGCGTTGTTTACGAAGGCGTGCGGCCGTTGCTCCGAGTCTTTGCCGCGCGCATGTCGAATTTAAAAATAAAACTTATTTAGCGCGCACCAATATCCTGTTCAATGGATATGTGCATTGTTATTTTTAAACAGTGAATAAACATTCCAAGTTTTATAATTATTACCGAATACATTTTAACAAGTGAATATTTAAACAAACAAAAATAAATTCTCGGCAGTGCAACCAGTTCGACTGCTTTTCTTCAATTTGATATTTAACTATAGCCGGTAGAAAAAATATAAACACAATTGTTTATTATGAAATGTTATTTATTTAAGTGAATAGTGAATATTCGATATTACTTCGAATACTTTCATCGCCTCGAAAATGGATTGGCGGGAGAAACTTTTCGGCAAAGTTCTTGTTAAATGTGATTCACCGGGTACACAAAATGGCCAATTCGAGAATGTGCCAACATTGGAAGCATTGGCGGACTGCGTGGAAGATGGGGAAGGAGCTGTTTGTGGGATTTATTTCTCATTTGCAAACATCAGCGACACAAGTGATGATTTTGGGGTTAGGTTGGAAGATGTTTATAAGAAGGTTGATCCTCGGTTGAAGGTTGTACAGGTGGTCCTGTGGGCTCACGTGGGGACACCGGAGGGTCCTATCGAGAGGGAGACGGGATTCCGACGGAGCTTGACCGGCAAGCCGTGGTTTGCTGTCCCATTTCATGATGTCGATATAAAGGTATGCGAATGGAGTAACAAATTGACTATAAACTGACACTCCTGAGTTAGTATATCTAGATTTACCATGATGAATAAACACTAAGAGACTGTTAGGTATTATTAAGCTCTTACCAAGAGTGATATTTTTTTTAATCTGGTTGACCAATTATTGTTTTTTTCCTACTACAGTAAAATGAAACACAATCCGTAAACATAAATATTCATTTTATATCCTTCACATGCACTTAAATCTTCTATTTTGGCTTATAATTTTTCCTTTTCTTCACCATATCCTGTCTGTCTGTCTATTTTATTTTCATTTAAACTTTTATTAATTTTTGTTTGACATGAAACGATGTTGTTAGGTTTTAACGACCGTGTTTTAAGCGAATAAACAAAACGAATATAAAGATTTTTAATAATCCTAACAAATAAACTTTTTTCTACAATTTATTTCTCTTTTCTTGACACGGTAACAGTACAGCAAACATGTTTTATTAAGACTGATTCATTGCGACGTTTATTACAGCTACGATAAATTACGAGCACACACAACGATATTAAAACCTGAATATTAAATTAAAATATAAACAAAAAAACATAAATGCGAATTGTTAAATGGATGTATATTTGTTTAAAGGTATCTCCAGACCGACTGCATGGATTTAGATGAAATTTGACATAGATGTAGAACAAAGTTTTTTAATTCCGCGCGGTCGGAGTCGCGGGCGACAGCTAGCATTATATATAGTAAGATAGATAAATATAATAGGTGGTTAAGTTAGATTTATGTACAAAAACAATTAAAAAAACCGTTAAACACTACGGTGGTCTGTTTGTTGCAGTATATTCACCCTAAGGTCGGACTCAGTCGCTATCCGCTGATATGTACTAAACCCACTACAATTGCTTAATTAAAGCCGCGCTAATTGCCTGTCTTGCCTAGCTTTCATTTCACGTCGTGTGATGTAATCAATCTTACTATTATCATAAATGCGAATATTTGGATGGATGGATAGATGGATGGATGTTTCTTTTAATTTATCTCCAGAACAGCTGCATAGACTTCGCAGAAATTTTGCATAGATGTAGAACATAGCCTGGTAAAACACATATGTTACTTAGTTTTTTTAATTCCTTACTAATATTATAAATGCGAAAGTTTAGATGTATGGATGTTAGATGGTACATCCCGAACGGCTCACATTTCAATGAAATTTGGCATTGATATAGAACGTAGTCTGGAAGAAAACAAAGGCTACTAAATAGGTTTTTTTAAATTTTACGCGGACGGTGTCGCCTGCGGCAGCTAGTTCAAATTAAATAATCTATGTTTTATTCGTAATGTTACATTCATACATCTGTTCAATTTTTCGTATTTATAATATCGAGGAGCGTCGGTGGCTCAGGGGTCAAGCACTCGACTTGCAATCTGCAGGTCCTGGGGTTCGAATCCCGCTCTGTACCAATTTTTCGATTTCCGATTTACATATGTACATTTATCCGATGTTCTTACGGTGAAGGAAAAAATCGTGATGCAACCTGCACTTATCTGAGAAGAAATTCAAAGATATGTGTGAAGTCAACCAACCCGCACTTGGCCTGCGTGGTTGGCTATGGCCTAATCACCCTTAACTTAGGGTAGACTCCGAGACCCTCGGTGGGGACGTATAGTGAGCTGATGATGAATATCAGTAGGCAATAATTAAATAATAATAAGTAACATTTATATATGCAGAGTATTACCCTTGTTAGTAATAATTTTGTATAATAAAATATAAATAAACTTTTTTAATCTCTCTTCAAGTTAAATGATCAACCTAATACTTTATACCTTAAATTAATATAGAAAACTGAGGAATTACAAAATACATCAAACGTCTGTATTTTACGAAATGCGCTTTACAGTTAATTAACAAACTTTCAACCACACACTCGCAACTTTTAGTTGTGTTTCCAGGAATGAATTTACAAAATCAGTTAATGGAATTTCATACATTAATTATGTTTTTTGCTTCTTATAATTTTACTATTATATACTATATTAGTATATATACTGTATTCTTCCGTATATGTCCAAAACGGCTACTAATTTGATACATACTTTTGTGGCCCTTCGTACACAAGATAACGTAAATTCTTTGATACTAAAACGGTATCTATAATTTCGTTGAATCGTTGACGCGAGTCGTCTATTCGGTTATTACAGCCATAGAGACTTCACGACTAACACAAATTTACAAAAATATTGGCATCGCGATCTTGAAAATCGTAGCTACTATTCTCAAGAGGATCTTGATGAACAGATGGCGAACGACTGACTTTGGCGACGTAAGAATAAAATGTCGGCGACTTGTCTCTGTGTACTAACCTAACTAACCTAACCTCTTAAGTCTTAGCGAGTTATGAGGTTAGGTTAGATTAGTTAGGTCTCAACCGTGCGGTTTGGGCGAAACTTCCTGCCTCGCACAGCAGCGTTGTGGAATGGTCGGTCCTCGGCGGTATTTCCAAACCGCTACGACTTAGGGTTCTTCAAGAACCGAGCTTATCACTACCTCAAAGGCTGGCAACGCATCTGCGGTTCCTCGGGTATTGGTCGTTGAACACCTCGGTGATCCCGCAGCTCGTTTGCCCCCTTCTGTTATAAAAAAAAAGTTAAATTACCGGGTCTTGAAGATTTACTTAGCTTTTTAGTACAAAGGGTCTTACTATGTTTTTCTTGTTAAACATTTTTCTCCACAAAAGTAATATGTCTGTCAACCCCACGTTATGAAAAAGACAGGGAAATATGATATGTGGCGCCCGCATCATTTCTAAATTTACATATATTTTCTGTATATCAATGCAAAACAACGACTATAAAAAAAAACCGTCTACAAATATCTAACTCAAGCCGGCATCCTGTAGAATTGTAAGAATTTCCCCGTCAAAGTTTCTACGGGCTTCCATTCAAGCGTACGCAATGCGCCCCCACTGTAATTACTAAAAGGGGGATGTATCACCCTAAATTACTTTCCTACCCTCGTTCACCCCCTGGGGGGGATATTTTTTAGTATAACGCTACTTAGTTCAGATGGATACGTGGATTGTCATAAGGGGAGGGTTGCCGTTCTTTTTACGCGAATTAACCGATTAAATTTAAATTTGTTTTATAAGGGTAACGTGCGCATCTGCTGTGTTATAATTGAATGCATAAAAAACCGTTCTCGTTTAATTATTTTAATTATTTCTTTATAACTAATAAGTTAACAGTTAAACTAACGAACACGAAACGTTACAGTAGGTATAGATATGTACAAAAATAGTGATTCAGAGTTCAAAATTTCATTATTTTATCCAAGAAACTAATATATTCAATTGGACTTTGCCTAAAGGGACTCCTTTTAATAAAATATTTTAGTGAATTATTCGTTTTTTTTTTAATAATATTTTATTTTATATCATAGATTTAAGACTTCATGTAAACATAGAAATAAGGATATACAATAAATTCATACTATATTTTCTTTTATTGGCAAATAATTTGTATTTTATAGAAACGTCTCAATAGATACTAGAAATATATTGAGTCGACTCTTTATAAAAAAGTTACATTGGCTAGAGTTTATAATGAGCTTGGATGTACGAGGAACAAAAAAGACGCGGAGTATGTCGCTCGACGTTTGACGTGTCGTCGCATTAATTTTATCTTATTACATTATACTCCGAGATTTATAAAACATACTTTACATCCGGAATGTCATATTTTTGAGATAAAAAGTACCGTATCTCCCAATTTGCAGACCAAATTACAGATGCTTACTAAATTTGATAAGAATTGGTTCAGTAGTTTCAGAGTTTATCGCATACATGCAGCGTGACACGAAATTTTTATATATAAAACATATGCAAACATTTAGCATTAGCAACAACGACGAATTTTACTATAATAGTTTTATAAATGCGAATGTTTAGATGGATGGATGTTTGAAGGTATCTCCAAAACGGCTGAACAGATATCGATGAAATTTGACATACATATAGAACATAGTCTAGAAGAACACATAGACTACTTATTATGTTTTTTTTAATTCGGATGGCGTCGCGGACGACGGTTAATAACATATAAAGTAGACATAAGACTTGAATAAAACTAATTCAATTGCGTTACTACATTATATTCCCATATACAGGGATGAGGTAATCGATATTATTAGCATATGTCGCACAATATGAGAATTCAAATGTGTTTTTTGGATGTAACCGTGGGTAGAATCTATTTAGCTAAGCTCTTTAGGTATATCTAAAATTGGACTTTGTTCATTCAGAAAAAAAACAGTAAAGGAAAAAGAAGTATAACAAAAATGAGTCATATTCGAAGATTGTCTTTTCCCAATTCTATAAATAAAAAGTTATTACGAGATGTGGGATAAATCTAATCTAAAAGATGTATAAATATAATCTAATATAATATATGTGTAGATTAAATAAATCTTACTAATATTATGAATGCGAATGTTTAGATGGATGGATGTTTGTTTGAAGGTATCTCCAGAACGGCTTAACGGATCTTGATGAAATTTGGCACAGATGTAGAACATAGTCTCGAAGAACAAATAGGCTAATAATTAAGTTTTTTTTTAATCCCACACAGAGTCGCGGGCGACAACTAGTATAAAATAAATATCAATCATTTACAATAAATCTAGTTTAGATTATGATAAATGTATTATTAACATAGCAGATGTCGGAAGCTTGGACCCACGCGTTCAATATAAGCGATTAATTTCGAACGCATCTTCACTAGGGAGACGGTTAGTGTGACCGTTTATTTTAAGATTTAAGGACAGTTTGGATTTAAAGAGTAAAAAGCGCTTATAAAAAGTAAAAAAAATATATTAAGAACATTTAATGTTGCAGTTAATAGAAAAAGAAAAGTAGGTATATAAAAAAATGTATAATAAAAATTTATACATTTTTCTATTATAATTCTTGGTTTTACTTAGAAAAAAGTAAGAACAACGTATCGTTAAAATGAAACAATAACATAAAACTGTCCTTAGAATCCCAAGTAAATATTGTCACTAACTGGACACAGCGTGTGGCGTGTGCACACGTGCTCAAACACACATAGACGTATGTTAACACGAAGTTGAATAAAAAAACTAAACTGCACACCCGGGCAAAGGCGATTTATTCAGCCATGAACGTTAATAACACCCTGCTTAATTATAACGGTTAACGATAACGCTATTAAGCTCAAAGAATCGCTACATATGAGACGCCCATTAAACTATTTTACATTTTCGTTTATATAACATTTTAAATGAATTCAAGTTGATTAAAATAACAAACCTGGAGGCTTAGATAAAGTGCTTCGAAGCGGTTCCATAACGAATTTCACACGTGACTCCGTCCGCGAGGAATTAGAAAAACACTATTGGTAGCAGCGTAATGTTATATAGCCTAAAGCCTTCCTCTATAAATGGACTATCCAACAAAAAAAGAAATTTTCAAATCGGACCAGTGGTTCCTGAGATTAGCGCGTTTAAACAAACAAACAAAGAAACTCTTCCGCTTTATAATATTAGTATAGTTTATTGTCAATTCTATACATTTTTGAAGTCCGCTATGGAATCGCCTCAAAGCGAATGCATTTTGTCTAATCCCATAGATTCCTTAAGAAAAATAACATTGAATGGTATCTTCATTTGGAATGAAATATCGTGCTATCGTTTACCACTACAGTAGAACTAAACAAGACTATTTGCACACAAGCAAGATATGTTCTATGGCACGCAGACACCGTAGCATTGTTCAGTCCGTGGCTGATTGTCGTTGGTACCAGAGTCCTATTATTTTGGAATGCAACGAATAATCAAAGCGGTATGTCATCTTGCCTGCGTACTAAATTTTCACGTATTAAAAAAACTGATTACTTCGTTAAGATTGCCATTTTTTATTGACAGGCGCGACAATAATCTTTTTGGATCTATTTACAGAACGATATTGAATCTTAAATCCAACCAAAATTATTCCCAAACTAGACAAGCTGTCCTCTTTATTTACCTAACCACATTAATTAAAGTTAAATTACATCTGAAAAACAGACCTCTTTATAACAGACACGTTCAAACGATATTTTATAAATCTTTGAATAGTTCAACGTTAATAACCTAAGTTTACATGTACTTAACGAGACGTAAGTACCAAATGGCAACAAACACATATTTAAAAGGCAAATAGTCTGGCATAGCAGACCCGTTCAAAGGCGTAGGGAAACGAAAACATTCCATTCATGGTACAGTCTAAAGCGCAATATGCCAGACTCGAATTAATTATAACCTTTGAAACATAAAATGAAGCAAGTTATAAACTCAACTCTATTCAAAAGCTGTATAGGTGATTTTTTATAGGGCTCGTTTTGATATTGTATACCTCACTTGACTATAGACGATGTTGCGTACACTGAAATCAGATTTATTACCTTCAATTTGAAGCTGTCGCCCGCGACTACGTCCGCGCGGATTAAAAAAACAAACTAAATAAGTAGCCAATGTGTTCTTCCACACTATGTTCTAAATCTTTGTCAAATTTCAGCGAGAACCACGCATCTGTTCTGTCTTCAAACATCCATCCATACATCTAAACATTCGCATTTATAATACATGTACATTTATTTGTCATATTTCTAATATAATACATTTCATATCCAAAAAAAATAAAAATATACAAAACATATTATATTAAAAACAGAACACCACCGGCTGCGGGATCCCATGACTCAAACAACCAGTGGTCAGGGCTGCAGAAAGGAACCTTCTGACGATGCGCGCGGTTTCTAGGATAACTGCCTTTTGTATCGGGCCCTTAATCCAACTGGGTAGCGAGAGCTTCTTGAGATGTTGGTCGAAGCTCTTCGCTATCAGTCCATTTATCGATACGACTATCGGAATAATGGTAGTCGATTTCATACGCTACATGGCGGTAATCGCGTGAGCCAAATCTAGGTATTTTAACACTTTTTCCTTTTCAGCCATATATTAGTAAGATTAATTTGAATAAACTAAACAAAAAAACAACTAATAATAAACAACAATTATAATTTACTTAGATTCTTTTGTTACATGTTATGGAGAATTTTCACTTACATGAAATCTGATCGATTTATGTGCGTATCACGGAATTTTTTATCTACTTATACATTTAGAAATTAATAAAACAATTTCTCATGAGTTAGATGTGTGATCATATCTAATGCCCATTTAGGCTGATCTCCAGGTACCCTGTGGCCTGCATCCCTCACCATAATTTCCACCAGCTTGCCAGCCTGCTTCACATAACCAGCCAACTCTCCATCTACTTTCCACTGGTATCTCTTAGCAGTCTTATAGTCCTCAGATCCAGTAAAATTGAGGTGCCGTAAATAGTTAACTACTGAGGTATAGGGAATCATAATATCAAGTTGACCGTTATAAATAACGACATAGTAATGATCCAAAAGTTCAGTCATCAGTGGAGCTACAGATTTCATTGCATCTTCAATTAAATGATTTTCAACTTCATGTCCTTGATGGAATGTTAAGTTACCAACGTGTATAGCTCTTCTTACAAACGCCTTTTGTAGCATAGGACCAAAATCTTCAGAGTTCATGTAATCTTTAGTGTGCAAATAATTAAAGTAGAATTCAAAACCTGTCATATTGCGGAACACATTACCTAGAAGATTTTCAAATACCTCAAACGCTTTATTCCATTGCTTCTGCTGAATATATTTAATGCCTTTCTTTTCGTTGTCCTCAAATATCTTAGCTTGATTCCAGTCTAACAGACCTATTTGATAGAGATGTTTACTGTATACAATCTGATGTTCTGGATCACTGAGACCATTGCCAATTGCTAAAGCTTTAAGGTTAATTTTAATATTTGCAGTTGGGTTCTTTTTGTGTATTGTATATGCAAACGCAGGTATATATTTGCCAGCATAGGATTCACCCGTAATGAAAAATTTGTTCGCCTGTAACTCAGGGAACAACTGGAAGAATTGTGTTATAGTTGAATAAAGTTGTTCACCAATTTGTGTCTCATTACTGCAGTAACCTTTAGGATCTTTTGTGAAACTAAATCCGGTACCAACTGGGTTATCAATATAAATAAGATGATGACTTATTGCCCAATTATATTTGCGTAGTTCAATTTTTTTATCTCTCACCCGTAAAGGTCCATTTTCAGTGAACAGTCCATATAATGATGAATCGCCAGGTCCACCTTGCAGCCAAACTACAACTGGTGCATCTTTGTTGTTTGGTATCATCGCTGGGAAGTACCAGAAGAACTGATTAGAATCGTACTTCTTGTCAACTGTGAAGAACCCGGCATAGCTTTTAATCCGTAGTCTTTCCGTTAATGGTACTCGGGCTAGTTCCCTAGCTACTGTTATGTTGCCACTTTCAATGTATGGAGTTAGAAATAAAGGTGATCCGGTGTCACCGTGCACTTGGCCATTAATATTTAACTTTGGATACCGATGCAAGAAACAATAAGTCGAAACTAACACTTCAAATAAAATTAATAAAGTTGTAAAAAATCGCAACATCATCTTTACACGACAAGTAATATTGATAGTCGGAAAAGAAATAACGTGGAAATAAGTGTTCGACAATAAATATGTAATGAGTATCAAGAAATGTGCAAACAATCTCGTAACCCTAACCTTTTTTATCATTATTAAAACAATCAACAATTTAATTTCAATACCTCTACTATACATGTCAATATATAATATTGTGAATTGTTTTGCACACTAAAAAAAATCAAAGAAAATGCATATGAGTCCAAAACCAAGAGTGTCAACTATCTTAAAGATTAGTAGTGTTTTTTCCAACTCATTAATTCTATATTCTCTTTATAAATATTTAAAATGTACTTTACATAGTACAAGAAAGGTGAAACAAAACAGGTACAACATAATAAAAGAAAACAGTCTACCCGAATACAAAATTTAATTATAAATGTAGGGTGCAAGGGTCTATTTTGAGTCCCCTCCTATTAGCCATTGTTGAGAGCTATACTACAGTCAAAATACGGACTAAAGTCAAGCTGAAGAGACTCCTCAAGTTTGCTTAACAAGTAAACACTTGGAAAAAATCTTTTCAGTGCTGAAAAGTTTGAATTTTCAGAAACGGAACATACGAAATTATTTGCGCAAGTATGGTTTTAATGGATGTCGATAATTTGTTTTCTTCGTATGGTTGAAGTAAGTTTAATAATTCCACTAGCCAAAAAAATTAGTTCAATATTCAGATGCTTCGTTTTGCGTATATATTTTTATAATCTAGGCATATTTGTAGGAAAAACGTACGCTCTATCTTATACTATACAGTGTATTTATGTTACATTTTCCTTCATTTTCATTTCCATGGACTCTGCATAACACAACAGCAACACACGTCCTTTGAAGTGTCGTTGCTAACCCCGCAGATGTTTATAACGACAAAGGGAGCTTTGACTTTGCATTTCCAACTTTGAATCTGCAATCCTGCATGATACAAGTACTTATACCGTCACTATTGATTCCGTCGGGCTCTGGCTAGACCTATTAATTGCTTTGTATCAGAACAAATAACAGACATCGTATTTTTAATGCTTACTGGAAGGGTTTTACTATAAATGTAGATAAGTTTTATATCTTGTAACTTGTGTAATAAAGTCCATATTTCCTTAATTGTATCCGCTGTATTTAAATTCTTCGTCTCAATGTTAAAATAAGATTTTTCTGTCTTCCTTTCTTCTGGTATTGTTTGCTCTATGTAAATCTCTGGACGTCTAACAATGTTTACATTGTGTTAATCCGAGATTCCAAAACCTTTCTTACTTGTAGATGCGATTCAAAATTTTTTCGATTTTTGTTTATTACATAATGATAAATTTCTTCAACTTATGAATTCTTAACTTTGATCACTGGTGTATATTATATAGTGGGTTTATTATGTTTACTATCACCCATACTTTCAGCAGTGATAAGCCATTATCTATATATATAAAAGAAAGTCGTGTTAGTTACACTATTTGTAACTCAAGAACGGCTTTACCAATATGGTTGAAAATTGGCGAGGAGGTAGCTTAGAGAAGGACATAGGACTATTTATTAATTTTTTTTCGAATTTACGCCTTGAAGAGCTGCTTTTTATTTAACTTACTAATATTATAAATGCGAATGTTTAGATGAATGTGATATGGATGGATGGGTGTTTGAAGATATCTCTAGAATGGCTGAACGGATCTCGATTAAATTTCGCATACATATATAAAATAGTCTGAAAGAACACACTACACTAATTAAGTTATTGTATGTATCCACGCGGACGGAGTCGCGGGCGACAGCTAGTATTTTATAAAAAGATCAGGTAAAATAAATCTGTATATATACCTATTATTCACATTCATATGTAGTTTGTGATAAAAATAACACGAATTGAAAGCCCGTCTCCCATATCGTATGAATACCATGGGGAGTTGCATTTTAGATTGTGCCCGTATGTGCATGAAGGCTATTGTTCCAGCTCAGTTGTAACGCGATGCCCCCTATTGACTGCCGATGGTACTGCAACAAAACGCTCTTAATTATCTACAATTTATGAACAAAAGCAAACTGGTGTCTGAATCAGAATCTCTCTAGCTTATAGCGGAAATAAAAATATTATTTGACTATAATAAGTCGTAACAAAAAATCCCATAATGGTTTTTGTTAGGCTTCCTAAAACAGATTTTATTATATTATATTCTTGCGATAAGCTTTTATTTTAAATTGGTTGTCCAAATACAATAACATAGAACCTTATTCCGCTAAATATGGATTGCATTCTTGGCAAATATCTAGCTATCGTAATGGCGCGTTGTTTCCCACAAGACTGACATCATCTTTGGCAATAACCTCCGAGTATCACACGCTCATCTATGTTGATGTACTAGCTGTCTGCCGGCTATGCTCGTTGAATTAAGTTTTATATAAACATTTATAACATTGCCTATACTTCTAAAATATACGGGCATGTAACTAGTCGGTGCCGCCCCCGGACGAACATGCTTGTTTAAGCCGTTTTAATATAAGCCTATAAATATAAGTAGAAGAGAATTTCCATAATCATCTGAACAAATATCTATGTTTTTCATAGGTAATGAGACAGATAAAAATATATTTTGATTTTGTTGAGAGTGCCAGGCACGAATATTCGTGAGGAAGTTTTTCTAACGGCGTCGAAAAAAATTGTGCAAGGCCCCTACCAGACATAAAGTACACCGATAAATCTGATACAAATTTTGCCATATTTTGACTATAACGATACGACGGCGAACGTTACGAATTCGTGCTAGGCACTCCAGTGTGGCTAGACGTAGACTACTCGGACATAAATTATTTCTTTTTAATTATATAATTAAATTAAATTATATGCCCTTTAAAATATCTTAATCTTATTAATATTAATAAGTTATGACAGTGCATAATCGCAAAGCAAAACTAACGTGCGTGAGGTGAGACATGAATTCACTTATCTCTGTATTGCGAGGTCAACGATACCAGACATACGCTCCATATATTATAATGTATTATTCAATGAACCGAGTGGGTTATCTTAAAGTGCCAACGTGGCTTTAGTCCCCGATCGATACAGTTCCAGCGAAATTGTTCAATATACCGAATGGAATAAAATTTCATGTTCGTAAGCTTATACGAATTTTGATTTTATGGTCCACCTTTACCCGTCATCGCAGATATTTTATGATGTAAGAAGGGACACCAAATCCTAAATACTACTCAGAAACATCGATAATAATCTTAACCCTGATTAGCCTAGAGTTTCAATTTTGATACCAATCTTTTAAACCGAATGTTCACATTACTATTAGTTTTTTATAGGTTGGCTGTACCTATTTTACTGTTGTATAATATTCTTTCCAACGAAATTAAAAAAAAAAATCATTATTGTTTTATATTATCAAGCAAACACAGTAATATTAAAAATAAATCACTTTCGTATGTAAATCAGGCTACTAAAGGTTAAAAATGCTACAAAACAACCATAGGACAGTTGCTTAATCTAAACTTACCTAACCGTAATGCTTGTTATTTCTAATTGAAGGTTAAAATCGACAAGACACTATGACACATGTAATATTTATTTTGCCAGCAATGTCAATAACAATGTACATCAGACTGAATGGGGATTGCAGCAAAACATTTTCAAGACGCCGCGCAAGGGCCCGCGCTAGGTTGACGTCTCTACAAGAGCTCTCCAGAGGCCCTCGAGGCCCGCTCGTTTGCATCACGCTTTCAACACGGGCCTAAACACGCTTTTTTATGCGGCGAGTAATTCCGAGTTGTTATGCGGCATAGGAGGCATATTATGAGGCGGATCATTATGGCGGACACTAGAAACTCGACAAAAGCGACTCGAAATTAGTTCCTCCCTCTACTCTCATGTCCTCCTGGTACCTAAATCACTTTTAGGCTTGAAAGCAATTTGAAAATATATCGATTTAGACTTGTTTACATTTTAAAACTTTGGAACGCAGCACAAGTCAACATTTATAAAATATTCTATAACACTGGCAGGTGCAGAATTTTCATCAGAGTCGTCAAAATCGGTCAAACCGTTCCGGAGACTATCCGAAACAAACACGACCACGCGAACAAACATTCAGAGAGTCAAAAATTCATACAGACAGACACTTCAATTTGTTACAATTGGAAAAAAAATATCGTAGGTCCTTGTATATTTTTCACGTGCAGAAGTTATATGAAATCAGCACCATAAGAGAGGGCAATCAAAACACAACAAAGGTTCTCGGTGCTATCTGCTCGTATTCGGTACACTTTTTTCCCTTTCAACCGACACTTGGGAACAATGAGGGCTCCCGATAAGGCAGATATTGCTTCCCTCGCTTTTGTTACCGAGCTCTGCTGTGCTCGTATTAAAAATAACTTATTATTTTTCTGTATACGTCTAGATTTTAATAACATAGCAATAAATTAATACCTAAGTCTTTTTCGATATTTTTCTCTCTTCAGTACTTATGATAAGTAACAGTAACTTATGTACTTATGGACAGAGCGAAGTGGAAGAGACGGATTAGAAAAGCTGACCCCACCGCCTTGTGGGATGCAAGCTAGGCAAAGAGAAAGAGAGAGAGAGAATACCTGTAATAAGTAATTTTTTGCATCTTTACGCTATATACAATAAAATGCGAATGATATTATGTTTTATTCATTTTAAGAATTAAAATTAAAGAGGAGGTATAGAGGAGTAGTACATACTGTGCCGACCCTCAATAGGGATAAGGGCAGGTTGATATCGAGTCTAAATCTAACATTTGCTAATTTAACAATCATAAAAATCTTGTAGAAAATTCCTAATAAACTAAAAACATATTATGTAATAGGATTTGATCTGGTGTTGATAGTGCGTAATTACGTTATCTCACACCACAGACAACGTAAACAGAGCGCTAGTATCGCAGTGGGGTTGCCATAATCGGCAGTAATTTACCTAAGCTGGGGTGGCGAGCGGAGCGTAAAGTACAAAACCGAGAGGCCCTCCAATGATTCAGCCGACCGTGACGCCACTTAGGGCCTACAAGACTTGTTTGACAGATTAAAGAATCTTGTCAGTTTTATAGTAACGTTTATTTTTGACTAGATACTCAGTCAGGCTTCGTCCGTGTACAGAAAAATATAGCTAATGTTACTGGCAGATATTTGGGTCTATTAATAAATGTTTTTTTTTAAATTGGTTTATTATCTTTTAAGATAAACTTGAAAAAACTTTTCTTTTTAAAAGTATGCATCGTTATTTTGACAAACATCAAAGATTGGAACTAAAGCAAATTAAAAAACTTTCATGGCATTCATTTACTGTAGGTTTAAAATTTTATATGAACTTGGTTAAGTTATTCGTGTCTATAAACTTAACTAAAAGCACAAACTTTGCTTAAATAGCTCCTACTTCATTATATTATCGAACTTTTGCCGACTTTTATCTCGATCGCCTTTTATCAGATCTCGGAGCGAGGGGAAGTTTTCCGGCTGCTATTCGTGTGCACTTTATGAAAAGATTTTACATCAATGTTGAACCTTTTTTATTACCAAGTTGTAAGCAGACATCTAGACATTTTTTGTTAGTACTTTAGTAAATATTTCTAGATGTAATATTTTTTTAAAAGGAAAAAGTCGTGAAGTTGCAACTCCTATAGTTAGTAGTAGTGGTAGTGTAGTAGTAGTAATACTAATATTAGGAAATGCTTATTAAAAATATTAAAAAAAAAAAGATTACGTTTACATGTCAATTCTTCCAAAGATATGTTTTTACACAGGTATGTCGGCAGTGAAAACCCACGGTAATATAAAGTTCGTATTCTTGAAATAAATAGTCAGATTTGAACACAGAAAGTAATCAGATAAGTGAAGGTTCGCTCGATTTCCTCACAGAGATCTCGGCTGTAAACAGGTCGCGGGATCGCGGGGCGGAGTGCCCCGGAGACGTTGGTTGCCGGGCTTTTAGCTGATTGCTCGACGTTCATTGTGCCCGGTATTACTCACAGCCGACTGCAACGAGGCCTGTTCATGCTCCAAATATACCAACTACATATGCGGTTTTTGTTCTATCTCAATGATTTTGAAAAGTGTACTTATATCCTTTTCCAATATTAAGAAGACTATGCACAATTTTCGTACGATTTTAAATATCTGAAAGGAGGTTCGATAAACGTATTATTGTAATATTGAATACAAGGAGAAAAATATCTTACGACTAGGAGATGTTTCTGTGGGATGGTATTATGAAATTTATAGATCTAACTAGATGTCTAGATATAAAATATATAGCCTTCAGGCTTTTGATTACAAAAATATGCCGTGGCTCCTACGATCTTGCGTTATAAAAAAGTGTGTGTTTACGCTTTATTATATTAGAACTAGTTCTCGCCCGCGACTCCGTCCGCGCGGAATTATAATATTAAAAAAAAACCTTAATAAAATATAAAAATTCTTTATTGGGCAAAAAAAACATTTTTCACAAAATTTTGTGGGCTCTGTCTCCGGAACTAGTTAATACTGTGTTTCAGGAGACAGCACCTTCTCTTATGTATTGCCTAAAGTTATATATAGTTTCCGAACTTATATGCAATTAAATATAGATTATTATTATTTAAATATAGTCTATGTGTTCTTCCAGACTATATTCTACATTCACAAATGTCAGCAAGATACATGTCAGGTGTAGGTGTTCTGGAGATACCTTCTAACAAACATCAATCCGTCTTAACATTCGTATTTATAATATCAATAAGATTAGTAAGATTCTTAGTTAATGGGATGATTGCTTAATACATAAGCTTATTTTATCATACACATAGTAAATAGTATCGTAAATATATATACATTTCACTACGTTACAACGGAAGTGTTAGGTATGGCCAGCGTATATCAAACAAAACCAAAATAGCCGTCAGTTATCCGTCGACATCCGACTGGGGATCTATTTATAACGCGTTAATTATCAACACGCTAACTGTTGAAACAAACATATTTGGATTGCCCATCAGTGTGTGGTTGCCTTTATGTCTTCATTTCGCGGCTTTACACGATTAAAGTTATTACACACTATACGTTAATTTGTTTTGATAATATCGTCATCGGCTACCCATTGGAGTGGCTAGACCTTAGTCAACCACGTTGGCCCAGTGCGGTTGACTTCACAGATATCTTTGGATTTTACGCAGATATATGCATATTGCATCACGATGTTTTCTCTACCGTAAGAACGTCAGATATCGCATTTGTTAATGTTACAGTAAATAAAAATAAAAATATAGAGATGTTTTAAAACTCTTACGTAGTAATAATTTTTTGTACAAATCAACTTTTTATTTCGTTTATTGCGCGCTAGAGTCGACAATACATTTGAATATACCACACAATAAGATATGCTAATATTATTTGTAATTCCAATTCGAAAAAACGTTTTATTTTTTATAGTCTGTCGTCTCTTTGATGCCACAGAAATACCAATTGTATAAAACGATTGTCACGTAGCTATCCCAAGGTCGTTCTGCCAGTATCATTCCTAGCATTTTTATTTAAAGACGAGGAATCCTAAATTTCTTCATCGTGTCGCAGGTCGAAAAATTATAGAATGAATAAGTACCAGAGAGCGTCGGTGGTTCAGGGTTCAAGCACTTGACTTGAGCACCAGGACCTGGTTTCGAATCCCGCCATATACCAATATGTATTTCGATTTCCGATTTACTTATGTAAACCGACATTCTTACGGTGAAGAAAAACATCGCGATGCAACCTGAACATAACCGAGAAGAAATTCAATGATATGTTCAGTCAGCCAGTCAGTCTGTCAACCGACCCGCACTGGGCCAGCGTGGTTGACTATGGCCTAGTCACCCGTCACTTAGGGTAGGCTCCGAGCCCCTCAGTGGGGACATACAGTGAGCTGATCATGATGATGAAGTACCAGTAACAACCCGAAAAGATCAAAAAAAAGAAAACTTTTTTTCTTGACAGAAAAATGGGTGGTTTTTGCCTTTATGTATGTGGGTTCATATGTATTATATATCAATTCCTTTATAACAGTTGTTTTTTTATTAAAAAAATATAGTGTTATCTAAATGTGATGCCTAAATTAAATCTATAAATCGCTTTGCTTAAACGAAACTAATATAAATTGATTACTAAACATTTAATATAGCATCTCCTATTTTTTATTTCGCATAAAATCTTTTTAGTGGATTTATTAGTTCAAGAGGCTCGTAAACAAATGAGCTTGTACATTCTGGTTGAACAGCTACTGCTTGCGCTACCGTTGCGCTAATTGGCACACCTCATTCACGGCATATTTATAAGGGCTTATTCACCATGAGATACCAGTAGCACATAACTATGTAATACGTTAATATGTAACATATAGACGGTGTCAGACTTGTCACAAATCATGCCTTTTTCCTATTGAGTGTTGACACAATATATGTTCACTACATGTTTAGCGGCTGCCTGAATTCTACCTTCTTACATAAATCTTTCTTCTATTTTTCTCGTCACTGGCTGCTTACTAAAATGATTGCCAGATAAGATTTAAAAACTATTGTTTTGTGACAAAAGACGAACGACCCGACTTTGTTATCGAAACAATTTTCTGAAGACATATTTGAATAACAGAAGGGGGCAAACGAGCAGCGGGAACACCGAGGTTCATAAGAACATACAGTTATATTTCTTTTGTTTATAGTAAAGAATAGAGAGGCAATAATTTATCAGAAGTGTAGTATGTAAGTCATAAAAATATTATCTGAAGATAAAGATAGGTTTTGTGATTGTCTCTGATGACGCCCGTAAACTCGTTAGCGCAGAAAAAACTACCCTATGATATGCCGTTATACATCACCTACCTTCCAATCTAAGCCCCATTAAAATCGGTCCAACCGTTTCGAAGATTACCCGAAACAAATGATGAACAGACATAGAGTCAGAGAGAAATTTAAAAAAAGAAAAAATGCGGACGAATTTATAACCTTCTTTTTGCATTCTGCTAAAAATTGATTTTCGTAATAAGCAAAATAATCAAATACATTGTGTTTACGAAATATGAATATTACTTTTGATATTATATACATACACTCCATTTATATCTTTATAATATCTTCATACTTATTTCTATGAATACATAAACTCTTAAATCTATGATATAAAATAAAATTAAAAAAAAAAACGAATAATAACTAAAATATGTTAATAAAAGGAGTCCCTTTAGGCAAGGTCCCGAAGATACTGGCAGCGTTCCCCCTCTGTACAGCTAAACTAATTCTTTGACCGAGGTAGCTGCCAGCTCTTCGGTCCCCTGTGATGTCGATTAATTTTTTGGAAATGTCCTTAAAGTCTTAAAGCGCTACACACTCCATTTTGTACATAAATATTTTAATTTAAAATACGTTGTGTATAAAATAAAATTGTAAATATTAAGTTTTGTTTGAATGTTGAAAGTTTTGAAATGAGTTTGTTTTTAATTTTAATAATCCAATTAAATATTTTTACGTTCGCATCTCGGAGTCGTAACATTTATAATTTTATTTTAAAAATATTATTCCTATTCCTCATTTATTCATAAACTTCAATTATGTAGAAGAAACATTTAAACGAAACATTCTGCTATTTTTACCAATGGAAAATTAAAACGAGTAAAAGATTAATTTAATATTAATTTTAAACAGTTGCGCCTAACCCAGTTTTAACGTCATAATGATGATTTTAAGCAACTAGCTGTGCCCGACTTCACTCCCGTGGAATTCTGTCTTTGGGTAACATTTTATTTATATAGGCTACTTATTTTGCTAACACTTATAATACAGAACATCAAAACATATTAAACTCATAAAACATTCACATAAACCTCAATTATTCTAATACTTTCTCAAACTTTAATTCCTAATTCCCTCTTGTTCTAAATTTCCAACCGCCTTTTCAATCCCTTACAACATTTTTTCGCGTTAAAAAGTAACCTATGTCCTTTCCTAGGCTCTAAAATATATGTGTACCAAATTTCATTTAAATCGGTTCCGTAGTTTTGGCGTGAAAGAAGCCCAGACAGAGTTATTTTCGCATTTATAATATTAGCAAGGATTAACTTTTCATAACACAACACAGAATTTTAATAAAAAAATATATGTTTATTTTCTATAATACAAACACTGCAAATTATTCATATACAGATTTAAGAGATTTAAAATCAGAACGATCGTTTGAAAATTCATAAAAATACTTAAATTTTTACAAAATATTTTACGGAAATAGCTTAACGTTGTTAAGTGTCATCGTCTCTGTTAACTGCAGAGCGCTTATTTGGCAATTCATAGAGTTTTCTGATAGAAATAAACAAGCAATTTATATATCAGTAAGCATAATAAATGTTTAGTGCTTTAAACTGTATTTTATTAATGTATACCAGCAATAAAAACTTGATATCATCATCCTTCCCTTATCGCTATTGAGGGTCGGGACAGTATGTACTACTCCATACACCTCCAACAGCCGTCATATCTGAACCCACCGCCTTACGCATATCCACTCACTATATCTATTCTTTCTTTGGTCTTCCTCTATCTTTGTATCCATAATCAATCTCATTACTTTAAGTAATCAAAAAATTGTTTTCACTCTGCCAGCTAGCGAAGAATTTTCTTCTATATATATATATAAAAGAAAGTCGTGTTAGTTAAACTATTTATAACTCAAGAACGACTTTACCGATATGGTTGAAAATTGGTGAGGAGGTAGCTTAGAACCAGGAGACGGATACTATTTATTCCTTTTTTTTCGAATAAATGCCTTGAAGAGATGCTTTTTATTTACCTTATCTATATATTAAGTTTTTTATATATCCTCGTGGACAGAGTCGCGGGCGACAGCTAGTTTCGTATAAAAAGCATCCGTTTAATTTCACGGCATATTTATTCAAGTCAGTCAACTGTGGGAATGGAAATTTTATCCAATAAAAAACTTATATTAATATGTAAATAACTGATGAAACGAGTAATTGGTTTTTAGAATTTATTGGAAAATAAGAAAAATTAAACTTTTTAAAGAATTGTTTATGGTATCTCATTGAGTGCTGTCTTCATTGTCTATGTCTTTACTATTTGAAAGATTACCATAAACATCACTAAAAATAGAAGGACGTGCTTAAAGTGTAGGGTAGTTAGAAAACTTTAAATGAAAGACATACAACGTTTTCTCGAAACTTCCTGCCTCGCATAGCAGCGTTGTGGAATGGTCTGTCCTCGGCGGTATGTTTTACTTATCGAATCATACTTAAAAAAATATTTTAACGTGTAAGTTGTCACAAATAATTTTAAATATTCGAAGTGTAAAATCATGCTATGAATCCCGATTCTTTAGAACATTATACTAAACAAATAATTTACTACCAACCTAACACAAAAACTTATTTGCAGCGCCGTCTAACCCAGAAGTACAGCATCGCAGTGGGTGTCCCTACTTTAGTGATCCGCGGCAGACCGGTGAGGGACGCGTTATTGAACGACCCAGGGGGTGAGAGATTCCCTTGGCCTGCACCGCCACTGACGGACGTCCTCCGAGGAGTGCAACTCCAGGGTGAGACGGGGAGCAAGCTGTTTGAAGAGTTACCAGGGGATACTGTCAGAGTGTTCTACTTTGCCGCGCATTGGGTAAGCTTTGTAAACATGTTATCTAGTATTTAATTTGGTACGTCTAGAACTAGGGTACTCTACTCGATGTGCCTCGAATACTAAACTTAGCTAAAGCTGTATCGACCAATTTATAATTTAAAAGTAATCGAATCAATGCTTTCTGTTTGTATGTCAAACTTTAAAACCACTTTTTGTCGACAACAGATGTAGTAGGTTTTGCTAAATAACTTTAGTTAGAATTAGTTCCAAAACAACTTTAGATATGATTTCTTAAGATAGTACAAAAAACCACATTATGATTTTACAAAGAAATTAATGTAGGTATGTCCCTCTTTATTTAACTTTAGTGACAATTGAATTGTTAATCAACGAATATTAAATTAATTCCATTTTATTTGCAGTGCCCACCATGTCGTACATTTGCACCGAGTCTATGCAACGCACTAGCGGCGGTGCGCAAGCGCAGAGCGAAGTATGCCAACACGCAACTCATACTGGTATCCAGTGATAGGTGAGCAATAATAGATCCTTCTAATATTATAAATGCGAAAATTTAGATGGATGTATTGGTAGAAGGTATTTCCAGAATGGCTGTACCGATCTCCCTAAATGACATAGATGTAGAACATAGTCTGAAAGAATACATAGGTTACTTATTACCTTTATTTCTTCATTCCACGCGAACGCTGTGGCAAGCAACACCTAGTATATTACGAATGCGAATGTTTCGATGGATGGATGGGTGTTTATAAGAAGGTATCTCCAGGATCTCGCTTAAATTTGATATAGATGAAGATCATAGTCTGGAAGAACACATAGGCTACTGTTTATTTTAATTTGTCCCGGTCGGAGTCGCGGTCTAAATTAGTATTATATTTAAAATTTAATTATTTTTTTTCTTGTTCAACCGAAGTCCAGTATCGTCAAATTTCTTGTAGTGTAATGGTATAGTCTTTTCGTGTTATTTAAATAGAATAAAAATATATCTTTGTCATAAGAATATGATTATGATAAAAGCAGAAGCTGCATAATAATATCAACATCGACCAAATGTTCCCCAACTTTCAGAAACAAATTCGATTTGTTTGCGCTTTCAAGCGAATAATGAAATTTATGTCGAGAGTCTGCTCTGGTTCTAAACAAAACAGATGTTTATTTCATCTGCTTTTGATTTGTATATTTTTAAATATGGAAAACAGTAAAAAAATATGATTAAGAAAAAAAATGTTTTTTTTTTTTAATTTTATGACCTGGTAACATAGACTTTTAGGTCATTTATAACAAATGAAAGTCAATAAGTAATTCCTACTACAAATTATTGTTTTAAAAAATTATGTTAAATCATTATTTCTTAAATAACTTTACTTTAAATATCTTTATTTCTAAACTTTTCAAACATAATTCTAAGAAAAATTACAAAACCACGCCCCAAATAACAATTACAATGAGGGTTGGCGTAATATGAAACTGCAGAGGAAACAAGTCAGAAGAACAAGCGAAAATAGACCTTATCCTTATGACCTTAAAGGAAAAAGTAGAATCATCTAAATCCACGACATGCTTACATCAAGTTGATATCGCTGTAGAATAGGGTTGCCAAAATTAAAACCGGAATAAAGATGCAACATCATATTTTAAAAATCTTACGGACAGAACTTTCATAATAGTTATGTCACCTAATGATAGATCATAGCTTATTTAGCATCTAAATACATAACAAATATATCATCATTGTCTACGAGTCATTCTCGTTGTGGTCATCCACAGACTACTCAATAATAACGAGTAATAAAAAACCATCGACAAAGAGTCCTGCATCAATATTTAATTATACATAAGGAATATCCACAATAATACCGGAAGTCTGGTCACTGCAACGCACACGAGTCTGTTTACGGAGAGCCATCAAAAGCGAAGTGTGAAGCTTTGACGAGCGGCCACTTCTCGTTTGTCTGTGAAAACTAGCTCCCATGTATTTGTCTCCCTCAACGTTACGCCAGCTTACAGACTGACCCTCATAACACCCTTTCCAATTTTACGACTTTCTGAATTACTTTCCTATCAATGTGAGAATCAAAGATACTACTCTGTATATATAGTTATAATATAATGAAAAAGTCGCTTAAAAATGATCGTCACTTGTTCGTATGAAAGTAAATATTTAACTTAGTAGTTTTTGTAATAAATAGCTTTTGAATAATGTTCTAGCTCTAGCATAAATTCAGTTTAATAGGTAAAACTAGAATTGTAATATCCAATATCTTCCCGTACCCGTCCCCGGAGTCACGTCCAAACTAAAGGAATAATCCCTCGGGCCTTGCACATCCAATAACGGCACTAGTAAGGTTCCAACAATCGATTATTTGAAGCCAGCAAACAAAGGCACTACTAATGTCCCGCCTGGCTGAATATCATACGATTAAACAGTTATTGCTTACAAGGGAATTAAAAAAAAACTAACACTACGATCACAATACCCTTTAAGTGTTAACAAATAAAATCAGATGGCCGAATAAATTTTGACCAACATAAAAAAAAATAGAAAAAGTTTTGTTCTCAGCCAAAAACATTTAAATCGAGGATCATCCCCATAACCTAGAAGTCAACAATTTAGTTAAAAATTGTTGTTTTTCTTTAGAAAATTTATTCAAGACATTAATTAAAAATAATTACAGACGTACATTTTTTAAATCATCAAAAAGTAGCGGCCATTAAGTCAATAACAGCATTCAGTGAACGCGTCCGTTAAAAAGCGCGGGAAGTCAGCGTCAAACATGGCGTCGCGGTGGCTGACTTGGCCCTTTAATTTGGTCTGCGTCGTTATCGCCTTAATTTAATTGCTCGCATTGCACACCCCTTCGCAATTCAAAAACTTTCTTTTAAAACCTACTTCTTTGTCGGCAAGCCTTCCTTTTAATACAATCTTTTTTATCATTACCACGAAAATTATTCGTATTTTAATTCTTATTTAAAAATACCTAAATATCTTCTAAAATCAGGATTAAATTACTTGTGTTTTTTTAAGCTTATTTTCTTTTTGTACGCTATTATTCTTGTTATTTCTCATTATCTATTCCCCCCCCGCACACACACACACACACTCCCACACACACACACTTACACATACTGCATAAATTACCACCTACTTAAAACTTAGCTTAAGAGAACTATCACTAGAGGCAAAGTCCTAAGAAACTATAAAATTTTGTGGATCAATAACGATTTTTTTTTATTTATATCACTAGCTAGTGAACGCATTTCCTATGAGTAAATTATTTACATTATTTCCATTAAATTCATGAAATATTTACTACATAGTCTTACTAATATTATAAATGCGATTGCTTTAAAGTTATCTCGAGAACGGCTTTATGGATCTCCCTGTATGGCATAGTTGTAGAGCATAGTCTGGAAGAACACTTAGGCTAACTAATTAAGTTTTTTTCCACTACGCGCGGACGTAGCCGCAGGCGACAGCTAGTCTGTAATAAAAAATAAATACACAAAAGAGAATTGATGTAAATTTTAATGAATTCACCACCGATAAGTTGGAAACGGGTGAATGCACTCAGAAATCAGGGGATAGCCAACTAAGTTGGAACAGTTTGGGCAATTCGTTACCATAAATGTCTCGGTGGCTCGAGGGTGCGGTGATTCTCTATTCATAGATATCCTCAACGTATTTCTATGTAAATATACTACAACGTTACTGAAGAAAAACCCACGATCTATTGACACTAAAAAAAGAAAAAAAACCTTTTTTTTTGTTAAAACAGCAAAAAACATTAGTTTATCTATACTTGGTATTTTAGTCATGTTAAATATGCTGGAAAGATTAAAAAAAATTAAAAAAAAAAACGTTTTTGTTTTGTTTTTTTTTTTTTATAAAGATGAACCAATATCTGTACACAATACCAATGATATAAAATGAAAAAAGCGCCGTAATTAAAAAAAAAGTTAACAATACAACTTTTGCTTACAAATGTTAATCAATACAAATACCCTCCCTCCCACTTCAAGGGTTCCCCCCAAAAGGGAGGGTCTTGTAATACGCCTACATCTTTATTTGAGAATTTTCCACCTTCCCCCCCTCAAGCAGTTTCAAACCAAGTTCATTAATATTAATACATCAGAGAAAAATATTACATCTCCATTCTTTGTATTGATTTTCTTACAAAATATAAGGAATAAGCTTTAATATTATAAATAACGCTTATTCTCGAGAGCGTCGGTGGCTCAGGCTCACTTGACTTGTAATCTGCAGCTCCTGGGTTCGAATACCGCCATGTATTTTTCGATTAACATATGTACATTTATCCGACGTTCTTACGAACATCGCCACGCAACCTGTAAAAAAATTCAAAGATATGTGTGAACAACCTGAGCCAGAGTGGTTACGCCTAAGTTAGGGTAGACTCCGAGCGTCTCAATGGAGATGTATAGTGAAGAGAATATGATGATATTAATTCTCCAATGACTTGATAAGTTTTCAGCTTGGCCTGATTCTCTAATCATTTAAAATTTTAATTATATCCATCATATCCACTCAAAAATGAGTCGTAAAGAAATGAATGAGGAAATTTGTCACAAAAGCCATCTTATAATTACTTTATTTATCATTAAACTACAAGTAAAATTATAATAACATGACATATAGATAATTGAATTTTGTTACTAAATTACATGGCATTGTTCGGGACGCAGACAAAGGATCGCGTTACGTAGGGCTGTCAAATATAAATAAACATGACGCGAATTGAGGGCGAGAGAAAAATGACGACCAGTGACAGTTACCAGCCCTATACTCCTTAATAAATGAAAAAAAAAAACAATGTCAACACTCAATCCTTATCGAACGAACACCAACCACGATGATATTAAAAAAGTATACTAACAGCTAAAACAAACGCAATCGCAATTCCTGTCTATTGGCATCTGATCAATTAACATTAGGGGTGTCATTGTGCGATGCCCACTTCTATAAAAACATCATTGTCAACTCGAAGATCTGACAACCCTATTTGCATACGAAGGTATCGCATTGTTTGACAGGATTGTATAACTTATCTATAATTAATCTAGCAACATATTTTGTCCAGGGTTACCGCAGCCGAAAGAATGCTTTTAGCATAACTTGAGATTTATAGTACTACCTTTAGACATTATTAGTTAGAATCCTTTGTCGCGAATGGCGCGCTTTCATTACAAAGTCAAGTGTAAAAAAGACTAGTAAGGGGACATAAACGTCGATATTTTAGTCAGACTAGTTGCGCCAGTACACCGACAAATTGTCGGATTTTCTTCCAAACACTACTTAAATTGCTGAATAATTTTTTGGACTTTTGTAGTTTCAGGTAGAAAATTTTAAGCACAATTGATAGACAAAGATTCGCATAAGCCAAATAGAAATCATTAAGGCAATATTCTGGGCTTCTTCACGTCACTCTTTAGTCATAATTTTAGCGCTCTAAACGTATTTTTATCTACTAGATATCAAGCGATTATTATTTCCAATCCAATCCAAAACAGACTGAGTTTAAATGTGTCTGAGTTTTACGGTCGCAATTACAAAAATTACATTTTAAATGTAAACATTTGAGCGCGCGTTTTGCTTAATGCATGCACGCACACGGGAAAAACGAAGCTATTACGTTACATTTAAAAACACGTCGCATCATAATCACTGTTAGCTCTACCGGAAGACGATGATTTTAAAAACATTTTATATCAAAATAAATATAAAAAATTGCAGTTAATTCATGCGTACATAAATATAAAAACATAAAAAGAACGTATTTACACGATTTAAATATTGCAATGCCTCAATTTTATGAGGTACTAGCAGTAGCGACTTCGTCTGTTAGTAGTTTCGGAGCCTATTCAATGCAAACGGACAAACAAATCTTTTCTCTTTATAATATGAGTATAGACTAGCTCTTAAACTATAATATCGACAATATTGTTAGCTCTTAGGCTATAAAAATAATTGCATATCGAAATCCCTTGTAATTTCAATCAGATATTGTATACTCTTAACCTAGCCTATGCAAATGTTTAAAAAGTAAAAGTAAAATGCTGTTTTTATCAAGTACTTTGATGCAGTTTTGTATAAGACGCAATCAAATAGCTTATAATATCTTTATAATATTACAATGCGAATGTTTGGAGGCATGAATGGATGTTTGTTACATGGTATCGCTGAAATTTGACACGATGTAGATCTTAGCCTGGAAGAACACTGAGGCTACTAATTAAGTTATACAGCCAGTCTAAATATAAAGCCATATAATACATTCGTATATGGGCTTAAAGTGTTATTCAATTTAAATGGTGTTAATTAAATGTCATCGCATCCATCACGTCTGCTCGTTTGGGATTCATTATATTTTTGGAATTAATATTAACGTAGGACGAAGTGACAGCTTTGTGTCGTTCGTTATTTACGATCATTGATATAAATAATTGTCTCTTATGTTGTAGCAATTAAATCCAGTGAGAATTACAGTAAAATAAAAATAAAATGAGTCACACGTTTGTGAAGCACACATGATTTTTTTCTATAATTACACGAATTATTATCTTGTTGTTCGATATATTCCTACTGTAACTTTTAGTTATTTAAGTAATTAGATATTTAAGGATAAAACTTAGGTTAGTTTTCTAGTAAGAAACCACATAGCTACGACAAAATTCCAATTGGTCAATTTGGCACGTCGGGAACCTTAGTACTCGTCTACCCGACGTGCCAACTCAAGCATAGGGTACTATATTTTTAACTATCTCTATATCTTTTTATTTAAATATGATAAATAAAAATAAATGAATACAATTCAACGTTCAGTTGGGGATTGTACGCGGTTGTTTTACGAATACTCGCCTGTGTCAGCCCTATTTACCCTAACCATTAGCCAGACAGGGAGGGGGACACCTGTCGCGACAGTCGTCTACTGACGTCACGTAGTATAAAAATATAAGGTCTATTCACACATAGGATAAAAATAACCAATTTCTAGAGTAGCTACGACCGAAAGCAATGAATTTGTCTATGACAATTCCATAGTCTTAAAAACGATACGCACCATACAATTAAATTTATCACAATTAATGAAGTACAATAATTATTATATAAATATTACTACATACTGACTAAGGCCTTGTCCTAACTTGGATAGTCTCCGACCCTCTCAGTGTGGACTTAAGGAGTTGAATAAAAAGAACTGACTGTCGCCCGATACTCCGTTCGCGCGGAATTAAAATAAAAACATAATAAGTAGCCTATGCGATCTTCCAGACTATGTTCTTAATGTATAGCAAACTTCATCGAGATCCGTTCATTCGTTCTGGAGATACCTTCAAATAAACATGCATCCATCTAAACATTCGCATTTATAATATTAGTAAGAGTAAGAAGTAATATAGAAAGCTTATCTATCTTTGCTACTCTATCAATAGCGGCCATTAATCAAACAATTGCATCCTCATTAGAACGAACAAATCATATCTCTACAACACATACATTAATATAAAAACCTTATTCCTTTGTAATAAAATTCAAATCTAAACAACAATATAAATGTCGGCAACTTTATCAAGTGCTCTACACATTCTAAACATCCGTTGATGATGCGAGAGCTCTAACATCAAAGTCAAATAATGCGTATATCTGATCGAATGCAGTCTGAATGACCCCTTAGGCGCGCAAATATAGTTAAATAAATAGTGTATATGTCGACGTACAACGACAACATCCTCTCTATGGCACGGTCAGCTGTAAGAGAACTCTTTAGAGTTAAGCTTACCAGTACATCACCTGCACCTTAATGTATTTATTCCTTTAATTTTTTTTATATAAATTTAAATATTACGTTACATAATACAAACCAATAGCCTAATGGTTAAGGTTACGGATATCCGATCTCGAGGTCGGGGGTTCGAATCCCGCCATTCGACTATTGTAAACCATATCCTAGCACAAGCCTAGTTGGAATGGTAAAAGAAATATTAGTAAAATTTACAAAAAAAAACTGCTAATATTTAAAAAAAAACTGCAACTATTTTCCTAAGAAAGTCATCATGTACACCGAATCAAGAAGTATCTGAAATAAATTCAAAGATATGTGTAAAGTCAACCAACCCGTACTTGGTCAGCGTGGTTGACTATGGCCTAGTCACCCGTAACTTAGGGTAGGCTCCAAGCCCCTCAGTGGGGACGTATAGTGAGCTGATGTTGATG
Organism: Papilio xuthus; assembly: GCF_000836235.2. Classification (NCBI taxonomy): domain Eukaryota; kingdom Metazoa; phylum Arthropoda; class Insecta; order Lepidoptera; family Papilionidae; genus Papilio; species Papilio xuthus. The sequence continues at coordinate 4,369,122 of NW_013530970.1, read as the reverse complement.
ACACCGAATCGAAGAATAATTTAAGGAATCTACAGGACTATTCTGTATTGGTATGATACGGCGTTTAAAAAAAAGACAAAGTTTTTTATGATAGTTCTTAGTGGTAATATAGGACGCTATTATACGAATTGCAGCGAAATTAACAAAGATATGTACATTTTCGTGTGACTTAAGTAATTTAGCACCAAAACTGTTAAACGGATTTAAACATTTTATTTTAAATATAATAATAAAATGTTCATGTCAGCACAAACGTTCGTTAGGCAAGTTTTATCAAAGAGAACGCCTATTCAAGTCTTTAATCAGTCCACGAGAGTCGAATCAAAAGATTAATTTGAACTTTTTCTATTAATTTAGTTCGTCGAAATATCAGTAATGACTTTTCGGTTAAACTTTTAAACGAATCATTTATTTAAAAAACTAACTGTCGCCCGCGACTACGTCCGCGTGGATATATATTAAAAAAAACTTAATGAGTATAGCCCACCCATCCATCCATCCACATCACATGCATTTAAACATTTGCATTTATAATATTAGTAAGTTAAATAAAAAGCAAGCAGCAAGCTCTTCAAGGCATAAATTTAAAAAAATGAATAAATAGTATCCTATGTCCTATGTCCACCAATTATTAGCGATATCGATAAAGCCCTTTTTTGAGTTATAAATAGTGTAACTAACACGACTATCTTATATATATATATATATATATATATATATATATATACATTTTTTAATATTTGTAAAATATTAAAAAATGTAAAAGCTAAAATTAACAGAATACCGCGTTACTTATTCTAAATAATCAGAAATAAACTTCCAAATTTATCGCTTCAATAAAGATTTCTAATAAAAACGGCACCCGGTTAATACCGTGCAGGGTTACCCGGGTCGCCCGGATTGTCTGGATTACCCGGATGACGATAAAACGTCCCCCCTCCCGCCCCTACAATTTACGACCTCATTCACCCGGCTCCCTGCGTACAGATGTTTATCGCACATTACAATATCAAACAAACGGTGTTAGATTAAACAGTAAATAATATTGAGAACTAGCTATCGCACGCGACTCCGAATGTGGTATTAAAAAATCTTAATAAGTAGCCTATGTCTTCTATAGGACTATGTTCTTCATATATGTTTGTCAGCGACATCTATACAGTCGTTCTGGAGATATCTTCTAAGATCTGTCTTTCCATCCATTAAAATATTCGCATTTATATTACTTTTGACGTAATTAAATCCAAAAGTTTTATAACTTTTGATTAAGTCTATTATGCCTTCAAAGTATATCGCGAACTTCCTTTTAAGCTTCCGTAATTTGCCTTGACATCAAAAGTTAGAGGAATATAAAACTGAAAAAAAATGTTATCTAGGCATCCAGAATTGAAAAGGTTTTTTGGTTATTAGGTAAAATTTAAATTACTGCACTGTTTATTCCAAATAATACATTATTACAAAATGCCCACTTGAATAAAAACGCGTTTAAGTTTTTTTTTACATTTGAAAACCCTTAAATATGGAACTGGCTGTTAAGTTTAAATAATACTGCGACAGAATCCATTGTACAAACACTTTAATTTTCCTTTGTCTTGTTATAGCAGGTATAGAAAAAAAAACATTGCACATTTTTTAAATCCGAGAACACAATAGACAAAGGCTATCTACGGAGAAAGGTCTTACATGTGTAAACATATACATTTCTCTTTGTCCTGCAACTGGTCGCAATTTACATCAAAGAAACTTAAAATAGTAAATTATAACAAAATCTAGTCAAAATCTATATATTTTATTTTACTAACCAAACATATTTTTAAGTTAAAAAATTCACAATAAATATCTCGATATATGTAACAAGATAAACGAAAAAAAAAATAATTTCTATCTGAAAATCCGTACAATAAATTTCTATTTGCCGACGTAAATATAATGCTGGCAACATAAAACTCGCTTTTCCCAACGCCACTTTACTTTTATGAGCTGCAGTTAATGGTCCGCGGTGGAATGATGGCGGGAAAATATAACACCCTCTAGCATATTTACCGCCCAAACTGACAGCACTCTGTGTTGCCAGTCATATTTATTACGTAGTAACTGGCAAAGGCGAATTGGAAAATTATTGTTATTTAATAACTATTGAATGAAGTTATGCTACTGGCTGTTCCTAGTTAGAAGGCCTAAAGAGTTGCAGATATTTACCAATTTTCATGTTGTCCTAGTACGAAGGGGAATAGGAAAATAATAATTCGAAATCGGTGGTGCTATTTCGCTAGTTAAAAGTTAGTTTTCACGTTAAGAAAAGTTTAATGTTGGAAAAAGTCTTTGTAAAAAAGTTTTGCTTATTATTTAAAAAGAAGTTGCGACGGTCGCGTGCCGACAAAATGTTTTTGAACTTTCTTAAGTTCGTACTGCATATTAAATGAAAAATCGAGTAGAGAACTAAATATAACAATCATGTATTTATTTACTTACTAACAACTTACCGTTGAACAAAAAACCGTTGAACGTTAATTAAAAATCTTTTATACCTTTTAGTAAAATCACATTCCTATTTTCACTCCAGCAAGTTTTAAACACACTCGACCAATTCCGCGTGAAATCGTAAGCCAGAGTAAAGGTTTTATAGGCGGAGTTAGATCGTAAAACCTCGTATCTTATTACTTCAGCCCCATTAAAACCGTCACGGGCGCAGTAATAACTTTATCTAACAGCTTTTACTTGCCACTGTGCAATTACTACTTACCCTATCATATTAGTAGCACCCTTGCTTTAAACAATAACATTGAAAATATTGAAAACATTTTTAAAGTTTTCGAAAACCAATTAAAGAACACCAAAACAGCAATCCAAAAATCTACTTTATCGTTTAGACCAACAACAACTCACGTCCGTAAATTTGAGTAGACAGAGACCAGCGGACTCGCATTTGTCCTGACAAACCTCTCTTGCTTCTTCATACATTTACGAAAACATGCACGTCGGTTTCGGGTGCTTAAAATATCGTTCAGACCCAAGATTCTCATTATAAAATCTTACTAGAGGTGCACCCAAGAATATCCCGTTTGACCTCAAAAACAGATATAAAAATAATCTTCTAGTTATTTACAAATTATGTAAAAATTCTAGGAGCGAGCAGTCGTACAAGCGTAGCGTGTCATCAGTAAGCGCGGCGGGGGCATTAGCAGTCCCCTGGACAGCGACGGAGGCTCGCCTGGCATTGCCCACCGCGCTCGGCGTTGCCGGCATCCCCGCGCTGGTCCTCACTGACAGCAATGGCAAAGTCATCACCGCTAACGGCAGGCAACATCTCGCTGCTGATCCTTTGGGACTGGTAAAAGAAGCTTATGAAAGTATTATACGTATAAAACCAACTTACAACCACACTCACAGTCGTTGGATAGTCACTTGCGTGTCCTCTTATTGATTCCTTATACTAAATCTAACTCCGTCAACCATGGTGACGAATAAACGACGGAATACATCAGAAAACGAGGCCTCGATTATGGACCACGTTTCTGTGGTGATTAGTACGAGTTTATGATTATTTAATTAATTATCTTTATACAATTTATTAACAATATAATCGGTAAAATATTAAATAAAAACTTTTGCAGAACTTCCCATGGGGTCATCGTCCGGTGTCATTGCTGACTGAACAAGCGTTACTCAAGATGGCGCGCCATCCTGCCGTCGTTCTGTTTATTGGTATGAAGACTACTAACAACATAAACCGCTGTATTTTGTAAAAAGCAAGACAGAAAAGAATGAAAAAGTATTTAGCTTGTTTCATTCAACAAACAAAAGAAATAAACTCACACTTTCCTAATGACTTTGTTCATTGCATCGCTCATTACCTTTTAGGTTATGGAACTTTTAAATAGTAAAAATAATATTTATCATATTTTCCAGATGACGAGGATGCTGAAATAGAATTCTCTGAATCCGTACTAACACCGTCAGCGGAATCTTACTACGAGGAGTGCAGTATTCAGTACCCTGGATTTTGTCCCTACCAAAACTCTTCAGACGATGAAACTATGGATTTCGACTACACTACATCACGTTCAAGAGTTAAGAAGAAATCGTTCAAACATGTTATGTTTTATATTGGCATCGATGGTACGGATAGTGCTGATATGCTACGAGAACATATAGGCTTAGATGATGCTGTACCATTACTCACGGCAATAGATTTCCCCAAACAGAGAATGGTCACAATGAAATATGGCGACGAAATCACAACAGATTCAGTACAAAATTTCGTTGACGCTTATTTGAGCGGGAACGCAGATTTCAAACCTTTAAAGCCTTATAGTGAGAAATGTTAGTTTATGTAACTTCAAAGTAATAAATTTTATTTGGATTTTGGAGAAAAATTAATTTTCTCAAGAAATGGCGTTCCCGCCAAAATTAGATTAAACCATAGACAAAAATAAAATTTTTTTAATCACCTTCCAAATGACAGCATGTTTCCATTTATGTAAACACAATTAATAAGAAAGCAATAAGCTTAATTAATCTAGATGCGAAATTTTCGAAACGTAGAAAGTAGTTTTTAAAAAAGTATTTATGAAGTAAATTAAAATTATGAATGCGGTAAAGGTGAGGTGAGGTGGCCTTATGTGCTGCGGCATTTGAATTTTACACTAAAATTTGCATAACAGCACAGAAGACTATTCATTTCCTGCTCCAATAAATATTTAAAGACCTGCCTCAGGAATACAACATAGGTCAATTGATGTACTCTTGTTAATCTTTACTTCCTGGGTAAAATATTTTTTGTTTTGCAATTTCAATAGAATCATTATTCAATATTTACCTACCACGATTAGAAATAAGTAGTCTGCAAAAAGTATTTTATAAACATAGGAGTAGTATGTTTTGTTGTTTTCATTATCGACTAAATTAAGCTATAGTTTAACCAGCAATGTAAAGATCCTCAACTTATGGCGGAAAAGTATGGAATTATGTAATTCCTTTGTGCGCGTGCAAAGGCGATTGAAGCGCCCCTATTCCAGGGTTATTACATTCCTGGTTAGGTTATATTCTGAACATGTAATTCTGTAGCATTGTAGATTTTTTTTAATTTACATTTTACATATGATATCAGTATTAAAAATCTATTAATTATTTTTATCTGTAATGATGTTAACATAATAGTAATAGACATAGACAACGTTTATGTTTAATTTAATTTTCGATCTGTGATTCGATTGTTTTTTAAATTAAAATCTTCATATTAACTAATGTGTTTTGTATTTATGCCCTCGTTTCTCATTTAAACTACTGCGATGTATGTTAAGGATAAAAATAAAATGTCGCTTAGAGTAATTATTGCCATTGAAGTGGCGGAATGAAATTTTAACATACGGCCCGACACTGCTCACATAATTCATAATGCACAACAAATAAAGTGTATAGTAGGTATAGATATTGTATAAGGACCATACGCGAGTATATCCGATGCTACGGAATGTTCCAAACAATCACAAAATCAAAATTATTTAATAGTTCATATTGAATATTATCATATTCATACATCACAAAGATTTCCTGTCATATTAAAATCTATATTATTAAATCATTAAAAGCTGGAGGAAACATAATTAATGACGAAAATCTAATATTTTAAAAACATTTAAAAAAGCAGAACCACAACTAATTGTTGTTTAATGTATTTTTAATCTGTGTCAAAACAATGGCTTGGTTTGTTTCTTGTCTATGGCATTTTGTCTTTTGGCTTTGATCGGTAGACGCCATTAAAGTAAAGTAAATCTTGCGAAATTGAATTCACGTGCTATTACGATTTAGAAAAATTGTTTACCAATAAAAACAAACAACAAATCGTAAGCAATGGCTGACAACGACGATCTTCTCGACTACGAAGATGAAGAGCAGGCAGATCACCAAACCGCCGACGGAGCAACGGAAGCGGCGCCAAAAAAAGAGGTTAAGGGATCTTACGTATCGATTCACAGTTCTGGATTTAGAGATTTTCTCTTGAAGCCTGAAATTTTAAGAGCTATAGTAGATTGCGGCTTCGAGCATCCTTCAGAAGTCCAACATGAATGTATTCCACAAGCCGTTCTCGGAATGGATATTTTATGTCAAGCGAAGTCCGGTATGGGCAAAACTGCCGTGTTTGTCCTAGCAACCCTCCAGCAACTTGAACCGTCCGAAAATCATGTTTACGTTTTGGTCATGTGCCATACTAGAGAACTAGCTTTTCAGATTAGTAAAGAATATGAGCGTTTTTCAAAGTATATGGCGGGTGTACGTGTGTCCGTTTTCTTCGGTGGTATGCCGATACAGAAGGATGAAGAAGTATTAAAAACTGCGTGTCCTCACATCGTAGTTGGAACGCCAGGAAGAATACTGGCATTGGTAAATAGTAAGAAGTTAAACCTTAAACATTTAAAGCATTTTATTCTCGACGAGTGTGACAAAATGTTGGAATCATTAGACATGCGACGTGACGTACAGGAGATATTCAGAAACACTCCTCACGGAAAACAAGTTATGATGTTTTCGGCTACTTTGAGTAAAGAAATTCGGCCAGTTTGCAAGAAGTTTATGCAAGACCCTATGGAAGTGTATGTAGATGATGAAGCCAAATTAACTCTTCATGGACTTCAACAGCATTATGTCAAACTGAAGGAGAATGAGAAGAACAAGAAACTTTTTGAACTTCTAGATGTGTTAGAGTTTAATCAAGTAGTAATATTTGTAAAATCCGTGCAACGCTGCATAGCACTCGGTCAGTTATTAACAGATCAAAACTTCCCGGCAATTGGTATTCACCGTAACATGACCCAAGATGAGCGTCTATCCCGGTACCAGCAGTTCAAGGATTTCCAGAAGAGGATTTTAGTTGCAACTAACTTATTTGGTCGTGGTATGGATATTGAGAGAGTTAACATTGTCTTTAACTACGACATGCCAGAAGATTCAGACACTTACCTTCACCGAGTGGCCCGTGCGGGAAGATTCGGTACAAAAGGCTTAGCTATAACTATGGTATCTGATGAAAATGATGCAAAGATACTGAATGAAGTGCAAGACAGATTTGATGTTAATATAACAGAGCTGCCCGAAGAGATTGAATTGTCAACATATATTGAAGGACGATAGACATAAGAAATTGGGTTTCATTCCTTTTGTACTAACTTGAATAAGTCTAGATGATTACAGTGTTGTCTTTCATATTGTACTTGGTTTAGTAATTTGATTTATATTCTAAGAATTACAGTGTGTAAGTGTATAGGATGATTCTTTATAGAGTGATCCTGATAGGATACAAATAAAGTTAGATTAACAATAACAAAATTAAAGTGACATTTCATACTATTTTTTGTCTTATTTATAACCATTATCATAGTGTAAGGAAGAAAATCTGACACTGCTGGTGTAGCGGCGCAACAACTAACCTTATTAAAATATCAATGTTTATGTCCCGTCACTAATCAATCTAACCCTTGACTTTGTAACGAAAGCGCGCCATTCGCTTCAAATGATTCTAACTAATGTCTAAAAGTAGGTACTTGGGTTTATACACTAACCCATAGAAATCAAACAAAACAACAATCTCTATCAAATCTGGGTAGGACATTCATGTTTTCGAACAATTTTTAAACCCTGCATTATTGGTTGAACAAAGTTTAATTTTGTCTGGTAAACAACTCAATCTTCTCGGTATTTCTTTACAAGACTACATACATTGAATGTTTTAAATAGAATCTTTTGCCATCTTTCTTACTTGCTTTTAAATGTGGTATACTTTTAACTTCCGCAATAAATTGTAAAGAATTTACACTAAAAATATGGAAGTAGGTTCTAATAACAACCTCATTTAACATATCTTTATTTACTCAAATGTTACATGACCAATATGAGTTACTGTGAAATTCCACCATCTTTCGACATAATTATTGTTTTCTTTGTTTTTTTTTACCAAGAGTAAAAGGGATGACAATATGTGTCATGTTGAAATATTCAACAGTGGAAATCTATAGTAAACTGTTAAAGAAATGAACAAGTGGTTATCACAACAGTATTTATTTACCTTATAACTATAACTTATTAAAACAGATTCATTGCTTATAAATTATAAAAAAATAAACTAAAATCTACTCTAAAATTAATAAAAGGTTTTCTCATGAGTCAATCTGGTAATCATATCTAATGCCCACTTAGGCTGATCTCCAGGCACCATGTGACCTGCATTCCTCACTAAAATTTCCACCAGCTTGCCAGCCTGCTTCACATAACCAGCCAACTCACCATCCACTTTCCACTGGTACCTCTTAGCAGTCTTATAATCCTCAGATCCAGTAAATTTGAGATTCCTTAAGTAGTTAATTGTTAATGGATAAGCAACAATTATATCAAGTTGACCATTATAAATAAGGACATAGTAATGATCCAAAAGCTCAGTCATCAGCGGAGCTACAGATTTCATCAAATCTTCCTTTAAATGTGCTTCAACCTCAGGTCCTGTGTGGAATGTTAAATTCCCAACATGTATAGCTCTTCTTACAAAAGCCTTTTGTAGCATAGGACCAAAATCTTCAGAGTTCATGTAATCTTTTGTGTGCAAGTAATTAAAGTAGAATTCAAAACCAGTCATGTTATAGAATATACTCTTGCCATCAATTGTGTCTCCATTTATTAAAATGTCAAAAATCTCAGATGCCTTACTCCATTGCTTCTTTTGAATGTAATCAATGCCCTTCATTTCATATTCTCTAAAAGTATTGGCTTGATTCCAGTCTAAGAGACCAATTTGGTACAAATATTTGCTGTAAACCAGCTGATGTTCTGGATCACTGAGACCATTGCCAATTGCTAAAGCTTTAAGGTTAATTTTAATATTTGCAGTTGGGTTCTTTTTGTGTATTGTATATGCAAACGCAGGTATATATTTGCCAGCATAGGATTCACCCGTAATGAAAAATTTATTCTTCTGTAACTCAGGGAACAACTGGAAGAATTGTGTTATAGTTGAATAAAGTTGTTCACCAACCTGTGTCTCATTACTGCAGTAACCTTTGGGATCTTTTGTGAAACTAAATCCAGTACCAACTGGGTTATCAATATAAATAATATGGTGGCTTAGAGCCCAATTGTACTTGCGAGCTTCAAATTTTTCGTCTCTCACTCTCAAAGGTCCATTTTCTGTGAAAAGTGCATATAACGACGTAGCTCCGGGTCCACCTTGCAGCCAAACCAAAACTGGTGCATCTGTGTTGTTAGGTATCATCGCTGGGAAGTACCAGAAGAACTGATTAGAATCGTACTTCTTGTCAACTGTGAAGAACCCGGCATAGCTTTTTATGCGTAGACTTTCCGTAAATGGCACTCGAGCTAGTAGCCTGCCAGCCGTTATGTTTCCGCTCTCGATGTATGGTGTAAGAAATAAAGGTGATCCTGGGTCTCCATTTATTTGATTATTAAGATTTAACTTTGGATACCGGTGTAAAAAACAATAAGCCGAAATTATAAATTGAAATAAAATATATATAGAATATCGAGACATGATACACGTGAATTAACAATGAATTACGGAAAAGAAATGAACAGTTATATAGGCTAGGTAACGATTATCTATAAAGGTGCAAAAGGTTATCGCTTTAAATACCGTCAACAATAAAGTTGATTATAATAATAATGTGCTCTACATTAACATATGTGCAAAGAATATGAAGTGTTAAATATTTTGCATTTGATTTTATAAAGTTTATAATCGTGATAGATTCACACACTCTGCACCGGAATATAAGCAAAATAAAACATTATTTTCTTCAGCTACCCAACTCATGTCACTATTTCATATGCCCTTTGGTCACTACTTCTGTTCTGTCAATCTGGCACTCGAAATCACCAGATTGCAACAAAGCGCTGTGCATTTTATATGTGAATATCGATTAAAAATTAAGATATTAACACAAATCATTTAATTAAAACGGACACAGCTGTAAAACAATTAATAGATTAGTTTCGTATGCATAAAATTTAAATATTTGGCGCCATTGGCTATTCAAGTTTGGCGCCAATTGCCAAATGTTTAATATTTTGAAATCTCTGCTTTATGGGAGCATAACTTTACTTTGAATTCAATGTAAACTGCGATATAATATAAATTTGACTTTTGAAAATTACGAAACACAGACTACACAATAGAATTTTTGTATCTATTAAAATCGTCTAACGCCAATGCCATTTTTGACAACATGACAACAACTGTAACTTGTTGTAAACTGTTATATTTTCAACAATAAAGAATGCAAAATGAAATCTATTAAATGCGGAATTAAATAAAATTAATGAATATCTTGGACTATATTAACAAACAATGATAACTAAACTTAATCTATTAATATTTACAACTTTAATTTCTTTGAGGACATGTACCATTTTTCCTTACGTCTATCCCCGATTGAAGTTAGAGGCGAAGACACCAGACGTTGCAGGCGACGCACTATTTCTGACACCTCATTTAGAAGACGGAAATATCTCACTAGCTCAAAACTTATCGAGAGTACCATTCACCGAAAAATTAGGATTCAAAAGTTACTCCGGCTTTTTTACTGTCAACAAAACGTTCAGATCGAATCTGTATTTTTGGTATTTCCCGCCATTTTCAAAGACCGAAGAGAGTCCTGTCGTTTTATGGCTGCAAGGAGGTCCGGGAGCGAGTTCTTTATTCGGTCTTTTTACTGAAATAGGTCCGCTAGTTGCTAAATCAGGCGGATTCGGTTTGCGAAGATATCACTGGGCCTTACATTATCATTTACTATTCATAGACAATCCGGTTGGAACTGGCTTCAGTTTTACAGAACAAAAGACAGGTTATTGCAAAAACGAAGAGTGTATAGCTGAAAATCTTTTCAAAGCTTTGCAACAGTTTTTTGTGTTGTTTCCCAATTTGAAGAGCAATGAACTATACATCGCTGGCGAATCTTATGCGGGAAAATATACAGTGTCTTTAGCTATGTACATACATCGAAAAAATAGTGAGACAAACGACGTACAAGTAAATTTGCAAGGTTTAGCTCTCGGCAACGCTTACTGTGATCCAGTGAATCAGATGGATTATGGCAACTATTTATATCAGCACGGTTTATTAGATAATGATCAACGTAAAGTTTTCTTGCATGTACAAAATAAAATTGCCGAGAAGATAAAACAGAAAAATTGGGCTCAAGCCGATTTATTAATGGACAAACTAATGGATGGTGGTTTAACGAATACGTCATTTTTTAAAATGTATACAGGTTTTAATTATTTTTATAACTTCATGAAGACTGAAGATGATGAAGAAATAAGTATTTTCAGTAAATTAATACACAACGATAAAGTTCGACGTATGATTCATGTCGGCGGTCGTCCGTTCAACTCTGGTGAGGAAGTTCAAATGTATTTGGCATACGATTTGTTAAAATCCGTAGCACCAACGATAGAACAGCTCTTATTGAATTATAGAATAATGTTTTACAACGGACAATTGGATATTATCGTTGCATATCCTTTGACAGTAAGTTTTTTGAGAAAATTAAAATATCCATCGGCGTTTGAATATAAACATGGTTCCCGTTTAATATGGTTTGTTGATGAGGAAATAGCGGGTTATGTGAAAAAAGCAGGCAATTTAGTGGAGGTTTTGGTGAGGAATGCTGGTCATATGGTACCTCATGACCAACCAAAATGGGCTCTCAATATGATCATGAGATTTATACAGGGAACTTTTTAATTTTGTTATATATAATAAATGCTATATTATCATTATTCGAATATGTTATTTTAATAATTAAATTATTTTACTATTTATGTAATTTAACCGTTAATAATGAGTTATAAAAAAATTACGAAATTTAAATCAAGATGGATTCAAATTTAGTCAAATTAAAAACTAATGTTGACTTATTTAAAAAAAAACGATATCACTTTGTTGGCACAACTTACTTGTCTATTTAATAAATAAATTATAAAATAAATAAAAAAAAACAAACTAAAAACTAATTACAATTAAATTTAATATCTTTATTGTCAAGGTCATGATTTATTTATTTTAAATTTTATTATTTCCAGTTTCAATTTTTCGCTTAACATAATTTATTTTATATCCAAAGCATTAAAATTAATTTTATGCTAAATATCAACATATTTACCATTACTTCAGCAATATTTTTCTATTTACTTATGAATTACATAATATTTTTTCTAGAAACATGCAATTTTCAAGTTTTATGAACATTTCAAGAAATAAATTGAACGTAATTGATTTGTTTGGATATTATTTAAATCAATTATTTCTGAACATGACTATAAAGTGTGATTATTAAAAAAAAACATACTAACTATTGAGGGAATTTCATGTTATTATAATATCAATGTTTTTAAACTTTGAGCACTTATATTATTCTAATTAAATAAATATTATCTTCACTGGTTTACTGATGAAATTCGAATTCAATTATTAATTTTCAGTCATTATTAAAATGTATTATTTATAAAAAATACATTTATTAAACTGGTATCAACTACACTTATTAATAATTAAAATAGTTTTATTAATAGTAAAAATTATTAGCCGTCTTCTCCCGCATCCATTGTGTTTTGCTGCTTGTTTAAAGATTTGAATACTATTAATAAGAGGATTATTAAATCTGTGGTCATAGATCAGACAATAAATAAATTTTTACTCTGTATGACTTATTAATATAGTTATAATCATCAAAAAATGCTATTTCATTTTGTCACATTTTCATCGAAAAATAAAAATTAACACATTTCCTTAATTTTAATTTTTTCTTCAATTAACGAGTGTTACTCGTTACTAATATTATAAATGCTAATGTTTAGACCAGTCTTTCCCAATGTGGGCGATAACGCCCCCTTGTGGGCGCTGCAGGTCTCAAGTTGCGGGTTATAGTTAAAGTTTCGTTTAGAATTCTCCATTAATATACATATATGGGTCACAATAATTAATTAATTTAATTTGAAGTTATAGCGGTTTTTTAAATATGTGAAAATAAGGGGGCGCTAAAAAATATTTAATCTCAAAGTAAGCAGTAGACAAAATAAGTTTGGGAACCACTGGTTTAGATGAATGGATGTTTGTAGCTATCTCAGGAACGGCTCAATGGATCTGGATGAAATTTGGCACAGATGTAGAACATAGTCTGCAAAAACACATAGGCTAATCAAGTTTTTTTTTTTTTTAATATATAATAGTGCCTTCAATATTTCTTAATAATTTAATTGCTTGTTCTGTTAAGTAATAAATTGCATTTATCATATTCTGACATATGACCACAGATATAGTATTATTCAGGCCAGTAGAGCTGTGAGTGCGTCTAAGAACTGCGCTCGTTGTGAGGTAGGCAGAGTTATGACTGATGTATCAACATTGTCCAAGGAAACTGTGACACCGCTTTTCGTTGCCGCTTGCTCGAACGCCGCACCGAATAAACTGGAAATATATATAAATAAACATTTCAATATAAAGTTTACGTAAAAAAAATATCGTGACGTCATAGTATCCTAATAGAAAAATAAAGTAAGTAAAACAAGTTTTTTAATATTTTTTTTCTAGTATTTTAAAATCATAAAAAAAAATTACTATTAAAAAAAAACTCTTAGCACTAGAAGCGAAGTTATTAAGTAAAACACATAGAAATATACGGGAGAATTGATAACTTTCCAACTTTTTGAAGTCGTCTAAATATACCTACTTTCTTGGTTCCTGTTCGAATCTTGGCGGCAGTCCTAGCAGTATAGAGGTGTGCGGGTCGGTCGCGGCGCTCGCCAACAGCGGCCGTGCTGCGCCACCAGCCGCCCAGCGCGCCGCCTCGCCCAGCCACAGCGGCCCGCGCACCACGCTCGCCTCCGGTGTGCCCTGGATACACCACATTCATACAGTTACTAAATTATTTAGTGATATTTGGTAACTAAACTCGTTGGAGTTACATTTAGTAACTAATCTACTTAGAGTAACATTTACTAATTAAGCTCATTGGAGTCACATTTATTAAGGTAAACTAATTGGAGTTGCATTTAGTAATTAAACTGATTAGAGTAACGTTAAATACTTAAAATCTTTGGAGTAACGTTTAGTAACTCGAACCGTTGGAGTAACATTTAGTAACTAAACTCATTGGAGTAACATTTAGTAACTAAACTCGTTGGAGTAAAATTTAGTAACTAAACTCAAGTTGTAAAATAGCCTTAGTAACTATACAAGATTGTTCGATTTAGCAATTACTTAAATAGGAATTAATTAAAAATACTAATAAAAAGAAAAAATCTTACATCCTGCACAATAAAATAACTAAACGGTCCAGCCAACAGCAGTTTTCTAGCGGAGAGTGTCGCATGGACCAAACTAGCGACTGCCTGTAGACATCTTCTCGCGGCTGCAGACCCTTTGCGCCATGCCTCGTTCTCACCTGACACCTCCAGCGCGGCTAATGCCAGCTGGAATCCCTCCGCTTTGGGCAACGTCTCCTGGAACATTTTATATAACTCGTTTATTTATTTATTCTTTAGTTACATTTTTTAATTTAAAATCAACCGAATTTAGTCCTATACTGCTCGGAAAGATGAATCAATTGATACCTCACTAGTCAAAATCAATTCAAAAGGTTTCTCTCGACCCTTACTAAGGAACTTACATACATACAAACGTACATAAAAACAGACTTACATATGCAGAAAACATCATCCTCTTATCAGAAGAGGCTAAATGGCAAGTATGAAAACTACTAAAGACCATATAAATAAAATTAAAAAGAGAACTTAACATATCTCATTCCAAATAAATGATAAAAATCTTGTAAATATAATAAAAATGCTACTTTCCTTTCCTCTATTCATATTTTAACTTTGGAATAAGTACTAAATTGTAAAAATGAGTAATAATGACAATAAAAATTAATGTAAAATTCTTAAAACATTGTAAAACTTGTAAAAATATTGTAAAACTTGTAAACATTTTGTAAAACTTGTAAAACTCACGTGTTCAATGAGAGCCATGATAACATAGACCGCGTCTAACGCAGCTAAGGGTGACATATGTGGTCGTTGCAGTATGAAGGTTGCTTTAGTTGGTACGGGCAGTTTGTGTTTAGGAGCTGCAGTTTCCAATGCTGTAAGGAGGGACCTTCGGAGTTCTACATCCATTGAACGGTATGCCTGACGAGCTTGTTGGAGAGGAAACCTAAAAAAATAAAAAGAATTAAATAAAAGTTTATAAGACAAAAAATAGTCAACAATTTGTTTAAAAAAAAAAGATAACACCTTTTTATCCTTACAGTAGAAAAGTTCATCGAAAAATCAAGTAATAAATTATCTTAGCAATATTATAAATGCAAAAGTTTGAATATATGATTGTTTGTTAGAAGGTATCTCCTTAACGGCTGAATGGTTCTTGATGAAATTTGGCATAGATGTAGAACAAAGTCTGGAAAAACACATAGACTACTAATTTTTTTTTAAAATTCCGCAAGACGGAGTAATAGGCGACAGCTAGCTTAGTAATACAAATATCCCTTTTGCACACAAATCGGATTTATCAATGACTACTATTGTTATTGCTACAGTAGTAGTTGCATTTTTAACAAACTTTTTTTTCTCTGCAGAAATGTCCTGACAAATATTTAAGTGGATTACTTCTTACCCCATATCAGCTAACAACTGTCGTAGTCTTGATGAACCGGAGCGAGCGTACAATTTGAGTTTGGGTGCCAACATGGCGGCGTGGCTCAGTGCTGCCTCTAGCGTCCATTCCCGGTACAACGGCAACCACGCATCTTTCTCCATAACAACGCATGCTGTCTGGAATATTTATACAATGTTACTGCCGCACTCAGAATCATTATGCGTGCCCTAAGTGTAACATTTCTAGACAAAATCCACACAGTATCTTCCATAGTCACCGAGTTTGTATTTTACTAATATTATAAATGTGAATGTTAGGATGAATGGATGGATGTTTGATGAACGTATCACAGTAACGGCTGTATGGATCTCGCTGAAATTTGGCATTGATGTAGAACACATTCTGGAAGAGCACATAGGCTACTAATTTTGCTTGTTATCAATTCCTTGGGACGGAGTCGCGGGCGACCGCTAGTTTTTTTATATAAATCACATATAAGACAACAACATGTTTTAATTATAGTTTCCTAGTGGGACTAAACTCGTGCAGAAACACAAGTCATCATCATCAGCTCACTATACGTCCCCACCGAGGGGCTCGGAGCCTACCCTAAGTTACGGGTGATTAGGCCTTAGTCAACTACGCAGGCCAAGTGCTGGTTGGTTGACTTCACACATATCTTTGAATTTCTTCTCACATATGTGCAAACTGCATCACGATGTTTTTCTTCACGGTAAGAACGTCGGATAAATGTACATATGTAAATTGGAAATCGAAAAACACATTGGTACATGGCGGGAGTTGAACCCAAGACCTGCAGATTGCAAGTCAATTGCTTGACCCCTGAGCCACCGATGCTCTGGAAACACAAGTATCAAAACATATTGCATAGTTCTTGGCTATAATGTCCTTAACTATGTTTAGCAAGTAATTTAGGATATGTTTTTATACAAATTGTAAAAAAATCATACTGTGTATGTATGTCCAACTTACTCTATTAGCAGTTGAATCATCATGCCGTCTAGCTGCAGCAACATAGCGATGCAGTGCTTCAGCATCTAACAGACACCTTGCTGGGGACCTAACATAAAGCGCTGCATGCGCTTCAGCAGCAACAGCGGCCGCCCAGAGTGCTGCTTGTGATAAACGAGATGCCAGCGCTGATAATTCAATCAGAACACATGCACTCTGGAAGGAGGTTTTCATTAAATTAATAGAGAAAGCTGATAATAAATCTATGTTTAAGTCGCGAAGTTATTAAGACAAACAGGTGATAAATCGCGAAATTGAGGCTTATGAGACTATCATAGGAGCCAATGAAACTGAAAATTGACTATAACAAAAAATTAACCAAAACCACTAGATGTGATGCATTGTAAGATAAGGTTTATCCCCATTATCTTAAGGTTAGTCCCATTCAAAGCAAATGGATAAAACTTTAATTAAGCAAAAGTGATTTAAGATATACTTACTGGTTTCCCATAGTAAGAGAATTGTGTGTAATTAAACATAAGAGTGTGTCTCCGTTCCTCCCATTCTTTGCGTGCCCTTCTGCGCTCCACCAATGCTTCTAACCCTTCTCTACCACTTCCTGATTCTTCATTCTGAAAAGATAGAAATTTCATAATTAAATATAAATATAATTTAAATGATAATTTAATAAATTACAGGTCATATTCTATTGTTTTCGTTGTTTTTTTTTTACAAATTTAAAATTTGTTGCACTAAACTTTATATTGTATTAAAGCAAAAAGTATACTCTGATTAATTAAATTAAAAAAAAAGGATAGCCCAATAAATGCAGTAATAGTTTTAGCTAAAAATTCCTCAAAGATGTCTTTTTCTTTCCAAAATTGTGAAAAATACATATTATGGCATATACAAATTCCTTTGTTCATATCATTTTTGATTGTTACTTTTTTCTTATATTAATATATCCAAATATGCAGTAAATAGAGGGTAGTAAAATTTTACAGATATATTAAAAAGACTCACTTCATCATCTTCTTCATCTCTGAATATGTCATCGAAATTAGGAATGTTTTCCTCATCATCCTTGTACACTAGTCTCACCTAAAAATTATATTAATAGGAACTTAGTCTACCGTACCAAACATATGAATACTATGACCAAAATACAAAGGAACTTTATATTCCTGTCTTGTGATTGCTTTTCTTTGACTTAATTTACTTACTTTCAATATAACTTTTACTTTGCTCTACCTTCCTTATTACTATAAAAGTTTTATTTGATAAAAACATTATAAAAGGTAATGATTATTTTGGATTTTAAATGATAAAACATGATTAAATTATAGCAACACTACTTAAACATTTACAAGAAGTTTACAATAACTGTAAAAGATTACTTAATATCTTATAGTAAAGCATTTCATTGTAAACATAAACACATAAGTAAACAATAATAAGGCATTTCAGAAGTATATAATGAAATAGTAGCAAAGGCAGTTATTATTTCATAAATCCTTTGGACTATCTATATGTAAAAAGCTTACCTGGCCATCACTGTAAACATTACAAATGTCTGTTGGTTTGTGAGAGTCTAACACAAAAAATACAACTTCCTCATCAGGTTGTAAGATGTCCACTAAATCAATCGTACCACCACAGTTAATAAGTACCACATATTTAATCTCTTCATTGTTTTCTTCATACGCTGTCTTTAGTTCCGATATACCCCCCACGGGCACTAATGTATACGATATATTATCACATTTAAAAAGACCTTGCAGTATTTTACAGGCACATATCGCATCAACGTCGTAGTGAACTAGTAAAAGCACTCTCTATAACAAAAATACACTTTATCAATAATAAACTCCACAATGCACGTTTTAGTTTACATTCTTTGACACTTACGTTACCCAGCAGAATGTTATAAAAATCATTTCTTATGTCCTCAATGAACATTTTTAAATACTAGAGAGTTATAACTTAAAAGATCATCTTCCTGATGTTTTTAAATTAAATAAAAAGTACTTAACACCCGCAGATTTCTATGGGGGTATATTTTGATATTGACAAAACAAGTTTATCTGTCAAACTGTCAACTACAAAGTTATGAAGAACAGTTTCGCGCCAAAATTAACGTCCATGTTTAAAGCTACTGAAAAAGACTTGTAAATTTTACACATTTGGTAGATTTATGGCAGTTACATTTGTGACAGATCATTAATTTTATTTAGGGCACCTTAAATTTGTATTTCAAAAATAAAATATAGCAACTTATTTATCATGTTATATAGTTTAAAAACTAAATTGTTCTAACTTAAAAAATCAAATTATTTTTAAATTATGCTATTATTAAAAATATAAACAATTTTTTGATACTTAGTATACGTTTTTTGTTGTATCATTATTGCGTTACGTATAATATTACGTAGTCAAAAAATTGACAAGTTATTGAGTAATTGCTTAAAAAAAATTATTAAAATTTGAGCATTAAATTAATATTTAAATCCATTAAAGCATTTAAATGGAGCAATTATTTACGTATTTTATTAATCAAGAAAATGTTTAGCAAATAATTTAAAATTGGATCTGGAAATAACCAGAGAAATAATTGAAAATTAAACATAATTAAAAAATACATATTATTTACGTTGTTCAAAAAATGTCTAATTTCATTAATTAAATTACATAAAACTAATATATGTACTGAATTTTGCATTTTTCATGCTAATCGCGTGCAAACAATTCCTGGACATAATCATGTTCAAGCTATTATTTAAAATTAAAAATAATTAAAATAGAAAAAACATGGCAGTGACACGTAGTTAGACTTAAATGGCGATTGCATTGATTTCTTTTTCTTCAACACTGTAAAGAGGTCTATAAAAATATGAAACCTCCTTGGATGAGATGCTGCGTGTTTGCGTGCATTAAATTCATGATATGAATGTGTTCGGGATGATCCACTGTTACAAAACAAGAAAACTTCTCGTCACAGCAAAGTTTTTTCGCATTCACACCGGATAATTTTATGCAAGCCAAAATTTCTTTCTTCTTTGAACCTTCTTTGCTACTACAACTATTTTTTATATTATAACGTAAACTTAAAAATGTAGGAAAAGATAAATGACTAAATAATTATAGGTTATTACAACTTAAAATTGATTTAAGCCACATTTTGGACAGTGAATCATTATCTAATACCCAATATAGTTTATTTTAGTTTGGTATTGCTATCATTATAATTTAGATTATTGTCCCAATATAGTTATTATATAGCAACACCAAACTAAAATAAACTATATTGGGATAATAATTTAAATTATTTCTTTTATTAACATTTTCAAATACTTACGTTTTCCCTTTCCAAAGCATTTCCAGCACTCCTGCGCATTCATCAATCCGGAGCCAAAGAAGAAGTTATTGTGTGCACTTTCAATATGCAAGTTGTCCATCGCCGTGGTAAGTTTCACCGTGTCTACTGGACTTTCGATAGGCGTTACTGCATTCCAGCGATTGCTAAACCATAAAAATAATAAAATCTTACTGCCGTAGGAAAAGTTACTTACTGGTGATTTAAATATTTGCTTAGTGGAGATTTTCCATAATGAATTTTCATTAACTAAATTAATTTGATAAGTAAAATCTGCTCAGAGTTCGAGAAAGTGCAAGCAAAAATATTTACATTACAGTTTCATGTCAAAATGTAGGAAAATACCTCCAAAAGTTTTTATTAATCCTGGTCTTCATGATGTATGTAATGTTCCACCAGACGATCTCCGCTGCCATGGTGACGAGCACGAGTGGCGGGGCGTCGTCGTCAGTGGGCGGGGCGGGTGAGTGCGGGGCGGGGCTGGGCGCGTGGGGGGCGCCGCGCGTCAGCCGCTCCGGCACCGGGGAGAACCGGCACCACTGCACCTTCGTCTTGTGGTGCTTTAGGAACCGTAGCTGACGCTGATTGCTCACGTGCCAAATCTGCAATATAATCAACATAAGTTGTCACTCGCGAATTCTATTGAAAAAGACTTAATTTATAGCCTATACGTTCTTCCACAGTATGTTTTAAATTTTGTAACTCTACACCTCTCAAGTCAGTTCTAATCGGTGATTCCGAAGTGACTAAGACATCACGTTTAATGTTAGATTCCCAAGTAAGATGTTGCCGATCGCGAGTTCGATAGTAAATAACGCCTTTTCGATTCAAGACATCCGTGCCGATTATAATCGGTGTATTCATAAACTCTGGACGAACAACGTGCAAATCTACGTTTAAAGTGATCTTGCTAAATTCTATTGATAGAGTTATAAAATAAGTGGACTTTATTTCTTGACCGCCAATGCCTCGCAATACTTTAAAGGCAGGCTTGCAGGCGTATTTAAAGTGTTTTAACAAGTGGGAAGAAATTAGTGATATACTTGAACCGGAATCGATAAGAACGTCAACTGGAATCCCTTGTACAATGGCTACGACAATATCGTTACGCCTCTTATTTAGGTTTTCCCGGCAAAAGTGAACAATATTTGTAGTTCGCGATTCTGACTTTATCTTTGCAAAACAAGTTTCAACTTTATGACCAAGCTTTTTACAGAAACTACTCGGTTCAGATTTTGCTGTATTTTGAAGAGAATGACTTTTCCGATCGCTATTAGTATTAGTGTCGTTACTTGGTTACGTTGCTATCTTAGGTCTTTTAAAACAATTTGACTGTTTACGCCCTTGCATAGTATAAAACATTTACCGGACTTGAACCGCCGTTTGCGATCGTATACCCCATGTCTATTGTTAAACGAACGATCATGACGCAACCCACTTGAGTTTTTGTTAGAATGAGGGGCATTAGACTTGACATAAATAGAGAGGAACTGTACTAACTCATTTGGCATTAATATGGCGTTGGTAGCAGATGCGCGGATCTGCGGATCTGTGATGCCCCGTATAACTATTGCCGATATCAGCTCATCGCTTAACCCCCTAATGATTCGTAATCGTAAAAGGGACCTACGAGCATAATCAGCGTATGTAAGGAAGCTATCCGAATTGGTGCTCATAACCTCGTACAGAATGTTGGCTATGTCTGGTTTTTTTGACATAAAGGCTTAAATTCGTTTTTTAAAATTACTCCAACTGCGGTCATTCGTTACCCATTCACAGAGCCACGTTTTAGCATCTCCTTGTAAACAATTGCCAATGCGAGAAAGACATTCGTGATCACTCAAATTATTAGAAGACCTAGCACGGTCTACTTCTTCACACCATGTCTCTATGTCATTAACACTCGGATCAAAATTAGAAATATAATAAGACTGGTTAGATCTCACCGGTATATTTATGGATCGTATCGCATCGATGATGCGATCGGCGGCGCTGGCCTGGACTGACGTAGCGCTCGCGGGACGCTCCGGTGAGGACGGAGTCGTTGAAGCCTGAAGCGCGCCCTTGAAGCGAGCTCGCAATCACAGCTTCGCCCAACTGCGACGGCGGCGGCATCGACACAGCAGGCTCAACGGCAGGAACGGGCTCGGCGCTGATGGTTGCCACAGGCACCGCGGACTTCCACGGACCTGCTCGGTTGTCCGGGTGGGCGGAGAGGTGAACTGCGACGTGGCGCGTCCCCCGGTGGTGGATAGGGGAACGCCCTGGCATTCGTGTCGGGGTAGGGCGCAAGCCCCGCGAACCAAACACCAGGGTCTGGCGGTGCGCGCAGGACTAGTCGACGAGGTGTCGATAGGTCTAGCGCGCTAGCCGGACCCGGGGCCTGGTGGTGCGCGCAGGACTAGTCGATGGTGTTCCGATAGGTCTAGCGCGCTAGCCGGGCCCCCAACCGGTGGAGGCGCCGGAGGTGG
The DNA here is from genome assembly GCF_000836235.2 of Papilio xuthus. NCBI lineage: Eukaryota > Metazoa > Arthropoda > Insecta > Lepidoptera > Papilionidae > Papilio > Papilio xuthus. Next base: position 4,346,648 of record NW_013530970.1, on the reverse strand, counting down.
ACGATTGTCTGCCTCCGTGCTGCCTATGGTGGTGGGGCCGCGGGGGATGCGGGAAGGGTACTGGTTTATCCTGCCCTTCTTGCATCCCTCGTGGCCAGAGGGACGGAGGGGCCGCGAGGGATGTGGGAAGGGTACTGGTTTATCCTGCCCTACTTGCATCCCTCGTGGTCGGTGTTGAGGTGTGGGGCCGCGAGGGATGTGGGAAGGGTACTGGTTTATCCTGCCCTCCTGCATCCCCCGTGGCCGTGGACGTGTGGAGGCCGCGAGGGCTGTGGGAGGTTACTGGTTTATCCTGCCCACCCGCAGCTCTCGTGGTCTGACGTGAGGGTCCGATTGCGGACGGTCGCCGGCTGGGTCGCGGAGGAGTGCTCACGCGTACCCGTAACCCGGCCATATGGCGATGAGGAGGGCTAGAGGGGTTTTAGTGGGTATGGCCGAACGACTGTAGGCGAGCCCCACACTCCCTGCGCCATTGCACACTGGCCCGGCGCAGGGGTGCGGAAGTGCATTTCCCCTCGTTAAACAAAGTGCAAATTTGTCCTTTTAAACAAGGGTAGTTACAATTTCCAAAAATATATTTCTGATCGTATGACTAGCCAATTAAAGAAATAACAATGGAAACACATCGTATCAGGATGTACAAACAAGGACGTGGGAGTTTCACTATCCCACTTCTGATCTTAAGGATTAGAAGCAGTGAAAATTAAAAAAAACAACCTCTTATACACTACTTTATCCTCTTATCTACTCTTTTATATTTAAGGGTCTAAGGGTCTTTACCCCCCAAGTCCCTGACATAGCATAAGTTAGGGGAACGAGAGGGTGGCATAGCCACCCAATAAAAAAGAAAAAACCCCTCTGTTCCTCCAACGCATCGGGACGGGAACACGGGTACGCTTTCGCTGTCGTCCGCGGCCCTGTCTGCGCCAGCTGCCGAGGCAGCTCCCTCATGGGGTGAGGCCGCCCTCAATGGCGGGCAATGGATTCCCCCGCATCTATTACCCGAGGGCTAGTGTGGGCGCCCCACTCTCCTACGTCTGAGCGTGGGCGCCAGAGGG